>NC_138372.1:64345400-64351629 GCF_054177405.1 Leptonychotes weddellii | reverse complement strand
GCTCATATCAGTGAGGTCATATGATACATGTCTTTCTCTGATTGACTTATTTGTTATATATTCTGTTTTTCCTTGCTTCCATGTTCTTGGTTTTATTTTTGAATATTTAGATAATAATGAGCATGTGAAATGCTAATCTACTTTGTTTTGGCAGTGAGTTATAAGGGAAGAATAGGCAGTAATATTAGGGAACCTATTTTTACTCTCTGAAAAAGCAAAATGATCATGTGAATTATTATAGGATACTTTAAGGAGAAGAGAATAATAGCCTTTGGAAGATAAATGTTACCTCTAGTATCAAAAATACTTTTTAAATTTGTATCATTAGATGAATATCACTAATTATTTTCTATATCCTGAAAGTATTATGGGATCTATTAGTCTTGGCAGTGATTTAAGCCAAAAGGCAAGGTCAGAGGTAGTACAAAAATATATTTGATAGAATTATTTCTTGTGAGTCAGATTTTCATTCCTTGTACTTCTAAGGAAATTATTCTTCTTGAAATGTGAGAGTGAGCCAAAAGTTTTGCAAGTTTAATTTTGTATTATTTGCCTGGCAAATGGAATGGGTTTTCCTAAAGAATTGGCCTGGTAATAAAATGTTGTATGTTTGGGATACTTGGATCCACAAATAGGATGGAATATATCAGCTTCTCTTAGTAAGGCAGTAGAGCAGAACAATAAGGATGGGAGCTTAAGAATCAAAAAGAGCTAGATTTAGAAAAACGGGACTTAAGTCCCACTTCGGCAATCTCTAGCTTTGTAACACTGGGGACGTTACTTAATACACTTAAAATTTCAGTTTTTAAATCTGTAAGACGGGAGTGATATTGTCTCTTCATGTGATTTAAGTGAGGATTATATGAAGTAAATGAAGTACTTAGCATAGTGTAGTTTACTTATTGAAAAGTGAATAAAAATACTATTATTATAAAAAAAAAACTATTGTTATTAGCTCTCTTACCATAATAATCTACCTTGTCTGGATGATTTAGGTTAAATTATTTACAATTTTTTCTGGAGATGAACTTGATGAACTGAAATCCTGTTATTAACAAATTGGTTTGTTATAATTATCAACCAGAAATGTTATAGTCTCACCCTTAAAATAACCAGATATGCAAATTACAATTATAAGAAAAAAGCAAACAGAAAGCCTTAAACCACATCCTTGATAGAATGAAGAAGTGGGGTTGCACTGGATAGGAAGAACCATGTTCTTTCTTCAAAACATATCACTCTTTATGGAAACCCTCCACAAGACTGAAGATCACTCTCTTTGCTTGCGGGCCAGATACGTTTGTAGTCCTTCGAATCCAATCATAAAAATCATAGAGTCAAAGTCAGTAGGACAAATATTTGAGAGTTTTTATTTCTTATCTGCCTCGTTGGTGATTTATTTTGAATCATTCCTTCCTAAGTGAAAGAGGGGTAACCTTATGGGTTATAAGCTAGATAAGCTAGACTTTAGTCTTTGGACCAGTCTTTGACTTCTTGTATGACTCTGGGTATTGGTCCTGTGACTCACCCAAAGTTTTCTTCTCCATCAAACTTTGATTATAAAATTGTTTCCTTAAACTTCAGCAGCTATGGGTCAAATGGAGGCACTGTAACTACAACAATTAGTATTCTTGCTTTCTTTTTCCATCTTTTCTAGGTTCTTTCTTCATCTCCTGAAGTACCTTTAATTCCACTCAGTGTGTTCCTCAGTTATTTCAGGGAAAGAAATCAGTCTGGCCAGAGTTGCCTCAGAACTTAGGACATCCAATTATCATAGAGCGTTTGCCACTTTTCTTCCCCTCTGCTTGAACTTTTTTTTTTTAAAGATTTTATTTATTTATATGAGAGAGAGGGAGAGAGAACGAGCGAGCAAGCAGAAGCTGGGGGAGAGGCAGAGGGAGAGGGAGAAGCAGACTCCCCACTGAGCAAGGAGCCTGATGCGGGACTCGATCCCAGGACCCTGAGATCATGACCTGCGCCGAAGGCAGATGCTTAACTGACTGAGCCACTCAGGCGCCCCCCTCTGCTTGAATTTATAAGAAATCAGAGTCTGTTGTTGCCTTCGACGCTGTTCCTCTCTAGTTTGCTGGTATTGCTGATCCCTGTGATAACTTACTGTCCTCAAAATGGGCCCAGCTGAAATTAGGAAAACAAACAAGTAGCAATAACTCCCAAAGTAAACAAAAAGACTCCCACCCATCTTTGTCAGGGAGGTCCCAAATATTAATGTTTTGTGCCTTCGATGTCCTACTGAGTTTCCAATAAAACAGGTTTTAGTTTTTCTTGAGCCCTCATCTTCCCAGAAAGTGAACCTGAGACCTGGGCAAGATTAACAATGTGAAAGTAAGAAAGAGATGAAAAGAATTTTAAGTAAATACTAAAGGTGACTCTGGAGCAGTACATTAAAAAAAAAAAAAAACCTAGACGAAAAGAATACTTTCTTAGGAAAATATACATCATCACAAATGACACAGAAAAAGTGAAAACTTAAGTAGACCAATTATAGAAGAGATGGAAAAAGTGATTAATGGTCTCCTATTGAAAAAGGCAGCAGGCAAATGGATTCACAGCTGAATTTTTAATCTGACCGTTAAAGAATAGATAATTCCAATATTATTTAAACTATTGTGGGACTTAGAAAAAGATTGAAAGTTCTCAGTTCATTTATGAACCCAGAATATTTCAAATACCAAAGCCAAAGAAGGAATACAACAACAACGACAATGAAAGTGTGGGCCAATTTCATCTCTGACTATAAAAGCCACGTGTTTAAATAATATATTAGAGACTATAATAGAGGAATGAACCAAAAGACTAAACCACTATGACAAAACAGCCTTCAGTAGAGGAGAGAAAAGATAGTTCAATTCCAGGAAGTCTATCTACATATTGATTACATTAAAAGTTAAAGGGGAAAAACCCAACCATTATCAATATATGGTGAAAAGACATTAGATAAAGGTCAAGCAACCAATGCCAAGGGAAACTTGAAGCAAAACTGGAACAGATAGAAATTATTATGTAATAAAGAAAAGCCCAATAACAAATCTTAAATGGCAAAAATTAAATATTTCACTTAAAATCAGGAATGAGACAGGCATCACTATAATCACTTCTATTGGTGATTCTAGCAAATGTAAATAAAATAACAGGTATAAATAACAGAAAAGTTCCAGATGCTGATGATATGCCTGTTTTCTTAGAAAACCCAAGATATTTTCATGAAAAAACAATAAGAGAACTTGCTGTGTTGGATTAATAAAAAATAACTTACAGAAATAACCCATCTCTCTCTATTCAAGCAAAATCTCATAGAAAAGGAAATGGGAAGAATATTTCATTTGGAAGACAAGTGCCAAAAAAATAATTTGGTAAGAAAAGTGCAGAACATATATGAAAAAATTATAAAAATAGTCTTGGGAAATACAAGATAAAATAGAAACAAATGAAGAAGTCTATCATGTTGGGTGGAATGACTTACTATTATCAACATGTTAATTCTCCAAAAGTTAATACATAAATTTAATGCTGTTCTAATTAGTCTCCTTTTTCTCTTATGTAAAATATCATGTAATAATTGAAAAGAGCCTTAAGTTCCAAGTATCCACATACAATAGTAATTGTGAATGAGTATAATCTTTAACTTGAGGATTTCTGAAGACTTTTCGGAATGATCAAAAGCATACTGAAAAAGGCAGTAACAATTTAATAAATACATCTCTGTATAATAAATGTGAATACTAGTCTCCCATTTCCTTTTCAACAAGTGATGGGGTTAAAGGGTTAAGTCTAGGAGACTGGATGTTTGTGAGCCCCACACTGCTCTCATCCTGAGTGGTGTGGTCAAACTGGTCAAATGGTTGTGCATCAGAATCACTTGCAGTGCTTAGTAAGAATATAGATTCCAAGGTCTCACCCAAGAGTTCCTGGAATCAGAACCTGTAGCAAGAATTTAGAAATCACTGGCCAACTCTATGCTGCAATGATCACTTCTTGTTTCAGGATTTCTTTTCTGAGCACAGAAACCTAGAAAAGGATGCCCAATGTTTCCATTGGGAGGACTCTCATTTAAATCCTCTTTGAGAAATGACTCATTTCCTTTTAGGCGTGAGAGTTGAAAATAGATTTTAAAAAAACAGATACAAAATAGATTTTCTACTGTAGTGAAAAATGCCATGTACAGCTTGCTTTCTGTGTAGCAGGAGGCAGTAAAGGTATGTGGAAAGTAATGTCATGTGTTGGTTTGGGTTTGAAACCCAGCTTGGCCACTTTCTGGCTGTGTTACCTTTGACATATTAATTGTTGTAATTCTCAGTTTCTTCACCTATAAAATGAGGATGAAAATAGTACTTCACATAATAATAGTACTTACCTCAGAAATACTATGATTAAAAAAAGTGATAGCTAAAAGCAAACAGAAATAACACTATTAAATATTCTCCACAAGAGTACCTTGGGACGTCAATGTCACCACATGCCTTAGTATGTGGCCAATACATAATAGGCCAATACATAGTAGGTACTTAATATTCTTTCTTTTTTTTTAAACAGTAATCCACAGTGAGAAGTACATTTTACTGATTTCAGTACATATGTGTACTGAACGCAGGGCTTGAACTCATAACCCTGAGATCATGACCTGAGTTGAAATCAAGAGTCGGACGCTTAACTGACTGAGCCACCCAGGCGCCCCAGGTATTTAATACTCTTGAATCGAAGTTGAACATGGTGTGGCTCACTCTGCAGTTTTGTCAAAGGCATTACCTATTTTCTTTTTTTCTAGCTGTCTTATTCCTGTCATTTTAAAAGTAATATTATTTGAATGTCTCCAGGTCATGCTGGTTTTGTGAATACAAATAAATCCACCTTAATACTGCAGCCTAAGTAAAGTTTAATAATCATCTAAGTTTAACAATCACCTTCCCCCACCCAACGTCCCTCATTTATGACAGGAAATCCTCAGCTGGGTCTTCCAGGTGCTCAGGAGCAATTCCACTAATGCTCTACTCCTCTGGGCTCCCAGTCAAGTTATCTTGACCGTGTATTGGCTGCCAATGCCCTTCTACTGGCAGAGTCCTTCTTTATTGGTGGCGAGGTTGCACGAAAGTTGATGGCAGACTGGGTGAGAGAATGGCCCTCTCCCCTAGCTCTGGGTCACTAGGGTCCAAAATAGTACTTCTTACACCTGAAATCCCACAAAGTCATTTCTGAAAGTAATTCCTCAGTTTCTGGACCTAACTTCTTTCCTCAGTGGATTCAAAAGCATTTGAAGACTCTATGGGAGAGGAAGGAATGCAGGCATCACACTATTCCCATCATTCCTTTTGACAATTTCTCAAAATGTCACTGGCAAAAATGTCCCCTTCCTCCTTCATTCAGAAACATACCCTCCAAGAAGCTCAACTTATACAAACAGATGGCAGGAGATGTCACTGGTAACCGGGTTCTAAATCCTAGTTTGGTCTCAGATAAACCACCCAAGACCTTATCCTTCCTTCTTATATCCCTGTCAATCAGAGAGAGAATACTAATACAAAAGACATCTTCTTTACTCCAAGTCTGTTCCTTTTTTGTCTCCTTGGAAAGTGAAACAACTGCATGGGGAGAGAAGAATCACACATTTCTGAGGCTGAGGCCATCCCAGCCCTGAGTCACAGCTGCCTGGCCTCACTAGGGATCTAGTACCCCAGCTCCTCAGCAACATGGAGCTCTGGGGAGTTCTCTTTTGCTGGTCCTGAGTTGTGAACATTTACAATAACAGTTAACATAATAACAATGGCACAACATGTGTAACCATTTAATTTTATTCCTTATTTCTCAAAAAGTTTCCTTAACATTCTGTGAGAGTTATTAATGCCTTGTTACTTTAAATTCTGATAAAGTATATGAGGACCCATGACATTAAGTCCATTTAAAAACTCTTGCTCCTTTCTGGGAAGAATAATAGTGCAAAGTGTAATATAGAATAATAGTTTAAGGGTAGTATAAAGCACAATATAGTGTAAATAATGATGTAAAAATGATTAACAAAAGGTAGTAGAGAATTCCTCCTCACCCTCACGTGAGGCTAACCACGCATTTTTTTTTTTTAATTGATGTTTCCCGGTTAATTTTGGGTGAAATACAGCCTCCTCTTTCAGATCCCTACTTCTAACCTCAGGGTGACATCCACCTTAGATATTTAAATGTCCCTTTCTCCACCATGAAACCTAGTTTTCACAAAGGAAGG
>NC_138372.1:64293600-64344900 GCF_054177405.1 Leptonychotes weddellii | reverse complement strand
TGAACCTGAAATATTTTTGAATTTCTTTAATGCTCTTTTATAGAACTGTTAAAATGTACATTTTCCAACTGCAGTGGTTCGATATTTGTGGAGCAATAACTCTGTGATTCAAAAGTGTCCCTTATTTTCCTGTAGCTACAAAGCACCTATAGGATGGGGGCCCACTTAATTTTATTTTCTAACTTTCAGGCTGGGCTTAGATGCCTTTTTAATTCTTTGCTCCACAAAGATGCTTGGGTAAAAGATCTGAGGAGCCCCTTCAAGGACTCTGATGCTCCTCTCTATTTTGTGGTAAGACGTCTAGAGTAAGATATGCACCAGAAACTGGCGCCATAGGGCCCCACTGTGGAGCAGGAGGAGGTGGCTCGAAGGCAGGGCTCCGGCCAGCGCCCTTTCGCATCTCCCCAGGAGGGGACACCGCCCAGGCGCACCCGTTGCTAGGTCCTCTGTTTGCCGCGTTCTAAAGGAGCCCTGAGCGGAACCAAGGCAAACCCGGAGGGGGGTGCCCGGGAAAGCTTAGGGATTGTGTTCAGTCAACAGCCAGGGAGAGCAGCTGCTCCTCTCTTGGTCCCTTTTGCCCCCAAGCCCTCCCGGCGCTACTGGGAGGCGGAGGATTCCCCTCGTTCTTGGTTCCTCCCAACCGTCGCCGGCCCTCGGCGCCCTCCACGACCGCCCCGCTCCGCACGTCGCGCACCCCCGGTCGCAGCCCGCGAATGGTCTGGCCCGTCGGTAGCCGCCACCCCCTTCGGCAGCGACAGCTGCTCCAGCTGCTCCGGGTGGAGCGCCCGAGCCCCGAGCTGTGGCTGCTTAGGGCGGCGGGCTGGCGGAGGGGAGCACCGGACCACCAGCGCAGGCTGCCGGGCCCGGGGGCAACCGCCCGCGGGAAACCGGGAAGCGGAGGGGCCGCAGAGGGACCGCCTGCAGCCGGGAGGAGAAGACCAGGGCTGGGCTTTCCTCACCCCGGTGAGTACCTGCTGCCCGGATCCTTCCCGACCCCCTTTCACCGCCCCCACACCCCCGAGGTATCGGCCCCCACCAGGGACGGTCATTGCTCTAGGGACACTGGCTCCCGCGGGAGCAGCGGAACCGGGAGCTGCTACTGTTAGGACTAATGATTCAGCACCATTCGTGCCCCGAGAGAGATTTGGGCGGAATGGGGGAGGGGGGTGGTGGTGGGGGGGGGGGGACGAGGTCAGTTGCTGTGCTCTCACCTCAGTTTCTAGGCTTCAGAGGTACCACCCAGGCGGGCGGTGTCGGGTGGGGTGAACAAGGAGGCTCCCTGCTGGCTTGTTCCGTAATTCCGTCCTTTTCCCAGAGCATGGTACAAACCTCTGTGAGTGTGCGGTGCAATCTTTAAAGTGTGTCAGATTAGTGTCTTTTTCCCACAGGCGAGTGAAGTATGGGGCCCTTGTCTATACCTGTCAGTTTCTTTACTTCTTGCTCCGTTGGATACTTAATTCAAGCCATCGTCCACTCAGTTTTTCATTGCATAGCATTCCGCCACTAATGTGTGAAATAGAGGCTGTGTCCAAGTAGTCTTGTGTTCAGAGTGGGTTTGCTTGGTCTTGGCATAGGAGGAAAAGATTTAAGGGAGGTAGGAAATAATACTTTCAGAGTCTAGACACTTACTTTTAGGTATATTATTTCATTAAATCATCACGGCAACCCAGAACCAAAGGTGGAAAGTGAGGAGCCTGGAAGTTAAATTACATGCTCAAGGTCACCGAACAGGAATTTGAATACAAGTCTCCCTGACTCCAAAGCCCATGGATCTTCCACTGTATTACAGAGTTGTATGTCCAAGTGTAAGGGTACATATAGATGGCCCATTAGATATTAAACATAAAATTAATTTTCATAAGTGATCTCAAACAATAGCAACAACCTGTAAACTTACTGTATATGGAATTGTTGTTCTTTTAGTAAGAAAGGGCTTTGAATTATGTGGGAAAAAAAACCCATTTTCTTAGAAAGTGTTTGCCAAAAAATAATATCTGGACAACACTGCAAAGGAGAGCTAGGTCATTGCAGGAGATGTTTAACACATTTTTGGCAGTGATATATGGTGGATGCTCAAATGTTGGAAAAATCAATTAGGAAAGTAAAACAAAACGAAACACCTGGAAACTTTTTTTTTTTTTTAAAACTTAATGGAAACATTTGCAATAAGAACAGTTACCTAGTTCATGGGGTGTATGATGAACTGTTTTTGTGGGGTGTGTCGTCCCATGATAGGGTGACAGATAAACCCAGACTGATAATGTTATTTGATTCATTTCCACTGTGATGTGGCATAGTAGGTGATAACTCCATTTTACAGACTAAGGAACTGAAATAGAAGGTTCAAGATCATATGGCTAGTAAGTGGTGGCATCTAGACAAGTATTGACTTACAAAAAATATGTGTGTTGTAGCAAAATGTAGTTCTGTACGGTGGGAAACTGCATTGATTTGTTTTTGCTCTGCCCTTCAGAGTTAACAACTATATTGACCTGTGTACTCTTTCTGAAAAAATAACGGATGCTAGGTTTTTCTTTATCTGTTGCTTGGCCATTTGATTTGCCTTCCTTTATGATTTATGTATTCTCCCTTAAGATGTGAAACTCTTGTTGATATCTCCAGAGGCAGGTAGCTATAGTACAATGCTCATTATCTCTAAGTACTGGAATAGTACTTGATGGCGGATAGGAACATAATCATCTTAGTCTGTCATTTCTAAAGTATTGAACTATTTACATTGGAGAATTATTAATGAGGATATTGAGAGACTAAAGCCCATTGCCTAAATAAAGCCATAAAATGGAGGCACAAATTTATATATGTTGTTCACACAAGACTGTGAGAGAAGTAGGATCACGTGATGACCCTTAAATTTGATTTCTAGGAGGTCATTTCTTTTTGTTCTCTATATGGCTGTCGTCTCTATCCTGAACCTCTGTGAGGCATCTTGCAGTCCAGTCTGTTTAACTACAAGGAGGATGGCAGAATTGGTATGAAAAAATAAGCAAAACTACGATCCCACTGCTATTTAAAAAAAAAAAAAAAGAAGGTGCATGTCCTAGTGATGGTCAGCGGGAACATTTTAAAACAGAGGCAACACATTTTATTTAGATAACATCACCAAGTGTGAATATAATACCAACCTGGTTTGAGCACTGCATCTTTTCTCACTCTTGTCTCTTTCTGTATATATATATGTATTTGTTGAATGACTACTGTCTGCAGACCATTCAAATTCTTGACTTCAAGGAACTTAAAGTCTAGCTGGGGAGGTATTTACTTACACATGAGTAATTAACAAAATAATTAGAATTGGCCTAATATCAGGAAAAGGTGGTGCTATAAATGCTGTATCAACACCTTAAGAAGGAGTAATCACAGAGGCTGGTTTCATAACAGAATCAGTAACTCTTCACGGATGGAAGTGAATTCAGTCACTCTGCCAGATGGGAAGGATTTGGATAGGAAAAGACAAAGCCAGACAAGGAGGTTCAGCTAAGTGCTCATATACTGTTTGAATACACAGTGACAAATTGTGAAGAACCTTGCATATCAGGCAGTGAAATCTGCTCCTCATCTGGTAGTCACAGGGAACTAGCAGTGTAGGTTACTAAGCAGGCCAAGTTTCTCTTTTTTTTTTTAAAGATTTTATTTATTTATTTGAGAGAGAGAGAATGAGAGACAGAGAGCATGAGAGGGAGGAGGGTCAGAGGGAGAAGCAGACTCCCTGCCGAGCAGGGAGCCCGATGCGGGACTCGATCCCGGGACTCCAGGATCATGACCTGAGCTGAAGGCAGTCGCTCAACCAGCTGAGCCACCCAGGCGCACGGCCAAGTTTCTCTTTGGCTGGTCTTGCTCATATTCTCCATATACCTTGTTCCAAGTGCCCTTCCAGAAAATGCTATAGTTCCTGGGTACTGATATTAAAAGGATTGTCAACTGAACCCAGGAGTTTTCTACACAAGTAACATTTTTCTACACAAGTAACAAAGAAGCTTGCCTTTTTGAAAGCTTCCCCTTTCTGTTATAAAATTATGAAGTTTGGAAACTATAAGAATATAAAAAGGAAAAAAAAATCACCATACTTGTACTAACTAAAGACAAGCACTATTAATATTTTGATGTGATTTTCATATTTCCTTCCACTCTTTTTTCTGTGCATGGTTTTAATCATGATATATATATTACTTTTTAAAATATTTTTACTTTAAATTTTATAACATTAATTTTCCCTTAATTACAACTGGAAAGTGAACTTTAAAAATATCTACATAATTTTCCATTAGGTAGATGTATGATAATTTCTTAACCATTCCTCAGTGTTGGTATATTTTTGATGATAATAACTAACACTGTGATGAACATCTTTGTTCATAAATGAAATTTCTGGGTTAAAAAGTATGAAATCTTAGTTCAATTTTTTAAAATTGAGATATAATTAATATATCTCAATATATATCAATATAACATTATATTAGTTTCAGGTGTAACATAGTGATTTGATATTTATATATATTGCAAATGATCACCACACTAAGTCTAGTTAATATCCATCACTACACAGTTACAATTATTTTTTCTTATGATGTGTAGTTTGACTACTTCATGCAACTTTTAAAACTCTGCTGGATTCTGCATGTTCTCTGGACATTACAAATTATAAGATATTGGCGTATTATTAATTATTTACACTCACTCCTGTTTGTGGTTCCTCAGATTACACTTTTTCAGGCAATCTGCTCTTTTGGTTAGAGAAACTATTTGAATCATGGCTACTGGGCAAAATAGATGAAGGGGATTAAGAGGTACAAACTTCCAGTTATAAAATAAATAAGTCATGGGGTTGAAAAGTACAACATAGGGAATATAGTCAATAATATTATAATGACTTTGTATGGTGACAGATGGTAACTACACTTATTTGGTGTAGTGGTGAGCATTGCATAATGTATAGCATTGTCGAATCACTATGTTTTACACCTGAAACTAATGTAGTATTATATGTCAACTATACGTCAATTAAAAAAAAAAAAATCATGGGCAGTGCGAGAAAGGCGGGCAGTTGGGGCCTGAGGAGAGAAGATGTAAATGAAGCTGGAGGGCGTGTTTGGTGAGAGTCGGCAAGAGTTTATAGTCAGAGAAGGGAATATATGATGGACTACATTCTGGTTTTAGCATTGTATTTGTGGACCTCAGTTTCCTCCCCTCCATCCTCCCTTCAGGTATCTACCCCGCCCTTATCTTTCAAACTTCAACTTCTTCCGCCCTCCTGTATCAGATTCCTAGGTCTCCAGCTTCAGTGTCCTGGCAATGCAAAGCATATGAACTTGCACTCTGATTTAGAGAATCCGCATAGGTGAGGGTGGGAATTTCAGACCTCCTTCCAGTTCTCAGGAGAAGCCCTGGTTACAAGGTACAAGGGAGTGTGGTGGACATCGACGACTTCTGCCCTCCCTCCCTTGTGTATTGCTAGAGACAGCCTCTGAGAACAGTGGCAGTTGAGAGACACAGAGCATTCCCAGCGTTTCCCGTGGGCATTCAGATGTTTCCTTCCCCTTGTTTCCAGTAACCCTCCACCTTCCCCTTGTTTCCAGTAACCCTCCACCTTCCCCTTGTTTTCAGTAATCCTCCACTAAAGGAAATTCCCCTGAAGGAGGAGAGAGACTATGCCTCCTTTACCCCAGCAGTTGTAGGGACGAGTGCCACCACCTCCTTTGCTTTGGCTGGGCCTCTTACCCCCCAGTCTCTCACCTGTGCTTCCTCTGGATCCCACCCCCATCCTACTTGGAATATCAGAAGCCACTGAGGGGGGCGCCTGGGTGGCTCAGTCGGTTGGGCGGCTGCCTTTGGCTCAGGTCATGATCCCAGGGTCCTGGGATTGAGCCCCGCATCGTGCTCCCTGCTCGGCGGAGAGCCTGCTTCTCCCTTTCCCTCTGCCTTCCGCTCTGCCTACTTGTGCTTTCTCTGTCAAATAAATAAATTAAAAAAAAAAAAAAAGCCACTGAGGCAGGGAGGCCATTAAGGGTCTCTGAGGACCAGTGGAAGGGGAGTCACTGGGATGTGAATGTGCCTTGAGGACACAAGTAGGGAGCATAGGCAGGTTTTATAATGTGCCATTAGTCTTGGGAGACCTGAAAGGAAATGAAAACAGAAGCATCAACTTTACAAATCCACAATAGCCTCCTCCCCCCTTTTACGACCTGACAGATGAATTCTGGTGGAAGCTGGACATCGAGGAAGAATTTGTCCTGTGCTTAGTTGAGACCTATTATTTGAAACAATTTCCTTAAGCTCTTAGAAAGTGGTAAATTTATTTCCATTCCTCTTAGGCATTATCTGTCAAAGTTGAACTGGGCTCAGCCAACAGTTTCCCTAGGGTTAACTTAAAGCTAAAAAACTTAAATTTAAATAGGCTTGCCTATTTTTCTCCACTACCCTTATTTCTGTTAATTCCCATTTGACATTTATTTGTTTACACACTCCTGCCCATAGTACACATAGTAGTTGACAAAGCCAAAGTGTTGGGATTGTTTGGGCTCTGGGAAGGTGAGTGATAAAGCTGTTTAACTCTTTTTTCCTTCACTTTTTACTTGCAAGTGACTGGTTGGCCTATGTTCCTTTGACTCCTTTGAAGGTTTAGAGTTAAGTGGTCAAGTGATCACTGGGTCTTCTCCGAGGCTGACCCAAAGGTCTGAGAACTCCTTCCCTTTGAAATTGATGATATTCTTGGTTCACTGGGTACACTGAACCATCCTTATTGTTTGATTTTTTTTTAAATTGTGTTGTGGCTCCTGAGTTTCCAAACTTCTATGTTATTTTGTTCTTCTGCTTAGCCATGTGAAATGAAACATTATGTTTGACAAAGGATTATTTTGAACATTTCTATCTCTTTTACCCACTACTTTGCAAAGTCTGGCCTGTGTCACATCTAATTCAACAAGATGGCATTAGCTTATTTTTACATAAATTCTCCTTTCTCCTCCATTAGTGTATTTTCGAGAAATGGACTTTTTAAAATAAATTGAGCATTTGTGGATTTGGAAGATGGGTCAGCAGTAATCCAAGCGGCAGCTTCAAGATTATTTTGTGGCTTTTTGTTGGGTTAGAATTTTAGAGCTGCTTAGGTATACCTCTCTTTTAAGGTAGTACCATCTTTCTTTTGTAAGGGAATTGACGCCACTTAAAAGTTGTTTGTGTAAAATCTGCCTTAATTGATGTGGTCCTAATACTAGGTTTGACTGGTTTTACGATATGGATGGCCATATGTGTGCAGTATTGGTAGGAGAAGTTAGCAACTATGGATTTAATTTAAATCATTACGTTCGATGGGAAAATATTCATGTGTAATTTTGTCATTATTTAAACTATTTTTCAAGATACTAAATAAATAAAATCTGTAACCATGTGTGATACTCATGGTGATTGCTTAAAAAATCAGGACAATAATTTTAGCACACATCTCGGTTTATATTTAGAATCAGTCAGTCTGCAGTTACCCAACAAATATGTGTGAGCTACTTTGTGGAGATGAACGATATAAATTGGACACTTTCTATAATCAGCTTAATTTACATGAAACGAGACGGGGGCATTTTCATTTACCTTTAGGTTTGATCACATGCAAGATGATAATATTTAGTTACTTAGCATGTCTCAATCTGAATATTAAATATTGTTTCTTCATTTCAACAATATAAAAAATCGAGTGAGAGAGAGGAAAAAAACAAGTATAATTTTCATGCACAATCATAGTAGGATTAAAAATTGATCTACAGCTGTCCTTTTAGATACTAATTTTGACAATAGATGCTAGTATTTACTATTATATGTAAACAAAAGGATGACTTTTATTCATTTAATATAGTTTTAATGGTTTTACTTCTTTTAGGATATTTGAGGAAAAAATAACTTGTCAAATTCATTGAATATTTTATTTACTTATTTGTTTGTTTGTTTATTTATTTATTTATATTTTTAAAGTAGCCTCCATGCCCAGTGTGGAGCCCAGTGCAGGGCTTGAACTCATGACACTGAGATCAAGACCTGAGCTGAGATGAAGAGTCAGAAGCTTAACCCTCTTAGTCACTCAGGTGGCCCCACTGAATACTTTTTAAAATCTCTGACATCTACATTTAGTGCACATCAGCATCCCCCTTGGTCAACACACAAATTTCAACCCATCATTTCTGGAAAATCAAAACAAGTTATTTCTGCAACTTGCTACAAAAATTAAAGGAAAGTAGACATCTTAAATATTAAGGAAAATTTGAAAGGGGGGTAATCAGTGCTTCTTAAAATCAAGTGGACTGTACTTATGTGGAAAAGCTTTTTCACTTGTCAAAAATCAGTGCCAAATGAGTATTTCAGGAAGAAAGAAAAGTTTACTGCTCCATATGTGAGGGGGCTGTCATTTCAGAATAGGAGGCATTTTCTCTTTTAAAAATTTATCTCGGGCATAGAATATGTGATAGCTATTTTTATCCTTAACTAAGGAATTAAAAGTTAAATGTACTCCTCATTGGTTATAGTATAGCATATTTACTTCAATAACATGCTTGAGAGTATATCTGTGAATTTTGTTTTTAGAATCCATAAGGAACGAGAATAAATATAAATATGAAGTAAGGTTACTAAAGTGTAGCTGCTTCCTTTTTTTTTTTTTTTAAGATTTTATTTATTTGTCAGAGAGAGATAGAGCTCAAGCAGGGGAAGCAGGGGGAGTGGCAGACAGAGGGAGAAGCAGGCTCCCCGCTGAGCAGGGAGTCTGATGTGGGACTGGATCCCAGGACTCTGGGATCATAACCTGATCCGAGGCAGATGCTTAACTGACTGAGCCACCCAGGCACCCCTAAAGTGTAGCTTCTACTGGGAATAAAATTAAGCAAATAGACTTAGCAATATTTATGAATACATATATTTAGATCTCCAGATAAAATTACTTAATGGTCCAGTAGTTTTCCTCTCTTTGATATAACTGAGCATATTGTGGTATTATGAAATCGATTATCATGCTTTCTAGAAGAAAAAGTTAATAACATTTTCCTTCAGAGTAGTATGAAAATATTGTGATTTATGTGTTTATTTGGGTGATTTCTGACATTTTGTAGGCATTCCACAAATGCAACATTTTCTTCCACTTAATATTTAGTATTTTTTTATATAATTTTGTATTGTGATAAAAAACACATGATATATAATTTACCATGTTAACCATTTTTAAGTACAGTTGGTAGTGTTAAATATATTTACATTGTTGTGAAACAGATCTTCAGAACTTTCTCATCTTACAAATCTGAAATTCTGTACTCATTAAACAACCTTCCTTTCCCCTTCCCCAAGCCCTTGGTAACCACCATTTTATTTTCTGTTTCTATGTATTTTATTACTTTAGATACTTCATATAGATGAAATCATATAGTATTTGTCTTTTTGTGATTGATTTATTTCACTTAATGTAATGCCCTAAAGGTTCATCCATTTTTTAGTATATGTGAGGATCGCCCTCTCTTTTAAAGCTTAATAATATTCCATTGTATATGTAGACCACATTTTGTTTATCCATTCATCTGTCAATGGGCATTTGGGGTTGCTTTCACCTCTTTGCCACTGAAAATAGTGCTGCTATGAACGCAGGTGTGCAAATATCTCTCTGAGACCCTGCTTTCAATTCTTTTAGATGTATACCCAGAAGTGAGATTACTAGATCATGGGGTAGTTCTATTTTTAGTTTTTTGGGAAACTTTCATACTGTTTTCCATAGTGGTTACACTATTTTACATTCCCAACAGTGTGTAAGGGTTCTAATTTTCCACACCCTCACCAACACTGCTTATTGATTGATTGATTGTTCTATTGTAGTCATCCTAATGGGTGTGAGGTGATATCTCATTGTGGTTTTGATTTGCATTTCTCTGATGATTAGTGCTACTGAGCATCTTTTCATGTGCCTGTTAGGTGTTTGTATATCATCTTTGGAGATTTGTCTACTTAGGTACTTTGCCCATTTTTTTAATCTGGTTATTGGATTTTTTTTTGTTTTGAGTTGTTGGGAGTTCTTTCTATATTCTGGATATTAGCCCCTTATCAGATATATGATTTTCTCCTACTCCATAGGTTGCCTTTGCACTCTATTGATTATGTCCTTTAATGTATAAAAAAATTTTTGTTTAATATAGTCCCATTTTTCTATTTTTGCTTTCGTTGCCTATGTAGCATTGATTACTTTTAGCATTTTAAAAGTGTATTGACAGAATTATTTCAAGTTGCTCTTTATTAATTCTTTCCCACCTTATTCTTTAAAGTCCACATGATTATTTTTGAGACTATGTAATTATGATGACTAGTGTAATTATTTAACAAATTAAACTGAATTTTGAAAAAATTTTTTGGAGGAGTCACTTTTTAAAATGTCCAGTGTAAGAATTTAATTGCTATAATTTAACCATATGTTAATATGAATTGTTTAAACCTATACTTCAATTTAGGGAGAATTGACATCTTTACTGTGTTCATTCTTCCAATCTGTAAACATGGGATGTCTCTAGGATTTGGGTCTTCTTTGATTTCTTTTATTAGCAATTTATAATTTTCATCACACAGATATTACCCATGTTTTGTTAGAATATTTTTTTTAAGATTTTGCCCATTTATTTGTCAGAGAGCGAGCAAGCACAAGTAGGGGAGCAGCAGGCAGAGGGAGAAGCTGGCTCCCTGCTAAGCAAGGAGTCCCATGCCCAACTCGATTCCAGGGCCTGGGAGCAGGACCCGAGCCAAAGGCAGATGCTTAATCGACTGAGCCACCCAGGTGTCCCTTTGTTAGAATTATACCTAATTATTTCATTTTATTTGGAGCAACTGATAATGACATTCATTTTAATTTGTTTCCATTTTTTTGTTGTCAGTATGTAGAAATGCAATTGGTTTTTGTGTATTGATCTTGTATCCTGAAACCTTACTGAAGTCACGTTTTGGATCTAGGATTGTAGATCCTTTGAGAATTTTTTTTTTCTTTATCATCTGCAAACCAAGACACTTTTTTTCTTTACAGTCTGTTAAAATTAAAATAAATCTTTGTTTTTCTTGCCTTATTGCAAGTGCTAGGAATTCTAGTATTGTGCCAAATAAGAATGGTGAGAGTGAACATCCTTGCCTTGTTCATGATCTTAGAGGAAAATTATTCAGTCTTTTACTATTAAGTATGATGTTAGCTGTAGGTTTTTTTTGTAGATGTTCTTTATTAGGTTGAGAAGATTCCCTTTCTGTTTCTAGTGTACTGGTACTTTTCATCCTGAATGGAGATCAAATTACATCAAATTTCTTTTTGCATTAATTGATGTGGACATATGATTTTTTCCTTAACCTCTTGATATGGTGGATTACATTGATTAATTTTTGAATATTGAATGAACCTTGTGCACATGGTATAAATCCTTTTTGGTCATATAAGCACATCACACACACATATGTTGCATTCAATTTGCAAAAATTTTGTTAAAGATTTTTGCATTTAACTTCATGAGGGATATTGGTTTGTAGTTTCCTTTCTGTTGTGCTTTCTTTATTTGGTTCTGGTTGTTAGAATACTACCAGCCTCATGTGGTACTAAGAAATTACAGTTTATTGAATTTGGGTGTTGTGGCAAATTCAAATATCCATAATTACCTGAGCAGGCTATTACAATACCTCTTTTTCCAACTACATATCTCTGTGCGGCCAAATTTTTTCATATACTTCCAACAAAAACAACTTCTCAGAATAAATGCAGAAGTGGATAAGAGAATCTGTGCTCTATGAAGCAAGATATTAAAGAGATTTTTAAAAGTACAAAGCACCGCTCATTTCTTTTTTTAAAAAAAATTATAGTTATTTAAAAATAAAATGTTTTTGTTAATACATAATGGTTTTCAACATATATCCATTTTAGTTTCTAATAGGGTAAATATTAATAGCTATAACCTACAAAAACTAAAAGTCAACAAAATTTAAAGAGTGTGAAGAGTTCCAACACCAAAAAAATTTGAGAATCACTACTGAGACAACCAAGACAAGGAGAAAAGTGAAGCCAAAGCCATGGGCATGTGCATCTCACACTGGCATTGGTTTTACCAAGTTGTTCCATGTGTTTGTTTTCCTTTTTCTCCACTAATACTTTTATTTCACTAAAGATGCTTTTTTTCCTCCACACTGATTCACCCATATGTACTCCTTTCCCCTAGGATAAATATGATAAAAAGACCGATAGAACCTTACAATGCAATCTTTATGAAATGAAATCCCTCAAAATTATCCCCATTCTAACTTTAATAAACCCACATGTAGATATATGACTATATTTTAAGTTATAAGTTATAATAAATAGAATTACAGTATTAATTCAGTGATTGCTTATGCAAGGAAGAAATAATTTAAAATATTTTGTCAAGAATTGACTCAAAGATAGTATAGGAAATATTTGAATTACTGTCCTTTGATTTTGAGTATTATAAATGGCTTTTCTTTTATACTTTTCCCCAGTACTTTATTGAATATAACTTATATATTGTATAATGTACAACTTGGTGAGTTTTTACAAGATTTTGGTAATTAGCATTTGAAGATTTGTAATAGGATGAACATATAAGATGAGATTTTCAAATCTGAGAATATCAGTGAAGAAAAAAAAGAAGAAATGAGCTAGGAGAAACATGAGCTCACAAAATCCATGTTTGAAATCCTGTATGTGTATTAGAGCTGGGCACACACTTAATTTTGAGTTTTCTAACTTCCAGGCAAAGAGGAAAACATGAAAAATTTAATGATTGAAAAGCTCATCCATGAGAAAAACAAACCAGTTGCCTAAGAGGAACAAAGTTGTTCCTGTCTAGAATCCAGAATGAAATTTCTCCTATAGTTTATTTAAAAGTGGATTCAGTATAGTGTAATACAGTTTCCTCAACACCCTTAACACTGAAAGTCAGCAGGATTCATTGGGCTGTTTTTTATAATGTCCTTCATCTAGACCCATGGTGTGGCTCTCTGTCTTTGGGGGAAATAACCTCTCAAGATCTGATTATTTTCTTCTCTAACATGAGAATAACATCTACCTTGGTAAAGACTGTATGTGCTCAATAAATAACTACTCTTTTTCTTAAAGCAGTTCTGTTAGGGTGGCTGTGACCAGCCATGTGGTGTGGCCCAGGTACATAGCTCTCTGATAACTGGCTTCATTCATGAATGGATGGTATAGTGTCTCAAAGAATGAAAGTTCTGCATATCTTTTAGGAATTTCTTCATGCATATTATTTTGAGGGGCAGTGCATTTGAGGCTTTATTCCCTCAAATTAATTTGTTGTCAGTCAAGTAAAGAATCCCATGATTTGAGAGTCTGGTGGGCTGAGTGACAGGAGTTTACCAAGTCTCTGTTACCTAAGTAGAAGGCTATTACAGCTCTGCACTAAAGTAGACTAAAGGAATGACCCTAGACTAATTTTAAAACTTCCTCCAAAGTCAGTTTTGCACCACAGAAGAGTGGATGGTGGAAGTCCCAAATGTATGACATGGAATGTGGCTCCAAATGCTTTTTGCAGGTGGCACAGCCTTCGGTACAAATAAAAGATGTGAGACTACCACTTCCACCTCTCTTACAGAGAAATGTCATTTTTTTTTCTTCAGACCAAAATATTTTTTCTAGAGTGTTTTTTAAACCATCGGTCAAGTCTCTATAGAGGGAGGCTGAAAACCAAATTGTTGGGGGTTGGTAAATTCTCACTTAGTAAAAGTTGAATTAGGCCCTAGACTTTTTGAACAGAGCAGCAAAACTAGCTTGTAGTAATTTTGCAAGCATTCCAGAAGGTTAGTTTTCTTCCTTAGTAGTGTTTTGAAATCAACTATCAAAACGATGTAATCGGTGTTTGATTTTTTTTTAAATCTTTTGAGTCTTTAGTAGAGTAGAATTTTCTTTCAGTAGTAATCCCTCGAGAATGCCTTAAGCAAGTCCTACAGTCTGTATCCATTTTCTACATCATTAAAAACCCTTCTGGGGCTACCCACAAGGACTAACAGATTCACTGTGGTGGTCTGCAGGCTTCCGAGGCTAGAGCACACGCTCTCCTCTCTGCTTCAGTGAAAGGCCCAGATCTTTCTTGTCCAAACTAATTTAGTAGGAAAGTCATGGTCTTAGGTTCGAATTAGGTACTTTTAATATGTGTTGAACTAAAGAATGAATTAGGATCAAGTTTATATCCTAGCCCCCATAACTGTTTTGAAATTATAAGCAACTAATTTGATAATAACATAGCCAAATGTCTTTCATATGAGAAATTTCCATTTTCATCACTGCCAGATTAGAATGTCCAGGTTTACATAAAGGCTCATTTATTTATAATATATATGTATTATTTATTTATAATATACACATACTATAATTCTATTATATATTTATATAACTATTAGTTATTAATAATTAAAATTAGCTATTAATAATCACTAATATATAGTATTATATGTTATATGTTATAATAAAATAAATTTTAGTTCTCATTTACTTCTCCTGCAAATATGAAAACACCTCTTGCTTTCTTGGAATGCTTTCTGGTATACTTTTGATTTAAACTGATCCCTAAAAAATGAGTTATAAAATGAATTACAAGTCAATTATAAAAATATTGAAAGATTGAAGATTAGATTTGTGCCACCTATTTATTAATCTTGCTTTCATGGTTGGATCTGTAGTTTCTCATAGGAAAGCTAGATGAATGTTTGATTTTTGGCAAAGAGCATTTCTTCTCTATGATATGTAAAGTCTCCAGTATGGCATTTTAAAGAGTGATTAAGGGGAACAATCTTTTCTTTTCTCTTCTCTTCTCTTCTTTTCTTTTCTCTTTTCTTCCCTTTCCTTCCTTCCTTCCTTCTTTCCTTTCCTTTCCTTTCTTTTCTTTTCTTTCTTTCTTTTTCTTTCATTCTTTCTTTCTGACTATAATTTATCTGTCTCATTTGAGTTTTGGATATGGTTCTGGTTTAGGGTCCCTTGGTTGGGTTGCATCCTTTATTTTGTGGGTTCTTGTCTGAGGAGCCAGCTAAATGGACTGGGAAGCTGAGAAAGAAGAGCTGTTTTGGTTCATACAGCCCCCCTGGGCACATTTGTAACTCAATCTCCCTTTCTGACTGGTGTCTGCATTATTTTTTATCCTGATGGCCTGCTTAAGCAGTTGCCTCAGATTCCATAATAGATGAAGGGTTATTATTTTAACTCTATGATGTTTAGGTATATAGTTCGTAGGTGAGATAAATGTTATATAAAATCTAATGCACCAAAATGAAGAAAATAAGAAATTCATTGTTTTGTTATAGGCTACCTAGAGGGAGTTTTATTTAAAGTACTAACTTAAATATTTAGCATAGTATAGATGAAATCGTCACACAACTCTTGTTAATGGAATTAAATGAATAAGGAAAACATTGTTGTATCCTAAAAACATTCGTAAGTTGTCCAACCTTGGGACCACGGTATAGTTTTGGAAATTATTAATTGTACCTTCCTCCACCTCTTTTTCTGGCCCCAAAGTATCACATCTCTAAGTTATGTCTACTTACAGTCCTCCTATCTGTGCTCCAAGAGGAAATACTTGGCTTATGGCCAATTCTTCACCCTCTTTGGGTATCATCAGAGCTGTGGATGCTGCAGCCTGTTTCTTCCCGAGATGAATCAGCGATGCTGTCTGCCGGTCAGCTCCAGCCACGGCTGGCTGTTGACTCTAATAGTTGGGCGCATAATGTTATGTGAAGCTGCATAATGTAGAAGATCGTAGAGCCATTTAATTTGGGTCCAAAATTTGAAACAAAGAAATGGTATGTGGTTTTCTTTTTCACATTTTAAGATTGCATAAAATTATAAAATTTGAAGGTTAACTTTGCAGAAAGACTGGCAGAATTTTTCACACGGATTACTGAAATAGATTTTTATGGAGCATGCTCTCTGGCATTCTTCCAATTTTAATTTTCATTTCTATCCTATTATAACTTCAAATAACTTTCTCCTAATGCTGAATAAATTTTAGTTCTAATTTATTTAAATTTATATGTTGTTTCCACAGTTACTTGGTACTTACTAGATATAGTGAATGATAGCTATTAAAAGTCTTAATTATTCAGAATATTGTGACGATATTTGACTTTTGACTGGTCAGGAATATAAAATATTAAACTCATATGTTTGCATATTTGTATACATATATTTGTATATGTGTATATATAATATTTATTTTTAAAATAACTTCTTGAATGATTAAATAGTCCCAATATTTCAATAAAGTCAAGAAATGGGGAAGACTTAAGATGCCTTTATTTAGATGAATATAGATGATAAAAACTTTGATGGAGTTAAGATCGAGAGAGAATAATTTTTTTTTGTTTCCTTTAGATTTGCATTTTAGTAAAAATATTTTTTCCTATTATCATTCATAAAATGGAAACAAATCACAACTTATTTAGCATATTTTATTTGGTAAGTATTCAATAAATCTATTTTAATTTAATTTAATAGCAAGTATAGAAATAGGAATTGGAGAAGGTGATTTAATATTAAAATGGATAAGAGAGTAGGCTGGTATAAACAATGTAAGCTAATCCAGTAGAACTAATTCAAAGTTTGTCTTCTTCTTTGATGTAGGCTTTGGCAGAGAAGAGTATCATCTAGACTAGGTGTGGATAAGCCAGATATTAAGGTAGCTCTAGTGCTAATTTGTGATTATTCAGAAAGATAGAAGATGTGATTCATTCTTAATTTATATTTTGTATCATTAAAATTTCATGAGTAAAATAATAGAGAGCTGCTGTCCCTAATTGTAAAAAAAAAAAAAAAATTAAGCTACACTGTGTATCAGGCTCTGTGTTTTGTTCATATTTCTGAGAATGAGAGACACTGCCCTTTTTAAATCAAATACTTTAAAAATATGATACAGTGTGGTAGATGTTGTTAACAGTGGTGATGCACCAAAGAACAGTTAATTCTGCCTAGGAGACAGAAGGAAAGGAGGGGACAACTAAGATGTGGTTTGAATGCTGGGTAGCAAAGGAAGACATTCTAGGATTAAAGAAAAACATAAGTGTACACAAATCAGAAGACAAATTACAGGGGTACCTGGCTGGCTCAGTCGTGGGGCGTGTGGCTCTTGATCTAGGGCTTATGAGTTTGAGCCCCACATTGGGTGTAGAGATTACTTAAAAATAAAATCTTAAAAAAAAGGAAAATGAATAATATTTTCAGGATTGTCTTTTTATCCTATGATTTTATCCCTACTTAGAATAACTTTCAAACATATTTGGCTGCAACTCATGGTAAGAAATATGATTTACTACTTGCCATAGTGTACACACACACACACACACACACACACACAGAAATAAAAGTTTCAAGACTCAGTACTTACAGTTAGTACTTTTTCTATTACATGCAATGCAGTCTGGCACGGTTACATTTTTATCTGTTCTATTATTTAATTTAAAAATGCTATTGAATCTCGCTGAATTGATTTCATGACCTTCTGTGGGTCCAGGTTTGAAAGGAAAACAAAAACAAAAACCTGTACCAGAGCTCAGAATTCATAAGGAGGCCCCTTTAATACCACTGGGCAGATTTGCAAAGCAACTAGTTGATTTTTTTTCTCAGCAGAGTTTGAAGATTGTAAGAAACTGACTGATGGCTTTGGAATATTTACAGTTCAGAAGGCAGCATGGTATAGTGCAAAGGTTTTGAGAGTTGAACAGATCTAGGTCTTTGGCAAGTTACTGTATCTCTCTGAGTCTCAGTTTTCTGCTTTGTAAAATGGAATTAATAATACAATCTATGAGGACTAAATGAAATAACGTATCTATTTAAACAGCAGTTCTCAAACTTGGCTGTACATTTAAATCACACGGGAGCTTTAACAAATTTCTGTGCCCAGGCTGCATCCCAAACCAATTAAATTGGAATGTTTGGGGCTGGGACCCATCCATCAGTATTTGTTTTTTTCTTTTGAAACTTAATGCTTCCTGAATAGCAACTCTCCATATGCCCCTCCCTCCATGTCTTGGCAACCACCATTCCACTTTGTGTTTCTCTTTGTTTGGCTTTTTAAGATACCTTGTAAAGATGGTACCATGAAATATTTGTCCTTCGGTGACTGGTTTATTTCACCTAACATAATGTCCTCAGAGTTCATTTGTATTGTCATATATGGCAAGATTTCTTTATTTTTTAAAGCTGAATAATCATTTGTATGTATACATCACATTCTTTTATCCACTCACCCACTGATGGAACTTCAGGTTGTTTCCACATCTTGGCTTTTGTGAATCATGCCTGCAATGAATATGGGAGTGCAAATATCTCTTTGTTGTAACCCTGATTTATTTTATTTTTTTTAAAGTTTTTATTTAAATTCCAGTTAGTTAACATACAGTGTAATATTATGTAACTTTGATTTAAATTATTTTAGGTAAATACTCAGAAGTGGGACTGCTGGATCATGGGGTAGTTCTCTTTTTAACTTTTTGAGGAATCTCCATACTGTTTTTCACAGTGGTTGTACCATTTTGTATACCCAGCAACATCATGCAAGAATTCCAACTTTTCTTCATCCTCACCAATATTGGCTATCTTTTTTTTTTTTATAATAGCCATCCTGATAGATGATATCTCTTTGTGGCTTTCATTTGCATTTCTCTGATAATTAGTGATGTTGAGCATCTTTTCTTATACCTGTTGGCCATTTGCCTGTCTTCCTTGGAGAAATGTCTGTTCAAGTCCTTTGCTTGCTTGCTTGCTTGCTTATTTATTTATTTATTTATTTATTTATTTATTTACTTATATTTAAATTTTGGTTAGTGTACATACAGTGCAATATTGGTTTCTGGAGTAGAATTCAGTGATTCACTTACAACACCCAGTGCTCATCACAACAAGTGCCCTTTTTAATACCCATCACCCATCTAGCCCATCCCCCACCCATGTCCATCCATCAACCCTTATTTTGTTCTCTATTGTTAAGAGTTTCTTAAGGTTTGTTTCCCTCTCCATTTTTTCTTTTCCCCCATCCCATATGTTCATCTGTTTTCTTTCTTAAATTCTACATATGAGTGAGACCGTATGGTATTTGTCTTTCTGACTGACTTATTTCACTTGGTATAATACATTCTAGCTCCAAAATTGCCTTTCTCTGACTGATTTATTTCACTTAGCATAATACACTCTAGTTCCACCCATGTCATTGCAAATGGCAATATTTCATTTTTTTGATGGCTGAGTAATATTCCATTGTATATATATACGTCACATCTTTTTTATCTATTCATCAGTCTATGGACATTTGGGCTCTCTCCATGGTTTGACTCTTGTTGATAATGCTGCTATAAACATCAGGGTACTCCTTCAAGTCTGTATTTTTGTATCCCTTGGGTAAGTACTTAGTACTGCAGTTGCTGGATAGCTCTATTTTTAACTTTTTGAGGAACCTCCGTACTGTTTTCCAGAGTGGCTGCACCAGTTTGCATTCCCACCAACAGTGCAAGAGGATTCCCCTTTCTCTGCATCCTCTCCAGCACCTGTTGTTTCTTGTGTTGTTGATTTTTCCTTTGCTCATTTTTATTTTATTTTATTTTCATTTAATTTTTAAAAGATTTTATTTATTTATTTTAGAGAGAGATAAGGAGAGAGTGCAAGTAGGGGGAGGGGTAGAGGGAGAAGAAGAGAATCTCAAGCAGACTCCACGCTGAGCACAGAGCCCGACGCAGGGCTTGATCTCAGGACCTGAGCCAAAATCAAAAGTTGGACGCTTAACTAACTGAGCCACCCAAGCCCCTCCTTTGCTCATTTTTAAATTGGTTTATTTTTTTTTTTTTGCTATTGAGTTGAAGGAGTTTCTTATAAGATATATGGTTTGCAAATATTTTCGCTCATTCTGTAGGTGGTCTTTTCACTTTTTTTATTGTTTCATTTGCTGTGCAGAAGCTTTTTAGTTTGGTGTAGTCCCACTTTGTCCATCTTTGCTTTTTTTTTTTTTTTTAAAGATTTATTTATTAGAGACAGCGAGAGCAGGAACACAAGCAGGGGGAGTGGGAGAGGGAGAAGCAGGCTTCCCGCGGAGCAGGGAGCCCGATGCGGGGCTCGATCCCAGGAGCCTGGGATCATGACCTGAGCCGAAGGCAGACGCTCAACGACTGAACCACCCAGGCGCCCCCATCTTTGCTTTTGTTGCCTGTGCTTTTGGTGTCATATCCAAGAAATTATTGCCAAGGCCACTGTCATGAAGCATTCCCCCTCTGTTTTCTTTCAGGAATTTTCCAGTTTCAGGTCTTGCATTTAAGTCTTTAATCCACTTTGAGTTGATTTTTAATGTATTGTGTAAGATTAGGGTCCAGTTTCATTCTTTTGCATGCAGATATCCAGTTTTCCCATCACCATTTGTTGAAGAGACTATACTTTCCCATCATTTATTCTTGGAATCCTTGTTGGAGATAAGTTTACTGTATTTACATGGCTTTATTTCTGGATTTCCTGTTGTTCTAGTGGTCTGTATGTCTATCTTTATGCCAATATACTGTTTTCATTACTATAACTTTGTAACATATTTTGAAATCAGGAAGTGTGATGCCTTCAGCTTTGTTGTTTTTAAAGTTGTTTTGTTTTTTTGGGGTCCTTTATAATTTCATATGCATTTTAGGATTGTTTTTCCTATTTCTGTAAAAAGTGCCTTTGGGATTTTGCTAGGGATTACACTGAATCTGTAAATCATTTTGGGTAGTATGGACATTTAACAGTATTAATTCTTCCATTCTATAAACATGGGATGTCTTTCCATTTGTGTCCTCTTTAATTTCTTTCATCAATGTTTTGTAGTTTTCAGTTTTTCACACCCTCAGTTAAGTTTATTCCTAAGTATTTTACAGGCATTGGTATTTTTTAAAGCTCCTCTGATGCAGTCTATGTTGAAATGCCTAATTGTAAAGCTATAGTGCAATATGTGGGGCATGGTAGATGTTTGCATCATGTCTGGTTCCCTTGGTTAATAATATCAACAATTATGATTGTAACTAACTTTTTTTGTGGTGCTTACTGTGTTTTAGGCAATGTGCTAAACACCTTTCATATCATGTAGAAAATACTGTGCTTTGTTTTTGTTATTGTTCTGTCAAATAATAGACTACCATATGGCTGACATAAAAAGGAAGAGCACTTGCTTATTAGAGAGGAAATGGCTACTTTTATCATCAGGAGCTCAGTTACCCAGGTAGTTATTTCAATGAATTACAGAGTTAGCTTTCATTGAACTGCCTCAAAAATATAGATTGAATACTTTAAAGTAATTTTAAATTAAAGTTTAAACTTTACACAATGACTTGTAGGGTAGGTATAACAGAGAATTTGTTACGATAAATACCTCAAATATGTAACAATCCTAATTTTAGTGGAAGTATATTGATATGATGTAGTAGATTTTATCTGGTATATATTTTCTAGATTGTACAAAGAAGTGAGCGTTAACCTACAGATGCTTCTGACATGTTATCATTCACTTGACACCAATATCTGTTAGGCTTAATGTCATGATGACAAGAACATTTTTCATGTTTGTTAACAAGGTCAATATTTTCCAATGTATGAAGTAGATATATTTAGGAATCTGCTGGTATGCTGCTTGCTTTTGTTGTTTGTTTTGATTTGGATTTTAGAAAGCTTATTATATTTATTTTGCAATACAAGTTTCTATAGTAACTGCTTTAAAAAGAACATCTGAATTACTGCTTTTTTCAAATATATAATTTATTCTTTTTCTTTGCATTTAAATAAAAATTTACTCATTGTTATTGTAATCTTTAGTTTGCTTCTTGGTTTTCAATAATAGCTTTTATAATGGTGACTGAGAAAGCATTTTTTAAAAACTGTATTTGTAAAAAAAAAAAGGAAGCATTCTTTTTTCAGGATGTATGTGTTTTTTACATTTAGCACATCTTAAAGTAACAACAAACCATTTCTTCTGTCAAGTAAATAGGTTTGTAAATTGCTACATCAACTCTGCTTAGATGAAATGCATGCTTATCTTATTTTTTCCTTTGTGCATTTTCTTTCACCCTATTAATTATTAAATCATTTGTCGGGTGCGTATAGCCTTAAATTTAAATGAGTTAATAAATGTAAAGTTCTTAGAGTAGTGCTTGGTGCTTATTAAGCATTTAGTACATGTTATTCATTGTCCAGTGCCAGTGACTTACAGAAATGCATAATCCAAAATTGTACTGTGGTAGAGTCAGATATTTGAAAAGGAAATTAAAGAATTTTAAGTTTTGTGACTAAGAATAAAAGTTGCTATTCCTGCTTGTCAGTGCACTTGAAAATGAAATGCTTGGTAAGCCAACGGGCATCATATATTCAAAATTGAAATTAGATATATTTAATGTTGAAACATCTGATTCCAGGAGGAGAAATTAGCTTTTAGAGGCTTTACAGATAATTTAGTTTAAAAAGCTTTGCTATTAAGAATATTAAGAAAATTGAAGAATTTTAAGCCTAAAGAAGTGCTTAATCCTTTACATTGTTAGCCTTTGTAGACACAAGATTAAATTCACTCAAAAGCAATAGAACAGTTTGGAGGTAAAATATTAGTAGAGAATGGAAGAACATTTTCTTCTTGTAGGTTTTCTTGATTGTAGGTTTTGAATGAATGATTGTTTCTAGGGCATTCCAATATGATAAAACCCAAGCTAGGAATAATTGACTTAGATTGGATTCTAGAATTTGTGAGAAGTATCTAAACTGTTGAGTTGAGTTTTACGAAGACTGACATGTGTTGTCAATGTGATTATCTGCCCTGTCGTCTTATTTTGCTGTCATCATTCTCAAATTATCTCCTTTGACATTGTGGAACTATAAGAATCTCTTGTGACTGAAAATTGAAATACAGAATGTGTCACACAGATAGGTTTTTAGGACAGCTTTGTCAGAGGCCATGTGATTTACTTAGGATTAATGACTAAGCATATTGTGTAGAGGCTAATGAAATCATACTTTCCTATGCGACTGAAAAAGCTGGCTTGATTTTGCTAGGAAGGAAAATTTAACTTTCAACCCTTCCCTCCCACCTTCTTTGTTTCACTTTCCTTCCTTACTCTTTTTCTTTCTTCTTCCTTCCTTCTCCTTATGAAAAATTAGCTGCATCCTTTGAAAAACTTTTTCATATAAATATGGTATGATATCCATTTTTCCCCATTCCCTTTTTTTTAAAGTATTTTTATTTATTTGACAGAGAGAGAGAGACAGTGAGAGAGTGAACACAAGTAGGGGGACTGGGAGAGGGAGAAGCAGGCTTCCCGTTGAGCAGGGAGAGCAGGGAGCCCAATGTGGGGCTCGATCCCAGGACCCTGGGATCATGACCCAAGCCAAAGGCAGACGTCCAATGACTGAGCCACCCAGGCACCCTCCCCATTCCCTTTTACTATGAGTTTGAAATATGTTTAAATGATCCCAGTAAAAAATAAGCCATGGCATTGTTGGTCATTAGCATACAACTGTGTGTTGTTTAAAGTGCTGTGCTATGTCTTCCCATCACCTTTATTGATTTCTAAAATGAAAATAGTGCTCATAGAGAGTTTACTGTGGAGGTCAGTCGTGATTGGAGATTTGGTGAATCTGAATGTGGATCACAGTATAGGGATAAATTTGGGGCCTGGTGCAAGGAGGTAGAGGGATCAAGTTTTTAAAAAAACAATGAACTTGGTGTTGGATCTGTGTTCTAGCTGTAGCTGGTACCTTGTATGGCCTTAGGCAAGTTAATTAACTTCTTAAGTATGAGCTTCTTCATTTGTCACATGAAAAAATAAATAGTCCTATTAAACTGGTCTTATAGTGCTGTGAAGGGCAAAGAGATTAAGAGAATGAATGCCTGAGTAAAACTGTTCTTTGCACATAAATGGAAGGATATGAGTCTTACCACTTATAGCAATGTAATTTCATCTATTCATATGCAAAATGAGGATGATAATAGTACTAGTCTCAAAGTGTTTTTATAAGTTTTATATGAGATAATCTACATAAAGCATTTAACATAATGCTTGGCACAGAGCAAGTATTCATTCATTCATTCACTTATTCAACAAATATTTACTGAGTGTTTACCATGTCCCAGGTGCTCTTCTGGGTTCTTGGAATACATCTGTGAGCAGAATCAAATAAAGTCCCTGTTCTTTGCAAGTTTTTAGGTGAATGAGATAGAATTAATTAAAAATAAATGTAAAAAAGCTACAATAAATGCTATAAAGGAAAGGTACCTGATGCTGTGAGAATAATGTCAGGGAAGGTGGGCTCTAACTAGGCAAAGGCCAGGGACAGGTGGGGGTGGATTCCAGTCAGAAAAAATAGCATGTATAAAGTCTATGTAGTGGGTCTATGCAGTGGGTAGTTATGACACAGAGAAAGTGGCTAAGAATCAGGCTGGAAAGACAGGCAGGCTAGTAGACACATATCTGTTAGGGGTTCCATTAGGGAAGCAGAATCACTAAGAGTGATATGGAATAAGACATTTATGATAGGGATAAGAAGTTTATAGAGGGCTTGTATCTTGTATCTGGTGGTGGGTCAGCAGGGTTAGCAATCAGAAGGAACAACTGAGATGAACTAGATCCCACTAGGATAAATTGAAACCCCTAAGAACAAACTAGAGCCTGTACCTGACTCTTGCCCTCTCCAGTCTTGACAATGGGGGTGTCCTCCAGAAAGAGCTGGTATTATTTGCCAAGAGCTTCACATGTGCCTGGTCCAGGGAAGCTAGATGGGCCAGGATTCAGAAACCTGAAGGTCTGGCAAGGAGCTGGAGTAGCTGTAGGCTCAGATGCTTCCTATGTCAACAAGGGGAGCAGACAGATCAGTGTCAACATGTACAAGCAAACAGTGTGTGGTGCCTTATACTGACCTCAGAGCACAATGCCTATGGCTTTACTCAAAATTGCATGCAGATTTCTTTTTGGCTAACTAACCTGGAATTAATTTCTAGGAAATATTGTTAGCTTAGTTAAGTTGACTAGTACCAAGGGCTTTTTTGGAAAGGTCTTTTTTGGCCATGAGTGGGCTTTTGAATTTTACCAGATGAGCATTTTTTGAAAAGCTATTAAAGGAGTTTAAGCCAGCTAGGGTAGTGGGGGGAAGGGAAATGGGAGAGTAACATGACATGATTTATGATTAGATTTGCATTTTTTTGAATTGAAGTGTAGTTGACACAGTCTTACATAAGTTTCAGGTATGCAACATAGTGATTTGAGGACAACTTTATATATTATGCTATGCTCACAAGTGTATGTCACCATACAGTGCTATTATGTTACTATTGATTGTATTCCTTATGCTATATCTTTCATCCCCGTGAATTACTCAATCCATAACTGAAAGCCTGTATCTCCCACTCCTTTTCTGCTCACCTCCACGCCCTCCCCTCTGGCAACCACCAGTTTGTTCTCTGTATTTATGGGTCTGTTTCTACTTAGTTCATTTGTTTTGTTTTTTAGATACCACATACAAGTGAAATCATATGGTGTTTGTCTTTCTCTGACTTATTTCACTTTGCACAATACCCTCTAGGCTCATCCATATTGTTGCAAATGGCAAGATCTCATTCTTTTTTACGGCTGAGTAATATTCCATTGTGTGTGTATATTTTTTGGAATCTATACTGTAGAAAGTGGATTGCAGGGGACTCAGAGTGGATATCAGTACATCTATTAGGAACCTAGTGCAGTGGTCCAAATGAGAGATTGATGGCAGCTAGAACTAGATGTGGAGATTAAGGGGATTGTAACAAGTAGATGGATTCCAGAGATAGTCAGAGGATAAAGAAAACAGGACTTAAGGATGGAATTACTAGGGGTTGAGGGAGAGGAAGGTGCCAAGATTATGATTTTGGTTTGGATATTTTGAGTTTTTGGTGGCATTGAGAATATCCAGGTGGAAGTGTTCAGTAAGCAGTATGATATTAACATTAGTCATTGCTGTAGTCATAGATGTATCAGTAGTAGTTGTTAATGTTTTTATAGTTGGCTTAGTTTCTGGGAGCCTGAAACCATTTCTGATTTGTTATGGGTATTCAGTGCACTGCTCATTTCCTAGCATAGAATAGGACTAATTTAAAAAAATAATAATTTATTTATTTTAGAGAGGGCGGGGGGTGGAGGGAGGGAGGGAGAGGGAGGGAGAGTCTTAAGCAGACTCTACGCTGATCTCGGAACCCAATGCAGGGCTCCATCTGACGACCCTGAGATCATGACCTGAGCCGAAACCAAGAGTCGGATGCTTAACTGATTGCGCCACTCGGGCGCGCCAGGGATCATTTTTTATATCCCTCCTTTGCTCTTTCACTACATGTTGGCATAATCACACATTTTCTACTCTTTTCCCAGGGGTAACCTTCCTAATTCTGTTAATTCTCTCTCTTCTTGACTCCTAGAGGATATTTGTTGAAGGGGTCAGTAAACTTTTCTGTGTGTGGTCAGATGGTTTCTATTACAACTATTCAATCCTGCCTTTTTAGGGCAAAAGCAGCCTTAGACAATACATAAAGAAATGGGGGTGTCTGTGTTACACTAAATCTTTATTTATAAAATAAGTAGTGCCTGGGTTTGGTGTGTGCGCTGTAGTTGGACCCTTGTACCTAGCCCATTAGGCATTTCATTTCTCTTGTATTTTTAATTATTTTTAACATACTGGCTCTCAAACATATTTAAGTTTTTTTCTATCACATCCCTCTTCACCAAAACAAAAAAACAAAAAATCAAGAAAACCCAAATCTTTCCTTTAGGGCTTTTTTCCATTAGACTACATGCCATTTTTTTTTCCCCTGTTACTTTTTGAAGGTCATCTCTTCCTCCTATCTAGTAAACTGGTAGTAATCTTTTTCTGTTGCTGTCTGCAAAATAATCACAACCTGCACTTTCCTAATAAAATGACTCCTTTTTGGTTTTTTTCTTTTTGGATCTTTCCTTCTGTAATACTCATATGGTTGCCTAAACTGTACCTTTTTAGAAATCTTGTTGTCCCTTGAATTTTGTGACCCTGGAGTCTCCTCCTATTTCTGATGGTTATATATTACTACCTTTTTAAAAACTGAGGTCACACACACAAATATATGTAACATATAGAGTAAACTGCACAAATCTTAAGGGTACAGCTTGATGGATTTTTAAGTATGTATACATTTATGTAAACATCACCTAGGTCAAGATATAGAACATTTCCAGCATCCCAAAATGTTCCCTCATGACTATTCTCAGTCAGTGATCCCTGATCCTGCCTAGAGGTGACCTTTATTCTGACTTATATCACTTTAGGTTTAGTTTTTCCCATTCTTTTTTTTTTTTCTCTTTTACTTCTAGTGTAGTTAACATACAGTGTTATATTAGTTTCCGGTGTACAATATTGATTTCAACAATGTTATACATCACCCAGTACTCATCATGACAAGTGTACTCCTTAATTCCCATCACCTATTCCACCCGTTCCCCCACCCCCCTTCCCTCTGGTAACCATCAGTTTGTTCTCTCTAGTTAAGACTCTGTTTATTGGCTTGTCTCTTTCTCTCTTTTTTTCTTCCTTTGCTCATTTATTCTATTTCTTAAATTCCACATATAAGTGAACTCATCTGGTATTTGTCTTCCTCTGACTGACTTATTTCACTTAGCATAATACTTTCTAGCTCCATCCATGTCATTGCAAATGGCAAGATTTCATTCTTTTTTATGGCTGAATAATATTCAGTTGTATATATATACCACATCTTCTTTATCCACTCATCTATTGATGGATACTTGGGCTATTTCCATAACTTGGGTATTGTAAACATTGCTACAGTAAACAGGAGTGCATGTATCCCTTTGAATTAGTGTTTTTGTATGTTTTGGGTAAATATGCAGTAGCACAATTACTGGATTATAGGGTAGTCCTATTTTTAACTTTTTGAGGAACCTCCATACTACTTTCCACAGTGGCTACAGCAGTTTGCATTCCCACCAACAGTGCAGAAAGGTTCCTTTTTCTCCACATCCTCACTGACACTTGTTTCTTGTGTTTTTTATTTTAGCCATTCCGACAAGTATGAGGTGGTATCTCATTGTAGTTTTGATTTGCATTTCCCTGATGATGAGTGATATTGAGCATCTTTTCGTGTGTCTTTTTGGGCGTTTTCTTTGGAGAAATGTCTCTTCATGTCTCCTGCCCATTTTTAAATTGGTTTATTTGTTTTAGGAGTGTTGATTTGTATAAGTTCTTTTTTTTAAATTTTATTTTATTATGTTATGTTATAAGTTCTTTATATATTTTGGATACTAACCTTTTATCAGATATGTCATTTGCAGTATCTTCTCCCATTCAGTAGGCTGCCTTTTAGTTTCATTGACTGTTTCCTTTGCTGTACAGAAGCTTTTTATTTTGATGTAGTCCCAATAGCTTATTTTTGCTTTTATTTCCCTTGCCTCGGGAGGCATCTCTAGAAAAATGTTGCTACAGCTGATGTCAGAGAAATCACTGCCTGTGCTCTCTTCTAGGATTTTTATGGTTTCAGGTCTCACATTTAGATATTTAATCCATTTTGAACTTTTGTATATAGTGTAAGAAAGTGGTCCAGTTTTAGTTTTTTCCATTCTTGAACCACATCTAAATGAAATAATACAGAATATAGAGACACACTATTTTATACCCAGCTTTCTTCACTCATCAGTGTGCTGTTAGCAATTCATGTTGTGAATAGCTGTAGTTCATTCTTTTGTATTGTTGTGTAGTTCCATCATATAAATATACCACAATTTATGTATTCATTTTATGTTTCATTGATATTTGGGTTGTTTCTGGTTTGGGCTATTATTACTAAAGCTGATATTAACATTCTTGTCTGGGTCTTTTGGTAGACATATGTCCTTATTGGGATTGTTGATGTTTTGAGATAGAAAATGACACTAAGTATGAAATGTGAGCGAAAAGCTTTGGCAGTAGGAGCTGGAGTTCTAAGGAGAGTTAGGAACTAGAGGTTCAGCTGGTCTAAATCCCTTCTTTCCATATCTTTTTTTGTCCTTCACTTACCTTCTATTTTTAGGATATCTAGGACTATTGATGGGTTTTTACAGGGCAGAGGGACTAGAATGGGAAGTTCATTATTGGAGATGGCAGAGGCCTCAGAACCTTAACAGCAGGAAGAACCAAGGATTATGTGCCAAGAACTAGAAGATAAGACTGAGTGGGCTGTAAAACTGCAGGGTCCAGAAGATGCATTCTGGGATGGGATACAGAGCCGAGAGTCCAGCAAACTCCAGGGAATGCAGTAGAGTTGACAGACAATTAACGTTCTGGCTGTGGGCCACTGAGGGGTATCCTGTGGATGTGAGCCACATATGACCATTCTCCCATCAACTCCATCAAAGTTACACACACACACACACACACAAACCCAATCTAAGTAAATATAGAAACCTGCTATGCAAATACAACAAATAAACAATATAAACTATAGTATATTTGCTATGCAATATCAAATCTTCTAGCACCACCCACCTAAGCCAGACTGTCATTCTTAAATCCTCCATATGGAAACTGGATACCAGACCTTGCTAAGAACCAGTGCTAATATTTTAATATGATAACCAGGCTGTGGTGGATGTTCTATTGGTTGAATTTAAAGGTCATGTGTGAAATGGATCCATCAGGTAAAGGATGATTGAAGTCTTGGGCACAAATAATGTAATTTAGGGATAGTTGTTTGAGTTGATGCCCTCAGTGCCTTGCCCATATCCCTGGCACCTTACCACCTCATTATGCTCTTCCTATTTTCAATTGCCTGCCAATGTCCGCATTTCTTCCCCTAGGGCTTAAGAGGACTTTTCCAGAAGCCTTGGGACTAGGGACCCTTTGTGCAGGCCTCCTTCCCCTAACTCTCACTCACTTTCCCAGGAGGGCTGGAAGTGCCATGAAATTAATACGTACTGCACCCCTACAGCAGCGCTTAACCAGTGATTGACCCCTGTTTGGGTTAACTCTGAAGCAGTTGTATTTTACACTGGTCTCTGAGTTCCCTAGGGAATTAAACTCCAGCCGCCCACAGTGTAGCTGGCTTGGTAACTTACCCTTTACTGGCTGCCTTCTCTTCCCTGTCTCACTTCCCTGATCCCCTATCAGTATTTCTTGCACATCCCCAAATAAACTACTTGTACTTGAATCCTCATTTTAGGGTTTGTTTCTGGGGAACTCAAACTAAGATCTTTTGAATAATACCCACAAGTAAAAAGGCAGGCAAGGGAAGAAGAACTGCAGGTCATTTATTTATTTATTTTTGATTAGTAATTATTTTAATTTCCGACTGCTGCCTGGAGTTTCTATGTGGACATGATGTTGATAATCTCAAACCTGACATGGCCAAACTGAAATCAGTTGCTCCCACTTTGATTAGGAAAAAAAAGATTTCTAGGACTTTACTTTCTTTCCATTTGTCTCTAAAAGGAAAAATTTTTATTTTTTTATTTTTTGTTTTTTTAAAGATTTTATTTCTTTATTTGACACAGAGAGAGAGAGAGAGCATAAGTAGGCAGAGCAGCAGACAGAGGGAGAGAGAGAAGCAGGCTCCCCGCTGAGCAGGGAGCCCGATGCGGGGCTCGATCCCAGGACCCTGGGATCATGACCTGAGCCGAAGGCAGACACTTAACTGACTGAGCCACCCAGGCACCCCACAAAAGGAAAAATTTTTTTAATGAATTCAGTATGTACTGTGTGTTCCTAATTTTTCTGATTTGGGGTGTGAATAGCATTTCAAACAAATATAACTGGTACTGTAACTTCACTGCTAGCTATTTTTACTTGATGATCTGAGTCTTGGCTTGAATTCCTGGAATCTGGGATCACTTAGTTTACATTTTGATTTACTCTAGAAGTGTTAACCTCAGAGGTAGTTTAGTAAATATTCCAAGTACCAAAATAAATGCAAAATGTAATTCACACTCATAATGCTTATGTACTACTTAGAAATCAGTCTCTTTTGGAATTAGCCAATTTTATAGATTTATTTTAAGAGGTTTTATTAATACTGTATAGAAAAATTCATCCTGACATATGATTCCTAATTGATTATTTCCATAGCTTTGCTTTAAAATATTCTGAACTTTCACAAAAAAAATGGATTGTGACATGTAAAACAGATAGATGGTGAATATAATATCCCAGCTGAGGTATATTTGTTTAGGTTTAGTAAATTAAAATAGATATTCTACAATTTTATCACTCATTCATGATAAAATAAATGATATTATACAATTTATTGTAAATCATATATTCTTTCTCAAATAATTATATGCCTCCCACATGAGTAAAAATTTTTCATAGCCAGTTTTAATGATTATACAATAACCCATTGTTTGGCTATATCATAATTTACTAAATTTCTCTATTGGGTATGTTTAGGTTGTTTTCAGTTATAGCCGTAAATAATGTCTTGATGTACATCCCTGTTCACTAATATGCCTCAACATTTTGGGTGATTTTATTAGGATAGGTTCCTAGAAGTGGAATTATCAAGTTAAGAGCTTAAACACATTACATATTTTAGATTTTTGCTGTATTTTTAATTGCTTCCTAGAATATTTTCTTTAGCGAGTGAAAAAAATTATAAGCTACCTTAAATGAGTGAATTAGTAACATATTGTTTTGAGTTTGGTTTCAGTTGTTGGGATTTTAATTTATTGCGTTCGGTTTTCTAATGTTAATAGTACTAAAGTCAGTGGATTGTTCTTAAAGTGATAATTTATGTACACAAAAGCAGTATGTTTAGCTTTGTGTTATATGAATTATTACTTATAAATAACATTTCAAATTTATTAATGTAACATTGATTGGAGTCAGTATTATCTAGAGAGTAAACTGCAAAATTTAACCATTATTTGTCATGACCAGCTTGTTCTAGTGTATTTGCATCCTCCCTAGAAACCTAAATATTTTATTTACCAGATTACTTTATTACTTCATGGTCATTTTACTAACAGTAAACCTGAGTAAAATAATGTAACCAGGAAAGCACTAACATTGAATATCATCAAATGGATGTTCTTGATAAATTTCTAAGAATATACATGTTTACTTTCAGATAATAATTGTAAACAATAAAATGAATAGAAATTTTTTGCAACAATTGTTTAAAATTATTAATTTAATTCAAGACACTTATGGAGTGCCTATGGTGCTCAGAAGGTGTTGGCTGTATTCAAGGGAAAATTGCTCTCTTGTGTAAATTTTTCTTTATTACAATGAATAAGAATGTTCTCATTCTGAGAACATAGATTTTATATTGAAATAAACATCTGCCAATCTTTAACTCATTCTTGTCAGTAAGAAGAATAAATTATATAAAATTAAAGCATCAGCAGGGAGAACTTCTTTAATATTCATTATTAACTTTACATCTTTAATGTTTATTATGAATATTCCTCACTGCAACTTACCACCTCTTTGGGTGAAGGAAAATTCCATTTTCCATTGTTATAGATTGAGATTATGAAGTCAGCATTCTCATTTTTCTTTGACAGCAGAAGATGGGACGTCAGTCCTAGGTTGAGAAAAATATCTCTGTTCTCTAGCCTCAGTGTCACAAGAGACCAAAAGAAATGGTAATTTTTCAGGCCAGTATCCTCGCTGACTCTTACTAGTGTTTGTAATAAAACCTATTCTGCTTGGAGCTCAGCTGCTTTACAGTCTTACCGACCTAGAACCCAGTTGAGAGTTAAGAAGTAGATATAATTGTCATCTGCACAGTGGAGGTGGAGTAATGTCTTCATTGAAAACATGAATTTAGGTATAATCTGTTTGCCTTTGGATCTCATACTAAAATTCTTATCCCCATAGTGGAAGGGTGAGGAAAAGAGGTGATGAGTAAGGAGAGCAGAGAAACTGGCAGGCAACTTCCTTGGGGATTAGGTGTGATGGAGGGGTAGGTACTCATGATTTCAGTATTTTTCTGGTCCAGTATTGTTAGCCAGGGTCATAACTGCACACAGCTATGATATTGGCCTCCTCTGATTTTTGCCAGAGAGCTTGCTATTCTTTTTGACAGTGCCTGGGGCATGGTGCTTTCCCACACTTTTCTCCAAATCAGGTGAGTTCCCTGAAGCAGCAGAAGTGCTGCCTTTCATGCCTTGCCCAGCCCAGGTAGAACAGCTGCATGGATGGAAGTGGAGGGTGATGGGGTATGGGGACAGCTCCAAGCTCAAATGCCGCTTCCACTGTTCTTACCCCGAGTTCAGTAGTTCTTGTTGAATAAAGCCTTCTTGTAAGCCTTTGGGCATTTTCCAGGGTCCTGAAAAGGGTTTTGACAATTCTGGCAGTTTTATCATTGTTTTGGGAGAGAAGAATTGCTGAACTCCTCACTCCACTGTTTTGGAAGTTCTGCATTCTGGGTCCAATTTTAATCAGAATGTTGGAAGTTATATTTTGAGTGAGACCTGAGTAGAAAACCTTTCCAGATCATGAGTGCCCTAAATTATACTTTTTTTCTCTTTTTTTTGTGGCCAAAGATTTTAGAATTTTAGAGCTAGAGGGGGTCTTAATTCCATTTTCTCTTTTTTCAGATTAATAATTGGAAACGTTAGTGTCTTGTGCAGTTATGACACAGATTGTTGGTGTCAGAATTGGGTTTGGAAATGGATCACTCACAAGGCAGTCATTGCTTCCCCTTTTCCTGTGCAGGGGCAGGTACTGATGTCCTTTTTCTGCAGACTCAACTCTTTGCCCCTGAGCTAATCCTGCCCAAATCAAAGAGTACATGAAGATTCTCAGCCCTGCTGTTGAGTGACGTCTTGTATGAGTTGTGCTGCCTTGAACCACAAGCTCAGGGTTGGGGCCTAGCAATCTTTAAGCTCTCCAGGAGATTCTGATGCACATTTAATTTTGAGAACTGCTGGCATAGAGTAAAGGCCCACCATGTCTTTGAAGTTGTCATTAGTTCTGCACACTAGAAATTCTGATAAGCTGGTACACTGCTATTTTTCATCACAGTTAAGATCATTTTCATTGTAAGACACATTGTCTGGATATAATATTACTGCTCTCTGGTTAACTTCAGGCACTGCTTCTATTCTGTGTTCCATTATTGTTCATTAGAATAAAGGACAAAAATAGTTCTTACCTTTGCATTGCCATAAAAGGACTAGTTTCACATCAAAGATTATAGCGCCAGATAGACAGTGTTTTAAAATGCCTGGAATGACTTTTGGGAAATATTCTTATTTTAAAATAGGCTAAACTTATTGAAATATAGTTAAGTTTAATTAGTTTTCTTAATAGTGGGCCTGTTAAGGGGGCGCCTGGGTGGCTCAGTCGGTTAAGCGACTGCCTTTGGCTCAGGTCATGATCCTGGAGTCCCGGGATCAAGTCCCGCATCGGGCTCCCTGCTCGACAGGGAGTCTGCTTCTCCCTCTGACCCTCCTCCCTCTCATGCTCTCTGTCTCTCATTCTCTCTCAAATAAATAAATAAATAAATAATCTTTAAAAATAGTGGGCCTGTTAGATAAAGGCTATTAGTATTTTATTTCTTTACAAAGATTGATCTTATAAATTCACTTTGCACCTAGAAACAAAATAGTTGTATTATTCTTTCCTTCCTTAAGATCTAACAGTTATACACATCTTGGTTTAGCTGATGGAGGCATGCAGAGCATTATATGAGCTCAGCCTGTACATTTTCTTTTTTCTGTATGGATTTTCTAAACTTTGACAGCATGAATCTCAGACCATGGTGTAATTTTATTGGGATTTAATTTAATTTACAGGGATTTGAAAACTGTGTCAAATTTACCTGATTCTAGAAGTTAATACAATTGAAAATTTCTTATTTTAAGTTCAAAACCCCCTAACAAATAGTATCCCTCTGATATGGTAGCTCAGTAGTTTAGCTCCGATGTTTCAGGCTCTGTGTTTGAGATTGAAGAATATGTAATTTAAAAGACATTTTTAAAGCTGCTGCCTGGGAGCCAGTTGTCTTATGGAGGAAACGTACAATGAAGCTTCCTTTTATTTCATTTGAGTTGTGGCATTTTATGGAAGGTCATTTTGTGGTAATTCTCTTTATTTAAAAAACAAAATTAAAAATGGAACCTAAGTTCATTATTATTTGTAGTGGTTAGGAACCTGGTTTAAGCAAAAAAGAAATTCTTTAGTTCGGGAATATGTTATCTATCTTTCTCTCTGCTTTCTTTATGTGACTTCATCCTTAGGTTCTGTGTAGGTGTGAGGTGGGGACCAGCAATGCAGGTAGGTACCCTCTCAGATTCAAATCCAGCTCAAAAGAGAAGCTATATTCTTTAAGAATCTGAAAATGAGTTCTGGGCTTGACTCTTGCTGGTCTTAGTTGGATCCTGTGTTCATCTCTGAACCAGTTCCATGGCCAGGAAGATGGGATTCCACAGTTATTTTAGATCTAAGTCATTTGGCCAGTCTTGGAGCCAGGATCGGCATCAACCCCATCTAAAGCATGTGGATCAAGGGGGAATAGTGCTTTACCAGCAGATATCCAGATTACTGCTCACAGAAAATAGGTAAGTGTAAGCTGTGGCAAAAATGATATGTCCAAAGGCATTGTGCTTATGACTTTGCATTTAGGCTGGTATATCTTCTTCAGAAACCAAAACAATAATTTCTGTAGGAATAGCACGTCCATTACAAGGTGCATTTAGATGTTGGTAACAGAAACTTAAAGCAATAATGAGTTAACAAGATGGAGGTTTATTTTTTCTGGATGTAGGCAGTCCAAAACTTATGTAGCATTTCCATGATAAAACCAATGTATCTTTGAATTGCTGCAGCTCCTGCAGTTGCATTTACATTCCAGGTGGAAGGGGGAAAAAAAAAGCAAGTAAATGAGTGTCCACCAATTGTCTCCCTTCCTGCTCAACAACTTCCACTTATATCTCATTAACTAGGATTTGGTCACATGGCCATATACACTTGTAAGGAAGTCTGGGAAATGTGGTTATTCATACTGGCACAATGCCACCCTTAACAACCCAGTATTTTGTTAGTATGGAAGAACCAGTGGATTGCTATTAGGCAGGTAGCTAGTGGTCTTTTGACATGTGTTAACTTATTAACTGATATGGATGATGTAGGAGGCTTATTTAACAATGCAATGGATTTTATATATTTAAGATTTAAAACTCATTTTAGAAGTAGCTAGAAATACAAATAATAAAACTAATCATACCCTAAAATTGGTGATGAGGTATGCACTGAATTGGTATCAAATAAGGTCAAAGGAAGAGTTAAAGATGGGTCTAATTGGGGCACCCGGGTGACTCAGTCAGTTAAGTGTTTGCCTTCAGCTCAGGTCATGATCTCAGGGTACTGGGACCAAGCTGAGCAGGGTTGGGCTCCCTGCTCTGCTGGGGGTCTTCGTCTCCCTCTCTCTCTCTCTCTGCCCTGCCCCCCACTCATTCTCTCTGTCTCTCTCTCTCAAATAAATAAATAAATAAATCTTTTAAAAAAAGATGATTCTAATTTATCTGTCTCTTGGATGTTTGGCTATAGTGATGTCCTCTGCCAAGATAAGGAACATAAGAAGTGCCAGGTTTTCAGGGGAAGTTAAAGAGTTAAGTTCTGGACATTTAAAACTATAAATGTTGGTATCAGATGACATTCGGGTGATGTCATTTGTTCACCAGCTAAGCAGCTGCACATTTTGATATCTATTGTGCATTTTCTGGCAGAGAACAGAGAACTGGATATTTTAGAAATTTTCCGCTTCTCCTAGTCCCTCTCTTTGACCTTGTGATCTAGGTTACTGAAAGTTAGGGAGAGCTGGGTCCACAGGACCACAGTTCCAACTCCATAGCTTAGAACAAGAGGAGTCTTGGTGTAGTCAAGCATAGGTTGGGTGTTTTGAGGATGTGAGGTTCAACTGTCTTAGATTTGGTACTGTTCTTTGCAGGGTAAGGGAATGAGAGGAGGCAAAAATGGATTCACAAAAGTGAGTGATATATGCAAAAATTAACTGATAACATCACATGTATTCCTAAGGAGCAAGTGAGACTTTTTTTAAGCTACTGGAGAATTAGAACTGCAGTATTATATTCTAAAGGAAATGCACCCATAGAGGCTTTTGACCCTACTTAAGCATTTTATGAAATCACCTTGTCTTTTGTCACTTTATTAACTGAATTATAGATGTTACATTTTTGAACTTTATTTAGTTCAACATTTACTGAATAAGATTTTTGCCCTTTTCATTATTCTAAGTACTGAAAATAAAACAACTATTAATATGGGAAAAATGCCTTCAAGGTATGCTGTAGTATCATTACCTATTTATCAGTTTCTGTTTTTTTGTGTGATACTAGGCTAAGTTTCAAAGATAAGACATTCTACAGAGCTTAGTGGACATTTTGTATGGATGCTGTAATTTAACGAAAAACATCGAACAAATAATAAGCAGGCTAAGGCAATTTGGAAAACAAGCAGTACATTAGTGGGAGCTACTGTTGCTCAAAGTCAATATTAATTGTAACTAGAATGAATAAATAGTAGTTCTGTTTATTCTTATATAATGTCACACTTGGCCTCTTTCAGGTTTTTAGAAGTGGTTGATCAAATGGTTTTTTTTCAGGTCTAAAACACTACAGATCTAGCTTTTGGGAATATACCCAGTCTGAGAAAGAGATACAAAAGTTGCTATGTTCAGGGAGTAAGTAGCTTCTCTGAAAACCTTTTTAATTTGTGCACACACTGAGTGGTGCCAATGTATTATTGTTAGGACTGTTTTTGGGTGATGTCATTTGTTCACCAGTCAGGCAGCTGGGCATTTTGAAAATCTATTGTAATTTCTTGGCAGAGAGCACAGAAATGGGAGCAGTTAGCTTTGGAATGGACCTTTCTGTTTAATTAAAACTATTTTATATATAAAAGTAGAGGTTTTCCTTATCTACAATCACTAATTCTGCTGTGTTATTTTCTATTTTTTTCTATGCTTTTCTGCAAATATAAAACTGAAATCATCTTACCCCTCAAAATGACTCTTCTTTCTGCAGGCATTTTCTTGATGAATGACGCCATCTTCTACCCAGTTCCTCTAAACCAGAAATCTGCAAGCCATCTGAGATTACTTTTCCTTTACTGATCACCAACTTCTGTTCCTATTCTGTAGTAGCAGTATTCTTTTGCCCTCTGTCTGTTGCTTCTATCTGTGATCAAGCTCGTACCATCTCTCTTCTGGACTTTTGTAACACCCTCTTAGGACCCTGTGTCCATTCTTGCCCCTCTCCCATCCAGTGCCCATGATTACTGTCAGCGTAATCTATTAAACAGAAAGTTGGATTGTGTTACTCCTTTTTAAGTCCCTCAGTGACTCCACATTACTTGTGAGTCAGGATCAGACCTAAGTTTCCAACAGTGTGACTGACTTAGAACACAATTCTTCCAAGGAAACATGATGGTTCAAACAAAAGAATCTTGGCTATTTTATTTTTACCTATTATTTCAGAAGCCTAAACCATGATAAGGGTATGTTCATTCTTTATAATAGGAATAACATCTTTGGTGCCCTTTCTCTGTAGAACAGGACTGGCTATTGCATCCTCTCCCTTCCTCTCAAGAGGTATCAGAGTTGGTCTTTATCATCCCCGTGTAGTTCTTTACACTTTTATTTCATATGTATTAATTCCTAAGTGATCTTTCTCTCTCTCTCTCTCAGTGTATACCATATGTTATTATTTTATGTAATTTTAAACTTTATATTAATAATATACTACTGTTTGTATTCCTCAACTTTTTTTCATCTGCATTATTTGTGTGATTCATCATGTAGTTCTAGCTCATTTATTTTTACTTGTGTATAGTTCTCTCACTGTATGTATGCACCAACAGTATACGCAATGTTGTTGTCCATCTGCAACCCCTCTCCCCACAACCCACCACTTTTCATTTCTGAAAAGGTCAAGTTACTATGCTCCTGGCTCAGTGCTTCAGAGGAGATGGTATATTATTGATCTTTGTGGTTGCTGTTAATCCTCCTCATATGTTTAATGATTTTTGGTAAATTATCTTTAAAATGAATGTCTTGATTGGTCAGCATTGGTAGCTGGTTTGGGCTCAAATAAGGAATGTAAACTGTTTTTTTTAGATTAACAAAATCTTACCTCACTTAGCAGGGCTGTCTCCAGTAGTAAATAAGATCCTTTGTAGCAAATATCTTCCTTTCTAGCTGCTCAGAGTCCTGCTTGGCAAACGCTTTCTCTTGCACTTCTTGCTTGGCCAGGTGATTTCTAAGTCATCCATGTGGTTCTACTTTAGAAGACCAATGGGGAGGGAATGGACTCCAGCAGTAATGTCCTCCACTTTCCTGGAGTTTGCCCATGCTACCAGCTGTTGGCCCTCTAGTCCAGTGGTTCTCAAACTTTAGCCTGCATCAGAATCACCTAGAGGGCTTGTCAGTTGTTGGGCCTCATTTCCAGAATTTGATTAAAAAGTTCTGGGGTTGAGCCCAAGAATATGCATTTCTAATAAGTTTGCAGGTGGTGCTGACACTGCTGTTCCTGGACCATATTTTGAGAATCACTGCTCTAGGCCAACATTTCCTAATTTTTATTCTATTTTTTTGACTCACGGGGCCCTTTAACATTAATGTGTAATTTCATATCACTTATATGAATTTTAAAATTGTTTCATAATTTTGTAATTTTCACATGTTATACAGAAAGACTTTAAGTTAAAAAAAATTACATCAGTCTGGTATTAAACATTATGGTCATCTAGAGCCTTGCTACTCAAAGTGTGAGCTGTGGACTAGCATACCTGGGGACTTGTTAGAAATGTAGACTCACAGGCCCCACCGCAGAACTAATGAATCAGAATCTGAGCTTCAACAATATTCCCACATGATTGGCATGCACATTAAGTTTGAGAAGCCCCTGGTCTAGAGCTCACATTAAATCCAATCCTGATAATATCAAATAAGAAACATTTCAGATTTTAATGTTTAAACATTGGCACATGTTTCACTTACTTTCATTTTCTTACTTGTACTTAAGGAAAATCACTATCTCTTTGAAAATAAAAATAACATATAAAATTTGGTTTGGGAACCAAGTGCTGAAAGTTAATGATGTGTTACAGTGCAACAATAGGCAAAATTGTATTCATGACCTGATGTCTGGAAATATTACCTTCTTTACACACAAAAAAATAACTGCCTCATTTTGATAATTTTCATGAAGTAATAGATTTCTGACCGTAACTTGCAATAACCTCTCTCCAGTAATACACTATATGTGTGGAGAGTGTTTTTTCCCCAAAGTAAAAGCTTAATTGTATATAATTTTTGCTGTATTTATTATTTTTCAATTATTTTGAAGCAATAGTAGAAACATCTTCCATCAGATAATTACAGTTTAGAAATGCAGAGAGGATTATTTTGAGGCAGATTTGCAGAATTAACATTTAAAAATTTTCTTATACCTTGTGTTTCAATGTCATTGTTCATTATACCTCTTTTCTTTAGACAACTATTTATGTGGATAATAATAACAGGGCACATTTTAGGGTTGTGAAGATCAGGGTTTTATATGGAAAAACCTAGAAGAGTGCCTGGGCACATAGTATGTTTTATATTAAGTGACTGCATCAACCCCATCCTTCCCCTTTACTTACTTGTGTTCTTCCTTTTCCTCATCGGTGTTATTACAGTCCATAGCAGCTAAGGATGGAGAAGTTTAATTATCCATTGTATAAAATCAAGGGGCAGATGGAGCTCAGTACAAGTCTCAGCACTTTTTTTTTTTTTTCCCAGTCAGAGGAGAATACTATAAAGTGGAGCTATGGAGAATGAGAAAATAGTGTCCAGGGGTAGGTGGCAAGGTTCAAATAGGGAGTGATTAATTGGTTGGAGTCTGTGATGGGTAATAGTTGTTCGTGTTACTTACTGGCTTTCATTCCTTTATGAGGTGAGGGGAGGGGCAAAGGGAGAGGGAGAGAGAGAATCTTAAGCAGGCTCTATGCCCAGAATGGAGCCCCACACAGGGCTCAATCTCACAACCCTGAGATCATGACCTGAGCCAAAATCAAGAGTTGGATGCTTAACTGACTGAGCTACCCAGGCGCCTCCTAGCTTTTATTCCTGTTGGTCATATGGTATGATTCTTGTTGGCAGGGGTCATATGACTTATTTAGGCCATTAACTTGTGAGTAGAAATTTTGTGTGTCATTAGTTGCCTATCTATACATGATCCTCCAAAACTCTTTCCCTCTGGCGCAGTGACTGTTTTAGGGTGATGGCTGCTCTAACAGCTTGGGTTCCTATGTGACTGAAATGCAGAGCATCCCTGGTTGGTATGTAGCATGATTAAGAAATAGACCTTAGGTACTTTAAGCTCCTGAGATTTGGGGGATGTTTATTATTGCCGTGAAATGTAGCCTGTCCTAAAACAGATTCTTCTTGATGGGTTTTGAGAACTGAAAAGTCATACAATAGGATAGCGAGTATGGAAGGGGGATGGGAGTAATTCAGATGCCAAGAACTATGATGCTGGGAGACAAGAACCAAAGAGAGTCATCAGCAGTGTGTGAAAATTTAGTATCAGTACTGGGGACACAAAGTGGAGGGAGGGGTTGGGATCTCTCTGCCCCTCCTCTTTCCCTGTCCATCAGAAGAGTGATACACTATCAAAAGTATATAAAACTAGTTATATACACTGTGAAACGTGTTTGTTCTCCTTGTCAGTGTGAAAATAGTAATTTAAAAGTCAATGTAGAAAATAAATACCGAGGAACACCAGGATTTAGGAAAAAGAACCATATTGGAGGGCTTTAAGAGTGCTCACTGCCACAGAAATGTTTCCCCATTCCCTCCCCATCACACATGTTCACACCCCCACCATGCTTTCATGCACATATGTACACATACGCATCAGATTTTTATCAACTCCACTTGTGACAACAGGTCATTACTCCCCTTCAAATATCACCTTCCCCATGAGGACTATCTGGATTCTGTATTTAAAATTGCAACCCTTCTCCTTCCTTTCCCCCCACACTCTTGATCTCCTAACCAGTTGTGCTCCCTCCCTCCATAGTACTTAGCATTTTCTATAGTTTACTTAATATGTTCGCTGTTATTGTTTGTCTCTCCCGCACTAGAATGCAAGCACCACAAAGAAAATTGTTGTCTCTTTCATTCACTGAGAATAGACACTGATATATAAAAGTATTTGTTGAATTGTAGTATCTTCATGAAGGAAAAAAGCAGAAAACAGTCTGAATATGGATAGCTGCCTTGGTGTTCTGAAAAGAGAGATTAAATCTGATGTAACTTTGTGATCTCAACTACATTTTAAACCACAGCTTGTTTCTCTTGCTCTCATTCCCTAGCTTTTAAAATAGCTCCAGTCAAGCAGAATTAAGCTTCTTTGTGAAATTTTCAATATGTCATATTTAAAGACTGAATTTTGAAGGTAGCATACAAAGTGGGAAATGTCATGGAATTTAGAGATAAGCCACTTTATTGTCACCTATTAGGTGTGACTTTGGGCAAGTTACTTAGCCATGAAGTCTACATTTTCCTATATGTAAAATTAGAATAAAACATACTGGGGCATTTATTGGGTGGGCTAAATACACACAAAGTTATGTGAAAATACTTAGTACACAGTAGGTATTGGTTTATATCTATTTCTGTCTCCTTCCCTCCCCTCACCATAAAACAGCTTTTATTAAATTTTTATTTAATATTATTTAATGTATTTTCAACTTAACACTAATTTTGGTTTCCATTGACCTTTAATGAAGATTATTTTAGTAATCTATGGTAAGCTAAACTTTCACCAATATATATGAAGAACCCATTTTATGTAGCATTCACTGGGGCATGGATTTTTGGGGATTGTTGGGAAGGTCTGAGTTTCTCTTGTGTAATTTACACAAAAGATGTTTTGTGTTCATCTTGTTGTTTCAAAGATACCACCAATGCTCTCTTCATTGGTTGGCATTTTAGACTGTAAGGCTGGGAAAAATCAGTTTCTTCCTTTTGCACATTAAGAAATTAAGTCTTCTGCCTGGTAAGTGTCAGAGTAAAGGATAAGAATGTAAATTGACCTCTTGTCCAGTGCTCTTTCTACCATATTATACTTTCATCTAAATAAAATACAAAGTTTAGGGTGTCTGGGTGTCAGTCGGTTGAGTGTCCAGCTCTTGATTTCAGCTCAGGTCATGATCTCAGTGTCTTGAGATCAAATGTGGGGCTCTGTGCTCAGTGGGGAGTCTGCTTCTCTCCCTCTCCTTCTGCTACCCCCACCCCAGCTCATGCTCACGTGCGTGCATGCTCTCTCTCTCTCAAATAAATAAATCTTTAAGGAAAATAAGTGAAATACAAAGTTTGATGGGTTTTGTTATTAATATGGTATTGTTGTAACAAACTTTTATCGCACGTTTTTTACTTTTTAAATAGGTAATACATGCACAAGATAGTAAAGGTTGTACATAAAAGTAAGTCTCCATGAGCTCTGCCCCCAGCCACAACAGGCCTCCACTACTCACTGCATATATTCCACATATTCTTCTGTTATTTTACCCAAATGTAAACTTTTATGTACTTTGCTTTTTTTCACTTAAAAATGTGAAAATAATCTTTGTAAATGATACGTATTTGCTTCTCAGAGCTCCGTGACCACCTCTGGTTACTCCCAGCCGGCATCATGAACAAGTGCTTATTTAGCATTATGTCAGGCAATATTCTAAGCTCTGGGAGCAGAGGAGCGAACAAGATAGAAGAAAACCACTTGTCTTCACAGAGTTTACCTTCCTAGTTTGTGGTTAGTGATATGATAGGGGTACAAATAATGGCCTCTGTGATAGACCCGAAGAGGGAGAAATGAATTTCTTCAAACATAATCAGAGGAAGTTTTAAGAGAAAAGTGGAAATTTTTCTGGATTTTAAGTGATGGGCCGCAATTCAATGGGAAGAACTGGGAAGAAAGAGCACTCCAACACAAATGTATTGGAATTACAATTTTTTGGTTTTCATCTTATGTATCTATTGTTTTGCATGGTAGCACTTGAGCTTCTACATTTAAGGTTCCCATTTGCTTGACATTTTGGGAAATTGATTTTTTTTGGAAATGGCTTCTTTATTTGCCAAATAAAATGGCTTATTTGTCTTAGAAATCAATTTCTGCTGATTGTCTAATTCTTTTTTTTCCAAATTTGTTTACTTGAACTTCTATAGAAATGAGGATTTTAATGGATGATTTTTACCTAAATATTTGGACTTTTTTTAGATAGGTTCCAAAGTTTTTTTCTTTGTTTTACTTTTTTCTGATATGTGTCTGTTATATTATTTGATTCAGTGTCACCATGTGCTTAGAGCAGAGGTTGTCAATCTTGGCTGCATGATACAGTCATGTATCATGAGAGAGAGCTTAAAACATGCTGATACTTGGGCCCCACCGGGGTTTAGGGTGTGGCCTGGGCACCAGGATTTTCAGAAGTTCCTCAAGTGATTCTACTTTGCAGCCGAGCTTAAGAAACCCTTGGCTAAAGTATTTCGGAGGTATCTGAAACATGCTGTGTGCTTCTGAAAAGTAGGTAACCATGGCTCATTTGAGCGGTGTGATCAGTCTGTCCTCTCATGTCTCTCACTAAGAATAAAGTAAAATGATTAGAATTGGGATGGTAGAAATTAAATAAGGCCTATAAATGGATAGACTAAATTTAAGGCCTTTAAATTCCTGTGTGGTGGGGGAAGAGTTAACAGTTCTTGTTTTGAGCTTTATACTAATCAGAGTAGTTTGGCTCATTATTTAAGTCAGAAATTAACAATCTGCTTTTAGAGCCTGTAACAACTACTAACTTATTGTCAGTATAGTTAGGCAGACATTGTCTCACACTCTTGTTGACTTTGTCACCTACTTTAAATGTAATACGTACTCTGTTACCATAAGAGGATCTTTGTTTACTCCAGTAACAAGTTGTTGGACAAGGACTTGTAAACCCCAATAGTTACCTCCCTGAGGTATCAGAGAGCTTCCAGAAAGAAATCACACTGAACTTTAGACCACTCCTTTCTTTATTCTGAAAAGCAATCCAGTCTATTTCCAGCTTGGAATTGGGAGCTGAGATCAGGCTAGGGATGTTTACTGTGATTTCTCTGTTTGGTTTGAAGTATTGTGATTTACCACAATACGCCCATATCTTGCAACTTGTACTGCAATTGGGTTGCCAATTTTTTTTTTTTTTTTTTTACGTCTATATAGCATATTAGCACAGTGTCTGAAAATAGTGGGGCTTTGTGAATAGTATGGACAACTGGACAGAATGGGGTTCAAAACCTAGGTTTTCTATTTTATAAACTGTTACCTTGGCTTATTTAACTTATTTAGCCTTAATTTCCACATATGGAAAATTGCAGAAATGATATCTAAATTCCAGGTTTGTTAATGAGGTAAGATATTTTAGATTCTTAACAGTGCCTGCCCACAGTTGGTCTGTAATAAATAATAGTTTCCTAGCTTTCAGATTGAATTATTCTAGATAACTATTCTACTAAAAATGGTACCTGAGAACAAACTAAGTTCTAAATTTTCTTTAATAATGAATCTTATTATTATTATTATTATTATTTTTTTTTTTTTTAAGATTTTATTTATTTGACAGAGAGAGACACAGCGAGAGAGGGAACACAAGCAGGGGGAGTAGGGGCGGGAGAAGCAGGCTTCCCGCCGAGCAGGGAGCCCGACGCGGGGCTCGATCCCAGGACGCTGGGACCATGACCTGAGCCGAAGGCAGACGCTTAACGACTGAGCCACCCAGGCGCCCCAATGAATCTTATTATTAATAATGACTATTGGATGTGATGTATATAAGAGTCACATTTTATGTAGCTGAATTTCTGATAAGCCTAATAATCTCCTGATAAAGGTTTTGATACCATACCTTTGTTTATCATAATAGGTTTTATAATTTTTCAATGTGTTTAGAGACAATTTTACAAGAACTCAAAGATTCTTACATTGTGAAGGGAGAAATTAGAAAATTGATAGTATAGACTGGGAAGTATAGTATAGTCAGGGCATGAATACCTAGGTTCATACATACACAGTGAAAATACAGGTGTGATATAGGCCATGCTGCGGTGTAGCCAAATCAAATTAGTTCATGAAAAAATGTTTATAGCATTCCTCTGTGTGCCCAAATAAGCTCGTTGTAATAACAAAATTGTTTTCATTTTTTAAGGCACAATTCAAATGTGGTCTACTTTATGAGGTCGTCACCTTCCTCCCCGCCGACTGCTGCCCCCCTCCTTAATGAGAAATCCCTTTTCTCTGTATTCTTCTGGTATGTGATCTCTGTCCTGGCACCTACTTCACTGTCATAAGAAAAGTAATGCTGCACCTAAGTGTCAAACATTGGGTTGAAGGTTGTGTGGAGTCCTAGTTAAGGGCACTGACTTTGACATCAGAGAGATGTTAATTTTAATTTGTCACTTGTTGTGTAAAGATTTGTCCTTTCTGAGATCAGTTTACTTAACAGTAAGACAGGGATAAAAGCTTCTGCCTCATGGTTTTGTTGAAAGATTAAGTGGCTTAAGTGGCCCACGATAGTAAGTGTTCAATAGATGGTTATTGTTGGTGTATGGCACGTTATTTATTGTGTGTAAATATGACATGTGACTGAAATAAGATCTCCTCTTCTACCCTGTGCACTTTTTAGGACAGGGAACTATCACTTGGCATTTTGCATACGGTTTAGTAAGTTAACAAATATTTGTTGCTAGAATACATTAACTTTCACCTTCACTTGACTTTTAAAAAGAACAGAAACATTTCATAGAAGTTGTCTTCTAAATGACTTTGTTTTAAAAATCCCTATAGGTACTTTCTCATCCCATAACTTCAGTGTCCTGAAATCTGAGGATTCCACCAAGATAATATGATAGGAACTTGCAGTGACTTGGAGCCATATCCTACTTAGACGAATGCAGGCCTTCCAGATTTCCTGAGAGCTTGGTATAACAGCACACACTGTAACAGGCGCAGGCAATAATGCCGTCTTTGCCTCAAGAAAGAGGTAAGCGGATTGATGTAGTCACGTTATTATACATCCTCACTGAGAATTTTTTCTAAGAATCAAAAATTAATTGAGGATTCTTAAAGAACCAGAATTTATAGTTTTACTTTTTTTTTTTTTTTTTGTGGTGGGGCATCTGTGTTCTCTGCTATGGAATTTTTGTTATTTTAGTGATATCTGATTGGTTTACATTTCTTTTAAAGTTATTCAGGGACCCTCTCCCCTGGATCTGAATACAGAATTGCCTTATCAAAGCACAATGAAAAGGAAAATCCGAAAGAAGAAAAAGAAGGGAACCATTACAGCAAATGTTGCCGGGACAAAGTTTGAAATTGGTGGGTCTCCTCAGAATCATGAGGTTTTCCTCACTGTTGGAAAGACTAAATTCAGGGAGATATCTTTTGTGTAATTGATTTTTAAATGCCTTCTATAAATTGTTCTTTTTTATGAGATATTTAACATGTTAATAAACAAAAACATCAATGTAAACTAAAAGCTTTAGCTACTCATGGGATGGTATTATATATATGTGATTTTGGTTAATACTTATTTTTTAAATCAAGTATGAAGTGAACATTAAACAGATTAAAATGTTAGATGTAAAATTAAAAAAGTACAAAATTTGAGATTTTTATTAAACAATGACTGACTTCAGGAAGAGGGTAGAAACACATTTCTCTCTGGGTTTTAAAAAATTGTTTTGATGATGCTGTTGCTTTTTATTAATGAAATTCCAGTTTTAATGTATAAGCAGTATCTGTGGTATAGAGAATAGATAAGAAGAATAATTGTTTTAAATTAAGATACACTTGCCTAGCATTGCAGAACTCTTAACAAATACCAGAAGTACTCAACTAATCTTCCTCTTAGCCATTTTGCTTTAAGAGACTTAAGGAAAGGGGCGCCTGGGCGGCTCAGTCGTTAAGCGTCTGCCTTCGGCTCAGGTCATGATCCTGGGGTCCTGGGATCGAGCCCTGCATCGGGCTCCCTGCCCTGCGGGAAGCCTGCTTCTCCCTCTCCCACTCCCCCTGCTTGTGTTCCCTCTCTCGCTGTGTCTCTCTCTGTCAAATAAATAAGTAAAATCTTTAAAAAAAAAAAAGTTAAGGAAAATCATACGAAGTTCAAGGATGTTAATTATTCTTACCCTTATTCATCTTTGAGAGTCTCATTTCCATTTACAGTAATTCACCAAAGTTCTTGGGCAATCAGTGGAATACTTCATTGGAATTGAGGTGCCCCAAGACTCTGTTCGAACAAGTGGTCCTCAGAGGCAGGGACTTGAAGCAAGTTAGCACGGGAGGGTGAGATGCAAAAGATTCAGGGTTTATTTGCAGCATGTTTTCTAGAAACAAGACTAAGGTGACCATTGTTAAAGTGATTGATGGTTGGTGTTAACTTATCCTCTTACTTTTAAGGTTCTGGTGGGGTTCATAAGGAACCTTGACCTATAGGAGAGTGTTTCAGTTCACTTCCCTCTCACTTTCCCAGGAAGTTTTCCCAGGGCTGAAGTTGCCTTAGCATTCTTTATACTGATTCCTACCTCCTTGCTGAACCTGCGCCGTGGTGTTTAACAGAATTCCTGGCTCGGTCCTTGGATCAGGGACTGTTGGGAGAACACAGAGCCAAGTATGGGGAAGGAAAAGAGAGAATTGGCCATGTGTCAAGGAGAAAGTGCTACCTTGCTTCTCCCTTATTTAAGCAAGTGATATGCAACAGCTTACTTCTTATAATTTAATTCCTGCTCTCTTGACAGTTTGAATTACATAATGAAAATACACTTAAGCCATAGTCAGCACACCTGTGTTTTTGCCCTGGTGTTGCCTGTTTCTTCATGTAGAATACTTTGCTGTAGTTTTAATAGTAATATTTTTATAACCATTGACCAAACATTTCCACATGCAGTATCTCATTTAATCTTCCAAATAACCCTGTATAATAGGCTGCATTACTCCCTTCCTCTCTTTTCCTTGCCTTTCCTCACTCTAATAGTGAGGTGAATTTGAAGTGGCTTATAGCCATAAGAAAATAAACATGGAAAAATAAAGATAGTAAAATAAGATGAATCTTGTGGCTGGCAAGAATCCAAAATACATACCATGAGACCCTCTATAGTTAGAGATGGACATGGATTTAACTCAGAGCTTCCTAGCAACCAAAGCAAATATTAAATCATAATCAGTTATAGGATGCACAGTGCCCAGAAGATAAAATCATACTGGTTATTCAAAGGACATATGACTTCTGTATTCCTGAGTCTTGAGAGAAATTTCTCTAATAGTTTCTTATGAAGACATGTTGTGGAATAATGAAGTACATTCTCTCAGTAGTTCTATAATTATTACATTATGAAATTCCACATTATTTTTTATACATCCTTTATAGCAAAGTTGAAGAAACAAGTCCAGAGTTAGCAACTTACCAAGTTCACACAGATGGCAAAAGTGGAACTTGAACCTGAATTCATTTGTTTCCAATTCAGTTTTCTTTTTACTATATCATATTGCCTATATAAAATGTGAATTGGAATTTAAAATGAGAAACACAAATGTTTCTTCTGTATCTAAAATTCAGAGAGTTGCATGGATTCCTGTTTTTAAAACTCCTGAACAGCCTTTGAGAGCTCTGTGGGTCAAGGCAAAAGATCATAGGACAAATTGTGAGGAATGTATTTTTGTTAATTTTTATTAAATGCGGACGAGAAAGATCAGAGAGCGGGGTATGTAAGTATGCAAAGGGAAACGTGAGGAAATGGTTCATATGGTTATCTCTATTTTACCAATTAGGCGTTTGGTTTGGTAGAAATTCAGTATGGAGGCAAGTATTTCACCCCCTTTTTAAAAGAGAGCTCCTAAAATATCAGCATTTAAAGGCGTGGAGTTAGGCTTTAGCTGTCAACAGCTTTCTATTTGGAGCTGACGCATTAAACGGATTTCTTTTCCGTGCGGTGGAGGATGATATCCTTAAAAGATTCCAATTGATTTCTAAAATTTCAGTTCAAATAAAAATTTGATTAAATAGCTTACCTGAAAAAAGTGACATTTTAGTACGCGGCATTGTATTTTTCTTTGAAGTTCAACTTTGTCAGCTCTTCAAGCTTTGAATTTCATAATAAAAGAGATTTATATATGACTGACCTTACAGATTTTCTTTTGTGAATCTAAGGAAAGAATGGATCTTTTCCACTATTGTTATATAACCTGAATGTTCCCAGCCTCACTGGTTCATGTACACATTCATAACCACATTGTAGTAGCTCATTATACTCCCTCCCTCTGTAACTGCCACCAGTTCCATTTCTCTCTTTAAGGTCTTCTTGGTTATTTCTGAGCAGCCCCAGACAACATCTCTCCTGAACTCAGGAACAGGTCTGCTCTTGAGCTGCTATTCTGGCCTCATTATTATTTTCTGCTTATGAGTGAGGTAAAGCAGTCTCCCAGGCTGGGTGGCTATGGCCCTTGTCCTTCCTGTGAGCCCTAGGTGGCACGGCAGGTCCCAAGCCCTCAGGTCACCAAAGCTGCATGGTGGTCTGGGGCAGACAAGAGAACAGCCCTTCCCCCAACTCTTACTTTGTACATTGTCACCCGGACCTTCAGAACAGCCCCAAGTTTTCCCGAGCCTCTCATGGAAAATGGCAACTTCAGCTCAGCATTCCTCCCCGGCCCCAGCATCACGCACCTCCAATCACTGTTCTCTTCTTTTATGTCTGTGTGCTAGGAACCATTGCATAAAAAGTCCTTTCTTTCTCCTCAGCCAAAAAGCCATCAAGAGTCTCTAGGACTTGAGACTGACAAGTGTCTGCTCATCACTTTTATACTTGAGCCAAGTAAATTCAGACAGTTGATCCCCTCTTACCATTTCTCCTCATATGTAGGGTATACAGTAAAAGGAAAATATTTAAAAATAAAACATTGAAGTGCTGCTATATAGTTACACCTTTCTATTAAGACTCATATGATCTCACTGATATGAGGAATTCTTTTTTTTTTTTTTAAAGATTTTATTTATTTATTTGACAGAGGGAGAGACAGCGAGAGAGGGAACACAAGCAGGGGGAGTGGGAGAGGGAGAAGCAGGCCTCCCGCCGAGCGGGAAGCCCGATGCGGGGCTCGATCCCAGGACCCTGGGATCATGACCTGAGCCGAAGGCAGACGCTTAACGACTGAGCCACCCAGGCGCCCCGATATGAGGAATTCTTAATCTCAGGAAACAAACAGGGTTGCCCGAGTGGCAGGGGGTGG
>NC_138372.1:64250521-64293100 GCF_054177405.1 Leptonychotes weddellii | reverse complement strand
AGATAAGAGCAGTCCTTGAGTTCCTTCAGGGAGCCACCAGACAGGTAAAACAACAACAGTAACAACAACAAAACTACCACAAGAATAAGGTCTATTCTGCTCCCTCCAGAACCAGAACCTATACTGGGAACATGGGCTGTTGTTCAAGGCCATTGATAAGTTGAGGTTGGGGGATGGGACCAGAGTAAGTTAAAATGCCACAAAGCTCTTTTACAAGGATTAGGCTTTTTTTTTTTTTGATTAAGTGTTCCCTGGTTGTTATAAGCTTTTGGTCAGTTTCTAGGTTTCCAAAAAAGTTGATTCTGACAATTTTTTGGCTGTTTATTGCATTTGTGGAGGGACAGACTTTGGAGTTCCCTACTCCACCATTTTCCTCTTGAGTATTATGTGTAACTTTGTAAACATCTTGACCCCATATCAAATTAGTCATTTAATTCTTTTTTTTTTTTTAACTTAGGATTTCTTTGATAAGAAATGGTGACAAACTTCCATCTCAGGATCATTTGATTGTTCAAGAATACATTGAAAAGCCTTTCCTAATGGAAGGTTACAAGTTTGATTTACGAATTTATATTCTGGTGACATCGTGTGATCCACTGAAAATATTTCTCTACCATGATGGACTTGTGCGAATGGGAACAGAGAAATACATTCCACCTAATGAGTCTAATTTGGTAAGTGATACCAGACAAACATAAAAACATATATGGTTTTATTCATTTGTTCAACTTGTACTTTTTAGAGCATGCACTGTGTGTAAAGATTATATGAATCAAAGTACCTCTTACCAGGTTTTTATAGTCAGGAATTGTGTACATAACAAGACTGCTTCTAATTTATAGACAGATTTGTGAAAATTAGAAAAAAAAAAAAAGGTGTCTCCTCCAGCAGGCTAATTAGGAGAGGGCACTCCCTTTGGGTGCTGTGAGCACAAGGATGGATTTCAAAGCACATGTGTATGTTCTTTGGCCCTGGATGGAAATGATTTATTTAGAAATGTAAATAAAAATAATATCTCATTGAGAAGTACAGACAGAGTGTCATCCAGTTGAGTATAGGGATAGTTTATGTTTAGCTTCTCATGGAGGAGGTGGTATTTGAGCAAGCTTTATATGACAGGTATGGTTTAACATGTAGGATGTGGGAGAAAATATTTGAAACAGAGAAAGTGAGGGTTATCAGAAAGTAGAGTTATTAATTTGTCACTTTGCACAAAAGAAAACATGGTAAATTTACATTGACCAAATGTAAAGTAGAGACATAAATTGGTAGTTTCAGTGTGTATTTTAAAATCTATTAAATGGAACTTTCTGTAGATATTTTTCCATTAAGATTTCCTTTATGCAACCATAGCTCATTGATGAAAGTCATAACTGCAGTTTATGGTTTATGAAGGTCGAACTGTAATTTATTATGATAATTTATCATGAGAGTCACAAACTTTATTATCCATACTTAAAAGTTTAGTTAACCTCTACCCTATTTTTGGACCTACTAATTATAGTAAAAATTATATTTAATTAAGTATTATTTCCCATTTTGTCAAAAGCCTGGTTATTGTTCTTCTCCAATGTTATGCACACAATTAACTGCACTAAAAGTGGTCATATTTTAAGGCGGCACCTGGGTGACTCAGTCAGTTAAGTGTCTGCCTTTGGTTCGGGTCATGATCCCAGGTCCCGGGATCGAGTCCTGCATCAGGCTCCTTGCTCAGCGGGGGAGCCTGCTTCTGCCCCTCTCCCCTGTTCATGCTCTCTCTCTCTCTCTCTCTGTCTTAAATAAATAAATAAAAATTAAAAAAAAATCCTAAAAGTGGTCATATTTTAAAAATTACATAATGACTGTTCATAAATGTTACTATGTTCAATTAATGAAAAATACTGTAAACCTGGCAAAGGAAGAACAAGGGAACTGTAAAAGTTTTCACTGGAAAGGAAGATAAAGGAAAGAATCATCTCTTTAAAGGTCATAAGGTGTGAATATATCCGATCACCAAGTAATATTTGAACTCTACTGGATTCTAGGCATTGTGCTGGTTTTGGAAAAACAGTGACCAAGACAGCTACAGTGCTTGACCTCTCAAAAGCAACAGTCTAGTGGGGAGGCAGAAAATAAACTAAGCAATTATAATACCTGATGGTAAGTGTAATGGTCTAAGACACTGAGGGAGCAATGGCAGTGCATGGCAAGGGCGTCTAACCCAGCTGGAGATGCAGTTTAGAGAGGGAGTTTGTAAAGTGAAATATGAATAATGGAGGGTTAGCCAGGTCGGGGCAGGGCGGAGTGGGCTGGAAGTCCATAGAGAAAAATGGCCCAGACTTATGGTGCGTCTGGAGAAAGCACTCATACTCAGTATGGCTAAATACAGACCATGAAGGGGTGGGTATTCAGAGTTGAGGATGAAGAGCCTAGAGGACAGATCCTTCAGGGCTTTTTAGGCCATGTCTAGGATTTTGGAATTTAACCTAAGAAGAAGGGAAGCATTGAAAGATTTTAAAGAAGGAAAGAAGGAATGAGATTTTTGTCTTAAAAAGGTCACCTGGTCTGTATGTGGGGAATGTGAGAGATGGATGTAGTTGTAGATGAATGGGAGAAGTGAGGATAAGGGAGAAGCTCTTTTCTAGTCCAACCACATGTGAGAGGAAAGATGGCCTTATCTGAAGTAGTAGCAATAGGACTATACGAACAATAAGAACATAGATTTAAGATATATTTATGGTAACATGGATAACATTGATATACTGACAGGTTGGATTTATAGAACAAGGGAAAGGGAGAGAGAAATTGAGGATAAAACTCAAGAATTTTGGCATTGGCCAGTTGGGTGGATGATGTATTATTGACCGTGATAGGAAATATAGGGGCTATTAAAGGTCTTGCAGGAAGCTGGTGTGTTTGGTTTGACATGCCTGTGCAGCCTCCAAATGGATCTGTGCTATAAGCATTTGGATGTATAGCATAGGTCTGGAGTTCAGATGAGAGAACCAAGCTATAGACCTAATTTGAGACTTGTCAGCTCTTAGATTATAATTAAAATAATTGGTGTGGATAAGAATGGGTTATAATACATTGTAAGGCAGATAGTCATGTTTTGAGAGAAAAGAGTTAGGGAAGACATAGGAAAGGATAAGACTTGTAAGCTCATTTAAGTGATTTATTTTAATATCTTAAATTATACGTATGTGATTTGCTTAAATACGCTGGATTAGGAGATCGTAAGGAAAATCTGGGAGTCAGGAAACGTAACCTCTAGGTCTCACTTTGCCAAGTGCTTTTGATTCACGTAATCTTGTGTCTTTGGTTCACATGTACAAAGAATGATCTTGTCCTATATAAGTGTCAGTGTTCCTTATATATCTCTAAAATTTAAAAGTTCACCTTTTTCAACTCCACGATCAAATTCCTAGATTAAGATACGAAAGAGTAAAAAAAAAAAAAGAAAAGAAATATAAAATTTTATCTAAAGTGAGATCACAGTTATGTAAAAGGTAAGCTTCAGAAAAAAAGGCTGGAAAAAAATAAATCAGAATGCTCTCACTGGTTGGTTTTGGATGGCATACTATTGCATATTTGTTTCTTTCTTCCTATTTCCAGTTTTTAAAATAGTGAGCATGTATTTTGTGAAGAGCTGTGTGTATGTATAAGAATTAAATATTGGTAAGCTACATATAAGAAGATCATAAGACAGAGAATTTCAGGCATTGAAATATAATAGCCATTTATTTTTTACTACCAGTATAGCAGTTGGCCAGTTTTTGAAGAGTTTTGTATAACCCAATTTATTGTATTGAGCCTATATGCTAAAAAATAAGGCAGAGAATAGTTATATACTTTTCATTCCTTGCAGGTTGCTGTTTGGTTTATAGCTGTCTTCACTGCTTATGGCCAATGTCCAACTGGCAATGAACTGCTTAGAAGGGGATTTTTGTTGAGGTAGATGTGAAACTGGAATTTCCAATCCTACTTACAAAGATACTGTTTTAAGAAAAATGCACAGTTCCATTTTTCACTCACTTTTTCACTAGGATAGCTAGAGTTTTTATTACTGCTATTATTTATTTTTAGAAATTCCTGCCAAATGGAGAGCTCCTCAATAAATTATTTTCCAACTCTTCAAATTGAAAAATGATTTATATTTTGGAAACTAGGAAATGCTATAGTTTGATTAATTTCCTTTTTCTTCAGATCAAGCACTTACAATTAGACAAGCATAAAATTTATGCTCTTTCTTTTAAATATCACTTAATTTAAAGCTTTTTCTAAGTTTCATTAGCATAAGGACTCTGTCTATCTTGTTTATCTATGTATCCACAGTGCCCATTACCAGTTCTGCAGATAGTAAGTAGGTGCTCCTTAAATATTGTTGAATGAATGAAAAAATAAATTCTTAGTTAGTGATGGGCACATGGGTTTGTAAACAACATGTAACTCAAATGATCACTTCTGCACATTTACTTCAAAGATTTTATACTGTAGACCTAAGTAACTGCAGTGAAAATAAAATATGATACAAATATACTTGGTTATTAACAAACATAAATAGTAATCATGTACATGAAGTACATATTCACTGTGATGCAACATTGCTCTCTAATTTCTGGGAATAGGATCATGAGGGTAGGATATATAGGTTTGATGAATGTTTATGCTAGATTAATAAGGAATCATTAGGTATGTATTAGTTGACAATTATGAGAGGATTCAAATTTTGGATTCTGTTTCAAGTTATTTGAGGATAACAGTATCAACAAATGTAAAAGTGTAAAGAGACTAAGGCATAACAGCTCCAGTAAGGAGTACTGTAAATTTACTGTTAATCATTTAGACTCTGTACAGCATGTGTAGTGCTTCTGTCTGCTGATTCGAATTGTGCTCTGTCTTGTGAATGAGTTCAAGTGGCCTCCCAGTCCCTGTGGGAGGCAGAGGTTGTGTTTGGTAGTCCTGCCTTTTGATTTATGCTACTTACTTGAGATATCATTTTTTACTTTTCTTTGAAAAAACATAGAATTCTCTCTCAGAAAATTCTCTTCCCAAAATAAATTTGGGTGAGAACTGTCCCTAAAAACATTAAAAGCAAATTAACAAAAACAGACAGTGTTTTTCTTGCTTAGCAGTGTATAATTTCACAGTTTCATGCAATTATTTTAATGCTTTCTATAGTAGATATATTTTGAATAATATATAAAGTAACTTTGTAGATGACTACATTTGTAATCCTTTTATTGGAAATGTGCCATTCCATTTAATTTGGAAATTATCTAAATCATGATGAAATTGTCGATCTGTATATTTTAAACTTTAAAATTGTCTTTCATCTTTGGTTGCTTTATGTTCTGTGAAACCTCATAGTTCTAGAGTCTCATAGGTGATAACTTTCGTTCTTACTTGTTACAGACCCAGTTATACATGCATCTAACAAACTACTCTGTGAACAAGCACAATGAGCGTTTTGAAAGGGATGAGACTGAAAACAAAGGGAGCAAACGTTCCATCAAGTGGTTTACGGAATTCCTACAAGCAAATCAACATGATGTTGCTAAGTTTTGGAGTGATATTTCAGTAAGATTATACCATTTTCACAATTATAACTGTCTTTCCTCAGGTTAATTTAAAGGATCATCAGCATTTTAAATAAAGAACAGATTACATTAGATTGGGCAAATAAACTATTTTCATGAAGGAAGTGGGAACTGTGACAGACCTTGATAAGCAGTATTTTTACTGCTAGGATGGGAGAGAGGGAGTTCTAGGTGCAAACAAAAGCATAAGTAAAGGCATAGATGTATGAAAATAGTGATAAGTGGCCCAGGTTGGCACATATGGTATTTTTTTTTTTTAAAGATTTTATTTATTTATTCATGAGAGACAGAGAGAGAGAGAGAGAGGCAGAGGGAGAAGCAGGCTCCCAAGGAGCAGAGAGCCCGATGCGGGACTCGATCCCAGGACCCTGGGATCATGACCTGAGCCGAAGGCAGACGCTTAACCATCTGAGCCACCTAGGCGCCCCACATATGGTATTTTTGAGAATTTTGTGGGGACTTATGGCTGAAAAGATATGTGGAGGCAAAATTTTAGGTCTGAAAATCAAGGCTTAGCTTGATAGGCAATAAGGATTCATTCCTTCCAGACTTTAAGGGAGGAGAGTAATAAGGCCAAAGACTATGAATTTGAAAGATAAATCTGAAAATGGGTATAGTACAGAACAAAAGTAGATAGAGGAAGGCACCTAGAGGTAGTTTAAGTAAAAAGAATGGCCTGAAATGAACCACAGTAGAAGAGGTGACAGGGAGGTCAGCATTGAAGTTAACTGAGTGTCCAAAATCAGGGAGACGTGTTCAAACATTCCTCTGCAGTTTTAAGGAGGAATTATAGGGAGAATGGGTTTGGCTTTATCTGAAATAGAGTAGAAGGGAATTTATTTTGAGAAGATCTAGAGCCTGGTTTTATAGGTGACGGAAAAGAGTTCTATTCATTCATTTCATTCAGTCATTCAGTAAACATTTAATGAACTCATAATATATGCTTGTTTCTGACTGATAATCTGAAGATTTTTATAAGATACAGCTCCAATCCTCAAAAAACTTAGAGTTTGGTAGGAAAGACCCACACAGAAGTTGTTAATAAAATGTAAGCACATACAACAACAGAGCCATGCCCTGGATTCTGTGGGAATGTAGAGGAAGACCACATATAGTAGCTTTCTGTGGGTGGAGATTGGAGGAGGGCTTTCTGGAGGCATTAACACCTGGACTAAATTGTTAAAAGGTCATGAGGCTATGATAATGAGTTCTACTGGAGATTTATTGAACTTAAAATGTTTTTTCAGGTAGAAAGATCAAGCAGGCAGTTAAAAGTGTATGTTTGAGATGTGATTGATAATTAAAGCCATGGCAGTGGATGGCATTGCAAATGATAAGGGTAAAGAGAAAAGGAAGCAGATCTGAGAAGCTAACCTCGGTGAAAACGACCCTTTATTAATCTTAGCAGAAGTATCACAATGGTATTCAAAGTTAGAAGAGGACTTAATATGATAGGACTATGCAATATGATTTAGCTTTCCTTTCGGGACAAATACTATATAACTTACGTAAATCTACCATGGAAAATGGACACGAAAGTTCATAGTTGAACTTTGGTTCTCTTGAGAAAATCAGAAAAATCAGCATCATTATATTTATCCTTTTGTTGTTTTGTTGGTTGGTATTTTTTACACCTTATTTCTATATCACAGAATGTAATCCAGAGACCCTTGGGTGTTAGACAAGTAAAAAGGAGTGAAATGGTCTGGATAGAAGTAAATAGGGTGTGCTGGGAACTGTGGTAGTTTGAAAAGCATAAGACATCTGAAGGGGTGGACACTACTCAGCACCAGTCTTTTGGTGCCCCATGATATTTTGGGCCCAATATGGCTCATTCTTCTAATTTGTCAGTGGAAGCTCTAAGTCTCTTGATTTATAATATTGGCAACACATTCATAACTTCTTAGAAATTCAGGGGCTCCAGCAAAAATGTTTGTCAACTGGATTTTGTTAGAGGCCCACCAACTTGTTAACTTTCTAGTCTATCTTCCTGATAGCCTAAATATATCCAAACAAGAAATTTGATTACGATAATGCTGTGTTTATTTATCTACTTATTTATTCTACCAATGCCAATTTTACAGAAATTCAAAAAAATATTTTAATAATGGTAGTTTATTATCATAGCAGGTTAGATGCATCGAAGGGGTGAAATTTGTTATTTTGGGGCAATAGCTCATTGACGGAAGATCATGACGACACCTGGATGATTTAATGAATGGATCATTTGATGAATAGCTCAGTGAGAACAAGAAAGTTTTCTATGCCCTGTGATACTCCTTTTTCTTTACCAAATTTTTCACTTCCATCTGGTTTTTCACTTCTTCAGAGAGGTCCTTGTGGAAAGGTGGAACTTCTTGGACTGCCGTGGTGAAGAATGTGTAGAGAGAATCAATCAGAGAGAAAAATTGGCTTTAAGTGGTACTTTCCCTATATAATTAAATTAGGAGAAGGCATAGAAGTAAGACTAATGTTAATAAGAAGGTCTGGAAGTGAACCTTTTGTTAGAGTCAAAAATATAATTCTCATATATAACTTCAATATGGGCAGTGTACACCTGTTAAGCTCTGACACATTTATGATCCCTTCTATAAATGGGTAAATTTTGCATCATTCTTGCCTACATTAGTTAAAATGTATAATAACAATCTACAAATAAGCAATGATTTAATACTTAATAAGTTATTAACTTTTCCAAGCACATATTTTATAATTATATTTATCTTTATTAAGAATTGCATATAAAGATATCTGTTTAAGATGAGTTAATGAAATAGGTATTATAAAAACAGGAGGAGGTAGAGAAGGTGGTCAATCAGTAAATTTTTATCTTAATATCATAGTTTGCAAATTTCATGAATTTAACTTAGGACTTTTTTCCTAATGACTTTTTTTGGGGGGGTAATTTCTCTAAAAAGTGACTGTCTCTTTATGAAAACTAACATACAGTAGTACGCCCTGTATAGCACAGAGATGCGTACTTTTGTGGAGGTCAAGAATGAATAAGAAATTAATAGAAAATCAAGCCACAGAGATTACAACCTTTGTAATCATTCATAAAACCATCCTTACTGAATGCTTTTTTTTAATTTTTATTTATTTATTTATTTTTTAAAGATTTTATTTATTTATTTGACAGAGAAAGACACAGTGAGAGAGGGAACACAAGCAGGGGGAGCGGGAGAGGGAGAAGCAGACTCCCTGCTGAGCAGGGAGCCCGATGCGGGACTCGATCCTGGGACTCCAGGATCATGACCTGAGCCGAAGGCAGTCGCTTAACCAACTGAGCCACCCAGGCGCCCCTGAATGCTTTTTTTTTTTTTTAAAGATTTTATTTATTTGTTTGACAGAGAGAGACACAGTGAGAGAGGGAACACAAGCAGGGGGAGTGGGAGAGGGAGAAGCAGGCTTCCCGCGGAGCAGGGAGCCCAATGCGGGGCTCGATCCCAGGACCCTGGAATCATGACCTGAGCCGAAGGCAGACGCTTAACGACTGAGCCACCCAGGCGCCCCTGAATGCTTTTTATATACTTACGTATATGTACAAATCTACAAATCACATTTCACAGCAATGACACTAGGTTGGAAGTTCTCAAAAGCGTTAGTGGAATTAGATTCGTGTTTGGTTCCATCACTCCTGATTTTCACATATAGCTGCAGTCTTGCGTTTGCATTCCTTACAGATGTGTGTTTTATGTAGAAAAAACACAGATTTGTAATTCAGGGTTCATTAATATTCACTCTGCCCATCCTGCCTGAGTTGTTTCATGCAAACACTTATTAGCCAAGGTTTTAACCTCTTTTCTCCTATTCTCCTGTGACTTCACTAATACATCCAAAGACTTATATGAAGTGGTTTTTTGGCTCTTATCTTTGTATCCTTTAGTGTTACTGGCAATTTTTTATTTTGATTAAAATTTTGTAGAACAACCTCTCCTGGCATCTCTGATACTTACCCCAAATATGATCTGGGTTGGGATTCTGGGTAACAGCAAGGTTAATTTCTGTCTCTCATTTTTTTCTCCCATGTAGTGAATATTGCTCCCACCAGGTAGTGGAATGTTTGTTTCTGACCTGACATAGGAGATGGGTTCTGGAGGAATGATAGAATGACTATAACAGTAGTAGTAGTTAACACTTATTGAAGGTTTACTTTGTTCTAGGCACTATGCTGAGAGTTTTACATTGGAGTCTCATTTTGTCCTTACATCAGTCTTTTGCAGTAGGTGTTACTATTTCCCCTTTACCTTTGGGGAAAGTGAGACTCACAGAGTTTAAGCAACGTGACTGAGGTTATACATGTAGCGAGTAGCAAAGCCAGGAATAAACTCAGAAAGCCTGATGTTAGAGCCAGGTTCTTAACTGCCATGCTCTATTGCCTATACCCGTAGAGGGGGACTTAAAAAGACAGTATATTCTAAGCAAAGAAGCCCCTGCCAGACAGCTTTTCCACAATCCGTAACTTGTTCTTAAACTCCAGTAAGCCAACTTTTTGTTTTATGAGCATTAGTAACTCACTCTGGTAGTATTGTGTGTCCTCACAGAAAGCGTTGATAGCTGTTTATGTAATCGGCAGGACTCTCGTCTCAGGTCAACCTTACGAAATGCCAAATCAGCAGCACACCGAGAAGCCCACCTCTCCTGGATTCTGTCCCGCCCTTCCAGCTTTTGTCTAAGTGGAAGTTCTATGCTGTTTGTGAAATAGTTTCCTCTCCTTGGGATTTTTCTTCCCTGTCACTCCTAAACCCTTCTGTATGGTTCCTGAGAAGGCTAGCATATGACCTTATGATAGATAGAAGCCGCATTTATCAACTCCTATTTTACTTGTTCACAGATATTTGTGAGCATCTCCTAAATGGCAGGAACTAATATAGGCACAAGGACACGGCCCTTACAAAAACAAAAAAGGGAAAAGATCAGCCGAGTCTACATTGTACCAAGTGGTGCAGTAAGGGATGGCGGCAGCTACTTTTGACTCCAGTGTCAGGGAAGGCCTCTCTGAATATCAAGGCGGGCGTGGGAGTATCTATCGGGAAGCGTGTTGCAGAAGGGGGGAACCGTTATCACCCGGGGCCCTAAGCCGGCAAGCGTGGCCGTAGTGCAATGAGCAGGGCAGGAGTGGCGTGCAGTGAGTGGAATCAGAGTAGTGGCCGGGGCCGCGTGCCATAGAGCTTTGGGAACTTGGCCAGCGTGCTGTTTGTGAGTCCAGGCCTTATTTCCATATATGTAAACTTGTTTTGTAAGGCATTTTCACTTTTTGTTTTTCTTAATCACCGTATGTGCAGGAGTTGGTTGTAAAGACTTTGATTGTGGCAGAGCCTCATGTCCTGCATGCGTATCGCATGTGCAGACCTGGTCAACCTCCAGGAAGTGAAAGTGTCTGTTTCGAAGTCCTGGGATTTGATATCTTGTTGGACAGAAAACTAAAGCCGTGGCTTCTGGAGGTAAGGCATTTCTTTTAAGAAGAAAGAGAAGTTACTACTGTTCTTGTGCATGAAAACAAATGTTTTTTAAATGTGTACTTGGCACAGTTGGCTCGTTAACTGAGCAGAAAGAGGCCTGAATGGAGCATGTGGGAGGAAGAGAACAAAAAACTGAGAGAATAGAACAGTTCCGGGACTGGACCAATATATGTTTGATATTACTTTCCCCAAACTGATGTTGAGTGACTTTCTAGGCCAGGAATTTCGAATATATGCGTGGATCTGCTTTTACTGATGTGTTATCTACTTCTTCCACTATTTTTCCAGCCTCACGGCCTCCACCACTTTATGACTTCTGGATGTTGTCTTTCCTCTGTGTGGGTGCCTGGGCTTCGGGACCACAGCCTCCTTGTCTTCATTGGGTTCCCATTCAGACTCTCCAAGGAGAGGCTCCGACTGGTTCACTAATCAGTATTCAGTACCTCCTACCCCAGCTGGCATGGATTCTCCCTGAAGGCCGTACAGTACGCCTGGGGTTCCCCTCATGCCCAGCCTGCTAACTGTGTGCCTTTGGGTGTGCTGCCAGTCCCTGGCATGGTCAGAGTCCTCATTATTTTTCTGTCAGTATAAAAGATCACTTAATACTAGGAAAAGATGGAATGATATAAGGGAAAAATAAAAATAGTCTCTGTTTAAGATTTGTGTAGCTTTCCTTCCAGTCATGCTTGATATTACATTCAGAAGAAAACTCAGAAGTCATGTAGTCCTGTACTCCCCCATTCAGCAGTTCCCTCTCAGACCCCTGATCTGGAGTCATAGAGCGCATGGGCACAGAGCACTGTGTTTAGGAAACTTTATCAGGAAAATAGCACATCCCTAAACACCATTGTTTACTAGATGAGTTACATTTTGGAGCATATTGCTATAGAAGGTACAGTCAACAAGTACCTTTCATTTTAAGTTGATCATCTCTTTTTTTGTTAATGATTTTGAAGTTGGAAGTTCCATCTGTAACTTGAAAAAGCAAATTGAAGGAGTGATAGATAATCAAGACATTCAAAGTATATTTTTAGGAAAGAATACTTTTCCAATTTGAGGGCTAATGGTGTGTGTGTGTGTGTGTTCAATCTCCTATGTGTCAGGAATGTATATTATATTTCCAATCAAATACAGATGTCAGATGTTTAAATTTTGCTCTTGCCTGGGTCCTAGAAATAAGATAAATGTGAGGAATTTTGCTATCTTTTTGCTTCCTTCTTTACATGTATATGAAAGCATTTGACTCTGCATCTTACTAGGGCCTGACATTTTCTTCCTTAGGTTTCCTACTTTGTCTGCAGTTATCCTTTCCTGTTCTTAACTGTATTTTTTTTCCTGCTCCTGCTGCTTGTCTTTTATCTTTGATGGGTTTGGGAAGAAGTGAAGGCACATGCCTGAGGTGGAACTGAAAAGTAGAGCAGGGAATAAGGACTATAGATAATTAGTTACCTGTTTTTAAAAGCATTTGTCTAATGAGCTTTGTATGATCTTGGTAAATCAGAATTGACTGAATGGTTGAATTTTGTATTTTTTTAAAGGCTCAAAACACCATTGTTTGCATTAATGTTTCTTCATACTTTATTCTCTTCTTCATCATGTCCAGATCAATAACCATTAAAAACCTCGACAATAATCAACAGCTAAATAGCATTGTTTGCATTAACATATTTTCATTTTCGATTCATTTCTTCATCATTTCCAGATCAGTCAGAACCATTACAAAAACTTTAGAGTAACCAACAGCTATGGATAATGAACATTTGTTATATTAAAACAATTAAAAGAATCTTATTTAGATCTTGCTTCTTTGTGTTTTCTCCCAGCTGCAATTGTAGTCGGTCTAACATATGTTGGTTAAAAACCTTTTGGCACCATCAAGTGGAATAAGATAGAAGGTGCATCTGAGAATATGATAACTTTTAGTTAACTGGAATAATTGCAGGTACTTTCATAGTGGCAAAATTGCAGAAATTTTCAAGCACAGAAACCTTTTTCAGGAAAAATATGGAAATTGGGTAGGATATGAATATGCTGCTAATAATTTAATTACCCTTGAATTAATTTCAACAAGTCATTGTGTCAGGGGGTGGAGATCCAAGAAGACAGAATACTTACCCCCACCTGGTCGAGTGCGGACTCAGATATGTGTCTTATGATAATAGTTACAAGTACAAGTAGGGAACAGGGTTACCAGCACAAGCAATAGAGTGATTAATCTCTCTGTGTACAAGTGTGTATTTGACAGTTAAAAAAATCTTTGCAGAGGAGGGAACACCTGAGCAGGGTGTTTAAGGCTGTGGAAGGTGTGGTGGGGACTGGGGGTTGGGAAAGATGGGGGTTAGGTGGGGAGAAGTTACTGGGCCAAGGGAACAGCACTAATTTGGGAGCCTAGAATCTATTATGGATACTTTGATATGTGCATGAAATGATTGTGCTTGTTTTGATAGTAAAATTATGATTTGGTTGGTTAATAAATGGTATTTATTAATTTAATTTGCTTTCTAGTAGTTTTCATTTTTGCATGCATTTGCAAGCTACTGAATTTTAAGACTCTAACATTTGCTGAGCTTTGCTTGTTCTAGAATTGGGGTAGGAAATGAGAACCAAAGAAGCCATCAACATCACAGAGTATATATTTTTTTAAAGAGTTATTTATTTATTTGTGAGAGAGAGGCAGTGGGGAGGGGCAAAGGAGGAAGGGAGAGAGAGTACAACCTGAGCCAAAGCCAAGAGTTGAGCACTTAACTGATAGTGCCACCCCGGTGCCCCAGAGTAGAATTTTGACTGAATGGAACCTGAATTTTCAGAGTCTCTTCTGTCTTTAGTTCTTACTTTACCTTTATCATAAAACTTTCGAAAAATCCAAAATGTGACTTGAAAAGTTTTTTTCTACCTTTTCACATATTCGTTTATCTTGTGTGGGTACATTTCTCCTTAGACCCAATTTCTTTTTTATGGTAGTAGAGGGAATATTCTGACAGGTAAGAGAGGGTCTGAGGTTACTTCCATCCTAGAGGACGGATATGTCTGGAAGAATTCCAGATGGCAATTTTGGAATGGAACACCTAAGGAATTCTATAAAGATAGATAACATTTCAGTGAATCACTTAGTCATTGGTTCCTAAATGTCTGGCTCATTTTATAATCCTGTCCCATGTAGCAGCAGAACAATTGTTAATGTATTACAAATTGCAGAGATTTGAATCAGTATGGAATGGTTAAAATTTTCCATATAAAATACATTACTGTACCCTTTCTTCGCACTTGTAAGAGGAAATACTTAGAGTTTTGAAGTAGCAGATTAGTAAACTCCCTTTCTTAAAATTTGCCTGGAATAAATGGATGTTCTTGCAGTTACCAAGTTGTTCCCTTCTCCTTGAGACCATATCACATAGGCAGAAATATGTCAATCACCTTCTAAATCAGAGATCAGCAAAAGCATAATATACTTTGGCATATCTCTATAAATGGAGTACCATGCATCAAAATGATGACATGAAAGATTTTCATGATATATTGTTAAAAGAAAAACTTGGATTATAGAATAATATTGTTAGTATAGGTATGTATTTGGAAGATGAAATAAATATTATAAATATGTATGCATAGCAAATATTTATCATTTATCAAATGATTAGCAGTACACCATTTATCAAATGGATAACAGTATACTGGGTAATGGGAATACAGGTGATCTTTCTGTTGTCTGTTTAGCTTCTATGTACATACTTCTACTTATTTATATTTCTTACAGCTGCCAGTTGTGAAATGCATACTGTCAATTATTTTGTCTCTTGTGGAACGGGATTGTATAAGACAACCCTCTTCTATGACAGTGGCATCATATTTTTTTGAGATAAGCTGTGAGGTTAGGTGGTGGTCATGAAGCTAAGCTGTAGTTTTGAGCTCAGCAGTGTTCTAGCCAACTGAATTAATTAACTTTCTTAAACACTTGCTATTCCAGTTACATTTTCATAGCAAGAAAGACAAAAACAAAAACTCCAGCTCTTGAGGTGGTAGTAGATTGTATAATGGATTTCAGGGCATATACAGTTACTGTTACTTCTTATTTTTCCTCTTAATGAAATCCTGGAAATGATGTTGGAAAGAACACCCACAAATGGCTCCTTTATTCCCCTGAGTCCTAATGCAGTTAGAGAAGCTCAGAGGTTAGTCTGCAGCTACCTTTAATGGTATCTTCTGAGTTATATAGTAAGTGTCTTTGGGAATGAAAATCGATGATTTATTGTTTGATCCAGGTAGAAAGAAAATAATTTATTTTTTAGGCAGCAATAGATGAATCCATCCAGAAGATCTGAAGCGTGAAAAGAGGGTATAGTTTCTATATGCTAAATAAATGCATTTAATTATTACTGTATTGGTAACATGCATATTATTTTTGTTACATCATTCTTGTTATGGTTAATACTGGTCTTCTAACCTTTTTGTCAGGATGAGTCACTTTTAACTTCCCTAAACTTAAAACCTAGAGTGCGCAGGGTGTTGGGTTGGAGAGGGTGCAGAGGAGGGAGAGGGCACAAAAGCTTCCCAAAGATCCTGAGCTAAGGCAGCAGGGAGAAGGGGGCGGTGACAGCAGTCAGTTCCTTGAAACTCCTTGACTTAGGGTGGTGGGGAAGGGAGGTGTGGCAGTGGTAACTGGGCCATCTATCATGTAGAGCTTTGAGATTTATTGTAGAGTTTCTCTGTTGGTTGGGGATCTTGCCTTAGTTTAATCAATATGTATTGAATGTTTATTAACCGACCAACATTTGGCTAGTCTCATTGTTTTCTTTGTAAATTTCAGATTAATCGTGCTCCAAGCTTTGGAACTGATCAGAAAATAGACTATGATGTAAAAAGGGGAGTGCTGCTAAATGCGCTAAAGCTACTAAACATCAGGTAAAGTATTTCCTCCCTCATTTAGAAGGTTTTCACCACTTTTGGCATAGAACAATCACTTGTACATGGGATTGGCTTATGATTTTTTCATATTTTATATTTTGAATTTCTTGATTCCATTCTTCAAACTCATTTAGTGTTTTCTTTTTAAATATCTTTCCCTCTCTACAAACTGCTTTTCCTTTTCTCCATATCATGCTCTGAATCTACAGTAAATAGTTAATTTAGAGTGTTGGTATAATTATTCAATATAGAGTGTAAGGTTGAATTGGAGAATACCTGAGGAAAATCTCTAGATTATCTTCCTCACCTTACAAGAAGAAACTAAAGCAGAGTTCATTCAGGAAGTTAAAGTAACAACCCTCAAACACATGGATTTTCTACCTTTCTGTTCAGGGGTCTTCCCACTGTGTCATGCTGCCTGGGTAAACAGAAGAAAGAGGTAGTTGTTAAGACAGGGTTAACAGGGCAGGGTAGTTGTTAAGACAGAGTTAAAAAAGGAATTTTTTTTTTTTTTTTTTAAGGCTGGATAATATTCCATTGTATGTATATACCACATTTTTTTTTTATCATTCATCTGTTGATGAACATTTAGTTTGCTTCTATGGCTTGGCTATTGTGAATAATGCTGTAATGAGCATGGGAGTGCAGATATATCTTTGCATCCTGATTTCAACTCCTTTGAATATATACTCGGAAAGGGGATTCCTCCATCAACAGAATATTATTAGGCTGGTTGCAGGGTATGTGATCATGGATCTCAAATATTTGAAATGCTGTTTTGTAGGAAAGCTTTTGGCTCATTATGAAAGAAATTTGTTAGAAGTTTAATTGAACTGCTTAATGAAGTAGTGAGTCATCTGCCATTGTTAAGTGTTCAAACAGTGTTTAGGGTGTTGGATTAAAGGACCTCTGAGGTCATTTAAGCCCAGGGATTTTATGATTTCAATTGATTCTAATCATCATTTAAAGAACTCTAAAAGAGTTGGGGAATGCTTCCAAGCAATTTATTTATTTTAAATGGTTCTAAGCATTTAGCAATTGCTTGCTTGAGAAGTAGCTTTATATGGAAAGCATTATTAAAAAAAGATCGATACATGAATTTGTTTTTTTCCTATTTTTTTGATATATATATTTCTTAAGAAATTTTCATATGGCTCCTTCTTTTGCTTGATCAAAGAACGATTTGCCTCAATTTAACTGACATTTCAATTATCCTAAAAAAAATGAATAGAAGAGATATAGAAAGTGAAATTTTTGTTTATTTAGCAAGTGCATCAAATATTTTAGATTATTCAAACAGTATACCTATACATTTTTTTTTTGCATTTACTATTATTATGTAAGTAGGCTTATGTTTTTTCATGTCTTTGCCAACCAATTCAGGATATAATCTATGGGTGTTTTTGTCTTCTTAAAAGTTCGAATAGTGAGAAATTTCTAGACTTAAAAATAAAGTTGGAATTCATTTTCCTTATTTTTCTTAGTGTTGTTCCAGTAAGAGAATTTAATACAATTCTTAACATTTTGAACATATGCTAATGAAGTTTACATCATAGATGTGCCTTTTCTCTCCATCCAGATGGAGTGCTCCATGGGCATATATGTGTTAGACTTGTCTTTCAAGCCTGCACAATTCTTAATACAATGTTTTACTTATAGTATGGCTCCATATATACCCCAAAGTTCATTTTGTAAGCATATACTTTTAATCTCAAGAAAATCCAAAAGAATGTAGATTGCTCAGAGTGTTCCATCACAACCCCTGGGAATAAGGAACCTCCAGTTTACTATATGGAGACCCATATTTGATGGATGATTAGATGAATATGATGTATGTGAATATATATATACATATATATATAAAACATTGATTTGTATCTCCACTGTGTCTCCTCTTCTGCTAATTCTCCTCACAGGGATAAGATCAGGGCTTATTTGAATTCCTGTGTTTTATATTTCAGGACCAGTGATAAAAGGAGAAACTTGGCCAAACAAAAAGCTGAAGCTCAAAGGAGGCTTTATGGTCAAAATTCAATAAAAAGGCTCTTACCAGGTTCCTCAGACTGGGAACAGCAGAGACATCAGTTAGAGAGGCGGAAAGAAGAGTTGGTATGAAAATTTTAACAATATACCTACAATTTGAATTGCATAATTCATTGGTCAGATTTTATTTGTAAAATTTCTTCATTTCTAGAAAGAGAGACTCGCTCAATTACGAAAGCAGATTTTAAAAGAAGAACATGAAAATCGGCATATGGGGAATTATAGGTAACTGTGCTTCCATTTTCTTATAGATTGAAGAAATGTCAAAACAACTATTCTACATTTTTAACCTTTTAGACTTATTTTGAGCACTGTTTATTTCATTCCTGCTAGCCAGCGTCATGGGTGGTTGTATGAGATCTTTTAAATCTGATACTATCCTGTGACCTTATTTACTTTTAATGTAGTATTTTGAGAAAGTCAGGTTTTAGGTCTCCTAGTTTTTTTTCTGTCAGTTCAGAGTGGTTGCTCTACTTTGTTTAAACTCAGATATATCAGGAACCAGGCAAATAATGAAAATATGTGAAGGAGGCAGGTATGAGGCAATACAGAGGGGTGTGGACTGTGTTGAACTGGAACCCCTCCATAGAATCCTTTGACAGGATAAAAGAGGACACCCCCTCTAAATTCCTTGTGTTCTTGGAAAGACTGCTCCTCTTCCCAAGCTTGATGTTAACTTAACAGAATTAGGAGGACTGGGGGCCACAGAGCTTCTCACACCCCTGGTAAAACATTCTTTTCTGCCTTAACACCATCAACAGCAACTCTGGGAACACATTCTTCTCATTCTACCTCTACCCTCTTCTCTTCTTTGGAGAGGCACATTCCACCACCCCAAAAGAGAATACCAAGATGAACGCCTGTATTCTTGTATATGTCAGTAACCACACCGTAATTGCACACTTCCAGATTATCCCTCATCACCTGCTCTCTCCCATGAAGATATTTCTTCAATATGCCCGATTGCAATTCTCCAACCACCGCTCCACAACCAAACCCTTATACTATGATTTATGGAGCCTCATTGTTTAATGACCATTCTCTAGATAAACTTTAATTTGTGTAGGTAACTGATGAAAATTTGTGTGAATTTCTTATAACTGCATTCATCTTTATTTCTAGCACCTAGTAAAGTAACTGGCAGAGAGTAGGTGGTCAAGGAGTATCTATGTAATTGAACTTAACTCTTGCAATGCAATAGCTTCTTTTAAACTAGTTGGTTTATCTTATTTATTGTAGACGAATTTATCCTCCTGAAGATAAAACTCTGCTTGAAAAGTACGAAAATTTGTTGGCTGTTGCCTTTCAGACCTTCCTTTCAGGGAGAGCAGCTTCATTCCAGCGAGAGCTGAATAATCCTTTGAAAAGGATGAAGGTAAAGGAATGAATGTTTATAAAGAGAAAAATGAATGAAGCTAAATGATATGTCTTTAAAAACAACCCATTTTAGTCCCACATACAAAAACATTTGTTTTAAGATGCACTTTCCTTCTATTTTAATAGTTGGTAGCATTTCATAACCAACCAAGTGATTTCATAAATAAGATGTCTGACAGGACAAATTATGCAGTAGAGAATGTTGTTATTATGTTGTAATATCAATCTATTGTAATAAACATGTCTTTTTACAGAGGTGTGTATATGTAACTGAATAAAAAAAATCCATTGAATTAACCTAGTGTTTTGCGATGCTCTCATTATTTGGATTGTAACTAACATTATACAGTATTTTTTCCCCTGATATACTGCATAGACCTGGCATATGAGAAATAATTAAAACACACACACACACATACACAGTAAGCTCTTTATCAAAATGTCTACCAGTTATCTTTTGTAGCATAATAAACCATTTGCTTGCTCATATTCTGTAATCTTGGCTGGGCTCAGCTGAGTAGTTCTTCAGCTTGACCTGCTTGGAGTGAATCATAGTTGCATTTATCTGGAAGCTCAACTGGGGCTGGAAATCCAGGAAGGCTTCACTCACATGTCTGGTGTCTTAGTTAAGATAGCTGGAACATCTGGGGAGCTGGCTCAATGTCTCTTTCTCTACATGATTTCTTAGCAAGGTACCCAGATCTCATAACATGGTAGCTTGGAGTTTCAAAAGGAAGCATTGCAAGAGGACAAACCCAGTGTGCAAGTGCTAATCAAGCCTGTGCTTGCATTGTGCTTGCTAAAGTCCCATTGGACAAATAAGTTTATGTGGACTCATTAAATTGTACTTTATATTACTGGACATTTCACTACAGTGATAACCTCCCATTTCTTGTATACCCTGTTATATTGAGTGATTCAAAAATGATAAAGTTCATTATAGGTAGATTTTGCTATGGTCTTTTCACTTAAATTCTGCAACAAGATATAGAGCCACTTTTGAACTGGCTACACCTAAGAGACAGAAGCAGAAGGAATAATGTATACCTCAATGTTCTTTTCCTCCAAAGTCTTTCTTTTGACATACACAAACGTTTCCACCAGTAGAATTATATTCTGTGGACCTTTTGTTTTTCTTGATCAAGACAGTAGGAGACCTTTGTTCATTTTCCATCACCTGTTCTGTACTATTATTTGTCTCTCCGGTGGATACTGCATCAGTTTCATCTTCTCATTACTCTTCTCCCCTAACCGTACTTTTTCTGCTATTTTATTGCTTTAATCCAAAAAGATGAAGAAAAATAGAAAATAATAGCTTAGGTGGAAATTTGTACAAAAATACTCAACAGATGGGGCGCCTGGGTGGCTCAGTTGTTAAGCTTCTGCCTTCGGTTCAGGTCATGATCCCAGGGTCCTGGGATCGAGCCCCGCATCGGGCTCCCTGCCCCGCGGGAAGTCTGCTTCTCCCTCTCCCACTCCCCCTGCTTGTGTTCCCTCTCTCGCTGTGTCTCTCTCTGTCAAACAAATAAATAAAATCTTTAAAAAAAATAAAAATAAAATTGAGGTTAATTAAAATAGTCTACTTAAAGTACTTGTCACATAATAGGCTTCAAATCTTAATTCCCTTCTTCCTTGTCTTCTTCAAAATCTAGTTTAAATGTCACCACTTTGCCTGCCCTGGTCCATTTGTTTGTGAGCCTCTTCTTGCACAAATATCACACTATCTTCAGTACTGTTGTTTTTGGCCTTTCTAGGTCCTTTATGCTTTGATATACATTTTAGAATTGACTGGATTTTAAATTTTGATTAATTTTTGTATTACAAAGTGGCTGCTGGATTTTAATTGGGACTGTGAGGAATCTATATTAACAGTAATATTAACAGTACTGAGGAATTAACAGTTCCGAGTTTTCTGATCCATAAATATGGCATATCTCTCCATCTACTTGAGTCTTTAATTACTCCACTGTGTTTATAGCTTTTGGTGTATAGTTTTTGCACATCTTTAATTAAATTTATTGCTAAGTATTTGATGTTTTTGCTACTATTGCCAATAATATAGTTTTTAAAATTTTTCATTTTTAAATTTGTTTTCAGGATGTAAACATCTGATTTTTTTTGTATATTCCCCTTGTATCTAGCAATTTTTACATATTATATTTTTATTAACTGCCATCCTAAATTAATTTCTGGTTTTTATTTGGTTATTTAGAAGTTTTTTGCTTAATTTCCATACATTGAAACTTTCTTGCTTTATTTTTGTTAAAAATTTCTAGTTTAGAAAACATTCTGATTTTAATATTGTAAAATGAATTGATGCTTGCTTTAACTCACTAGAGTACTTATTTTGTGAATGTTCCAAGTGTTTGTGAAAATAATGTGCTACTTCTACAGGTTATAGAGTTTTTACATGTCATAAGTAAATTTGGCTATTAGTGTTGTTCAAATATTCTATATCCTTTCTGATTTTTTTGGCCTACTAGTTCTAGCAATTACTGAGAGAGATTGTTAAAACTTCCAGCTGTGATTGTGGATTTAGTTCTGTCAATTTTTGTTTCATATACTTTGAAGTTACGAAGGTGTCTTTCTAATGAATTCATCCTTTCTATTTTGTCATTATGAAATATTTACCTTTCCCTTCGATAATATCCTGTGTCGTAAGTTTACTTTGTGTGACTGATGTAGCCAACTAGTTTCTTTCTTATGCTACTGTTTGAATGATATATCTTTCTATTTATCCACTCATCTGTGTTCTTATATTTAAAATATCTCTGGTAAATACCATTGTAGTTGGGTCATATTTGCTTTAAAATTCAGTCTGACACTATCTGTCTCTTAATCATTTCACACATTCACTGGTATAGGTGGGTTTATGTCTTCCCTTTTGCTCTTTGTTCTCTATTCCATCTGTTCATTATTTTTTTGTTGCTTCCTTTATTCTTCTGGAAAAATCAATTATTTTTTGTTATACTATTTTATCTTCTCTTTCGGCTTTTAGTTATATTGTAGCATAATATTTTTAAAAAGAAATTACAATATATATCCTTAAATGATAATAACCTTGAATTAAGGATCCTTGAATTAAGGATCATAACAGTTTAGTTTCATTTAGTGCCTCCCTCTGACTTTGTGCTGTTAACATATATTTTACTTTTACTTATGTTAAAAACTTCAGAATACATTGTTAGTATTGTCTAAGCAATCAGTGGTCTTTAATAGTTTTCTAACTAACCTTTCCTATTTACTCACATATATACCCTTTCTTGTGTTCTTCATTTTGTCATGCAGATTCATGCTTCTAACAAGGGTTATCTTTCTTCAGTTTGAAGAAACTTTCTGTAGTACTTCATATTCCTTGTAGCATAAATGTGTTGATTAATTTTCAGTCTCTCTTGTTTTTTGGTCAGAAATTCTCTTTCATTTTGTCTTTTTTAAGTGGAGTTTAACTGGGTATAGAATTCTATCTAGGTAGGCTTTTTTTTTTTTTTTTTCTTTCAGCACTTTTGTAGATGTCACTTATTTTTCTTCTGGTTCCTATTGTTTCTATTCAGAATTCAACCATCATTATTTTTGTTTTCCTTCTAAATGTAATATGTCTTTTTCCCTGGCTACTTTCCCCCCACTCCCCCAGCATTTTGACTTTGATGTGTTTATGTGTGGCTTTCTTTGTATTAATCCTGCCTGTAATTTTCTCAGTTTCTTGAAGCTCTGGCTTAATTTAGTATTTCATTGGTTTTGGAAAATTCTCCTCCATTATTTCTTCAGATATTGCTGCTGCATTATTTTGTTTTTGTCTCTTTATGGGACTCTAACTACACATATATTAGGTCATTGGAAAGCATCCTGTGTTTCCTTGATACTCTGTTCTATTTTTCCTTTCTTTATCTTTCTTTGTGCTTCAGTTTGGATAATTTCCACTGACATATCTTTGCTCTGCCCAGTCTGTCATAATATCTTCTTAATTTTTTATTATATTTTTCAACTCAAGAATGTCCATTTGTTTTTTTTTTTTTTTTAAGATTTTATTTATTTATTTGACAGAGAGAGACAGCAAGAGAGGGAACACAAGCAGGGGGAGAGGGAGAAGCAGACTCCCTGCAGAGCAAGGAGCCCGATGCGGGGCTTGATCCCAGGACCCTGGGATCACAACCTGAGCCGAAAGCAGACGCCTAACCGACTGAGCCACCCAGGCACCCCTATCCATTTGGTTTTTTAAATCTCATTTCTCTGTTGAAATTCTGCATCTTCCATTCCTTTTTTTCATTTTTCATCAATTTTCTTTAATATGTATATAGTAGTTATTTTAAAATCTTTGTTTGTTAATTTTCACATCTGGATCATTTAAGGACCTGCTCTTTAAAATGTTTTTTTCCTTTTTATCATGGGTCACATTTTCCTGTTATTTTGGATATCCTACAATTTTTATTTGTTTGACAGTGTCTATAAAAGCCTCATTAAAATTGAACTGATATTATTTTCTCCAAAAAAAGGTGTATCTTTCTTCTTTCAGGGTGCTAAGGTAAGGGGCTAATCACTTTCAGCCAAAGAAAAGTTGAACAAAGCAAAAATCAACAAGTGGAACTTCATCAAACTTAAAAGCTTCTGCACAGCAAAAGAAATAACAACATGAAAAGGCAACCTGCAGAACAGGAGAAAATTTTTGCAAACCATATATATGATAAGGGGTTAATATCCAAAATATTTAAAGAACTCATGCAACTGTATACCAACAATAACAAAAAAGAATCTAACTAAAAAATGGGCAGAGGAGCTAAACGGACATTTTTTTCCAAAGAAGACATCCAAATGTCCAACAGGCACATGGGAAAATGCTCAGCATCACTAATCGTCAGGGAAATACAAAGCAAAACCACAATGAAGTGTCATCTCACATCTGTTAGAATGGCTATCATCAAGAAGACAAGAGATAGCAAGTGTTGGTGAGGATGTGGAGAAAAGGGAACCCTTGTATACTGTTGGTGGGAACATAAATTGGCTCAGCCACTATAGAAAGCAATATAGAGGTTCCTCAAAAAGTTAAAAATAGATCTAACATATGATCCAGCAATTCCACTTCTGGGTTATACCCAAAGGAAATGAAAACAGGATATCAAAGCAATAAATTCACTCCCATGTTTATTGCAGCATTATTCACAGTAGCCAAGATTTGGAAACAATGTAAGTGCCTGTCAATGGATGAATGGATAAAGATATTATGGTATATATGTACAATGGAGTATTTTCAGCCGTGAGGAAGAAGGAAGTCCTGTCATTGTGACAACATTGATGGACCTTGAGAACATTATGCTAATTGAGATAAGTCAGACAGAAAAAGACAAATACTATAGGATTTCACTTTTATGTGGAATCCAAAAAAGCCAAACTCAAAAATAGTGAAATGGTGGTTACCAGGGTTCAGGCATGGGGGGATAGGAGAGAGATTGTTTAAGGATACAATCTTGCAACTAGTAGTAAATAAGTCCTAGAGATAAAATGAACAGTATAGTGTATATAGACAACATTGCATTCTAATCACCAGACTTGCTAAGAGAACAGATATTTATTATTCCAATCTCAGAAATGATAATTATGCGATGTGATGGAGAAGCTAACTATTACTACACTGACAATCATATTAAATACATAAATGTGTCTTTGCACAATGTTATATGTCAAATTTATTTCTAGTAAAAAAAAAAAAAAAGAAAGAAAAGTTGAACTTGGTCCAGTCTGGGCTGTGGTAGTTTTAGTGTACTGTCTTGTTTCAAGGGTCCGAAGGATGAACTTTATTCAGTGTTTATTACAGACCTCATTTTCTATTGGTATTAAGACTACAGAGGAGTATTACTGGCTTTCACATGCCTCTGTCTTACCACTCCTCTACAAGCTCACTAAAATTGCTGTCAAAGAGACCCAGCAGGTGAAGAGAACAAGCTCTGTGGGGCGATTCTAGATGTTACACTAGCCCACATGACCATTGAAAACTCTATTAGATTCTCTTTATCCCAGCCTATTATAGACGTGGTCTCTGCCCATCTGTGTGCAGACTTGACAAATGATTCCAAAGTAGAAAATGGCTACTCATATCTGCTTACCTGAACTTTTCCCCCTCTGGTATTTAGTTTATTTTACACTATTTATCCACAGTTTTCTGATGTCTTAAAAAAATATGATTGTTTAGTTTATCTTTTTCTAGTTGCTATAATGAAAGTATTATCTATTATGATCTTCTTTCTCCTAAGCAGAAACAGAACTCTTTGAGTTTCTTTTTAACTATCTTGTGTTGCTGTCACAGGAATTCATTGTTGGATTATTATTTAATCAAAACATTATAGCAAAAGTATTTTGGTATTTTAATAGCTAAGCTTTGTTGGACTGGGATGGAGAGTAACTTATTTTACAAATTTCCATTGCACAGTAAGATTTCTAGTTTCTTCAAAAATCTTTTTATAAGAGACACTGAAATATGTCATAAATATATAAATGGAGATGCGATATTTTTATAGGTTGAATAAATAACTCAAGGAAGCCATTGATTATACCTCTTTCAGTGTAGCTATTATACTCTATTTACTCTGGTTTGCTCAAAATCTATTTCAGTATATGTTTTTATAACTTTCCCCTTGACATCACAGTGACTCTAGAAGAGCAAGTATTATGCCCAAAGAATGAAAATCTTTCATAAAGTTCTAAAGATACTCTTGCACAATAGTTAAAATTTTGAAAGAGTTACTTTAAATTGTGCCCATTTACCAAATACTAACATTAGATCATTCTAAATGAAACTATTAGGCCAATCATCAATTTTCTTCTGAAGTCATATTATTTTGCACTAATTAATATAGAAATGATTGATGAAACCGTGCTCTGGAAAACTAGAGTGAACTTTTGGAAATTTTAAAATGTTCAATAGGCTAATTTATTGAAGTATTATACTCTAAGATTTTAATAGCGTACTAGAACATAAGGATACATTTGTTTATGATATTAATGCATAATAGATTTCAGCTATGTATTGTTTAAATTGCCAGATTTTAGTGAAGGTTTCTTCAAGAGATTTTTCCATAACTCTTTATTTCTCATTTGATCTGAGCAATCTTCATTAAATAGTTCCAGGACTCCTTATTGCACACTATTTTATGGAGATTAATGATCTTGGAAAAATTCTAGAGTCCATTAGTGATCACAGTTTTAATATTTTTTTTAAGGAAGAAGATATTTTGGATCTTCTGGAACAATGTGAAATTGATGATGAAAAATTGATGGGCAAAACTGCCAAGCCTCGAGGACCAAAGGTGCTGTTCCTATACATTCTTTACTATCAAAGTAGATGCTACTAAGTACAGTTGATTTTACCTTTATAGTTCTTACTGTAAGAATGACTGAGGCCACTTTCAAGGAACTGTATGGACTATGTGTCCAGTGTAGATAGAGTTAGGGAGATATACTCAGGAGAAGTTTTGTTTTGTTAGTTTCTCTCATTTTTAATTTTTTTTTAAGATTTTATTTATTTATTTGACAGAGAGAGAGAGGGCTAGCACAAGTAGGCAGAGTGGCAGGCAGAGGGAGAGGGAAAAGCAGGCTCCCTGCTGAGCAGAGGCAGAGAGCCCAATCTGGGGCTCAATCTCAGGACCCTGGGATCATGACTTGAACCAAAGGCAGATGCTTAATGACTGAGCCCACCCAGGTGCTCCAAGTTTTCCTCATTTTTTAATTCTTTCCCTAATGCTAGTGAAAACCCTATGAGTTAGGACCAAGAGGGACTTAAAACTAGTACCCTTATTCTATACTCAGTATTACATTTTTCTCATATCTCTAGACATACAATTATCAGAGATGTGTAGCATTATAGGTTAGGCAAATCATGACTCTGGAAATCCTCATGGGGGGGCCCCACTTATTGTTGACTCAGTAACATTGAATTGTGTTAGTTAAAATAGGTATGGTTTCTAGGAATAAACAGAAAGCTCTCATGCAAGCAAAATGGGCAGGTGTTTGCTTTACCTTTATCCTCTCTTTAGTGATGATCTACATGTTCCTTTTTTTATATGTTAAAGGCCTTGCTAGTAGAGTAGGAAAATGGTGAATTTGCAAAATCTTGGAAAGTTTTTTATTCAGTTGTCATCGTTGTTGTTGTTGTTGTTTTAGTTTACATTTCAGCAATACAAAGCTATCGCTATGTCCTTATACACATCATCATGCTCTGTCATGCTTTCATGCCTTTTCCGTGCCTCTGGAATGCCTTCCTATTTTAAAAAAATTATCCATTCATTGCTTGATTACAGATCCCCTTCTAATCCAGCTGAACCATTGCTGCCTTTGTGAAATCTTCCCTCACTCCCCTAGTTAGACTTAGCTCTTCCTTCTTCTGCTTCTTCTACTGTGCTACAAATAACACTTTAAGAGCATTCGTGACAATTGTGTGCATGTTTGCTTTAGAATGAACTTGTAAGAACTTTGAGGGTAGGAAGCATATTGTCATCTCTAGCAGCTTGCACAGTGTTTAGTACTTAGAAGGTTATCAAAAGCCACTAGTTAAATTTGTTGAATGTGTCCACAAGGACCTCATTGGCTAGTGGAAGAACAGATAGGTGAACCAAAGTCCAGCGTATATTGTGGCAAGTGCTGTAATAAAGGGAGTGGAAAGTGCTACAACAACATAGAGAAAAAAGGGATTGGTAGACTGTGGATGGCCTCATTGGAGGAAGTGACATTGGAATTGGGTCTTAAAAAATGAGTAGTGCTCTAAACATTTAGGAGCAGGGGAAGGATATTCAGGGTAGAGGGAATACTTAAGGCAAGGACATGGAGGTGTGACATTGCATAGAGTATTGGAGAAACAAGAAAGAATTTGGTATCACTTATATGGAAGGTTCCTGGGAGTAAAATAGTGCAAGATGAACCTGGCAAAAGATATGTATCTGGTGGAGATCAGAGACCTTGGATGTCAGGCTCCGTTCTTCTGAAATATGTGCTTTATACTGAAGAATTCTGGACAGTGCAGTTAATAATGCCTCTAATATATTTTAGAGTATCTGTAAAAGTGAATAGGTTCTAAGCTTTGTGTATTAATTATTGCAATTCAGCAAACCAGTTGTGAGACAACTTAGGGGCACAATATTTATGGCAGAATGGCAAATGCAAAGGCCCTGGAACAGCCGTCTATCATACTTTTCTTTGCTTCGTTAAGTAAGGCTTATCATCCAAATAAAAATATAAGCTCCTGGAAGGCAGAATTTACATTGTATATTTTTTTCAACCCCTCTTATTCTAGGCAAGAGTAGAAACTATCTGTATTTATTGAAATGAAATGAATTGACTAGTTTCTGTAGGTATTAATGCTGGTAATATTTCAAAATTGTTGAAAGCTGCATAATCAGTCTGAAGTAAAAGCATTTTGATAACTTTTAACTTTATGTACACTGAGGATCTGGGGTGAGCCAAACTTCCAAGCAGCCTTTCATTTTTAGAGGGATGATATCACATGGTAAACATTAATTTCCGGTGTGTTTATGGTAGAAGAATAATGGAAGATAGTGAAGACTAAATGAAACTTGTACTAGGAGAAATAATAATTTTTCACTTATTTGAGAAACTAAGAAATATTAATTACCTGTATAAATAATAAATACCACATAAAGTATCACCTATTAGCATTGTTCTTTTTTTTCAGCTGGGTGGTAGGGACGTACTAATCTTTATGCTATTTACATACTTTTTATGTATGGCCCAGTTCATAATAAAATTGGACATAATAATTAGTAGTATGGTTTGTGTCCTAACTCAATGCCAATTTACAAATTCCATTTTGTAGTTAAGGTACTGTTCGAAGTTCACACTGCTATCACTTCTTATTAATTATTGCTTGAACAGTGTGTTGGCCCAAAAGTCCCAAATGCATATATGACACAAAGGTTCAGCTATCCGTTTCCCTTAGTGATTCTTTATAGGCTCAACTAACTCATTATGTATTCAAGTTCTTTAAGAACCCCTAAAGCTGTTTGCCTCCGTGTAAGAGGACAGTACTAGCAAGCCTGGTTGTGCCACTGTTTCTTTGGGGTCTGCGAGACTTCTGAAGAAACATGCCTCGTCTAGAATTCATATTCCCCAAGACTGTCAAACTCTTCCATGATTGTGTACTAGTCAGTGTTTTTATGCATATCTCTTTGAACATTGTTAGTGCTCAGTAAATATTAGACTATCAAAAGGAAAACATACTTTCAAATACAAGTTGGTACCATAGTGCATTAAATTACTTTTCCTGCTTTCTTTGGTTATTTTTCACCCTTTGCAAAGGCGGTAACTTTAAGAGGATCATGCTTTGGCTTACTGTGTCTTCCAGACACTTCATGAAATGCTATTTCTCTCTTTATCTTTCATCCTACACCGATACACGAGAAGATATACCTTATTTCAGTGAAATCCCATGGTAACCAAGGGCTTCATGATGGTGTATGCTAGCATCGGAGCATTTTTGTTTAACAGAGAACAAGAATCTAGTGTATAGTGACAGGAACCTTTCCCAGCAGGAGTAAGAGGCATATGGTTTGTATAATAAATAGTCTCTTAAAATGACTAAGTCATAAAAATGTCTTGTTCTTGGTTGTGCACATTCTTTCCGAAGTGAAGCTGGCCTACTTCCCTTATCTTTTATTCCCTGGGCTGGCATCCTTGGAAACACATTGATTGGGAGGTTTGGAGACAAGTAATTCTAATGGAAATATTGGAACATAACAGCAGGGCATTTTGTATCATTACAGATTTACCCTTCTACATGGCACCTAGCCTCCAAAAATTCTTGCCATGCTGATTTTTACATGATACCACTTATTTTATGTAGCATGGGCAATGAAGAGCAATGTTCCTCCATTATGGCCAGACCTATAAGTCAGATTTAGAAATCCTACGAGAAGAGGCATGAGCTGTTCAGAACCAATTTGGAAAGTATACAATTAACTAAAAATTTTTATTTGGAAAAATATCCACAGCAAATTAGACATGTGAGGAATACCTTGCTTTGGGTTACACATTATCTGAGTGGATAGGCTCATAGGCTGTGTTTAATGATGTAGCCTTACTATACTTACAGTAATTTATCTTATTTTATTTACAGTGGGTTTTTTTTTTTAAAGATTTTATTTACTTATTTGAGAGAGAGAGAACGAGCAGGGGGAGGGACAGAGGGAGAAGCAGGCTTCCCACAGAGCAGGGAGCCCAACGCGGTACTGGATCCCAGGACCCCGGGATCACGACCCGAGCGAAAGGCAGCCGCTTAACCGACTGAGCCACCAGGCACCCCTTTCCTGGCAGTGGTTTAACTGGCCGCTGCTTTCTTACTCTTTCTGCCTTTCTCCCCCCACCCCCGCCCTTCTCTCTTCTCTCTCTCACAAGCTACAGACACACACACACACACACACACACACACACATTTACTGAGTGACTCTGCACATCAATGATACAACAAAAGTACATGTCTGCGTTTTGATGAGTAATGAGTAATCTCTCTGTATGGAATGAAGAAAAGCTGATTACGTCTCTGATTTTTATATTTTCATTTTCATCTCAAATACTTTATTTTGTTATTCTTTGTGGGTACTCTGGTCATTTCCTCAAATCACGCAGAAACAGCATTTTCCTCATCACGACTGAGCTGTGTAGCATTGAAGAAGGACCATTTGGCCGAAGCAGAACCATCAGTGACTAGCACGGCGGCCAACGGCAGCCTGGAGGCAGTCATGCTTTGGGGGGTTTTCAGGCTTTGGCGAAAAGCAGCAAGCATAAGTGGGAAATTAAGAATAGTAGCTCCTCATGCTAATAATTTATTAGCAGTGTTGTGAGTTCTGACAGGAGAACCCATTTCCCTCTCGTTTAGCCTCTGTCCTCCATGCCTGAGAGCTCTGAGGTAATGAAAAGACAGAAATACTACAGCAGTGACAGCAGTTACGACAGCAGCCGCAGCGCTTCAGAATCGGAGGACAACGAGAACGAAGAGTACCAAAATAAGAACAGAGAAAAGCAAGTTACGTATAACCTTAAACAGTCCAACAACTACAAATTAATTCAACAATCCAGTAAGTTAATTTCTTCTAATTTCGTTGTTATGTGAAGAATTATGGAACAGAAATTACTGAGCTCAATAAAAGACCTTGGGCCACAAGAACCCTTGTTGTGTGTGAGGGGACCTGGACTCCATCCCACTTCCTTCCCTCACCTGACCTGGGCACACCGCACAGTCCCTTCCAGGGGCTGCAAATGGAAAACAAACAGGCTGAATGAAGGAACTCTGCGAGTCCTTTCTTCTCTCTTTCATAGTTTTTGTGAAGTCCTGGATTGTTGCATGGATTTTGTGAAATGGGCCTCATGGCTGCTGATCTGCGGGCTGCATTCTCTTTTAAGACAGTTATGTTCCCTCGTTTCATTTCCCCCCACTTTGCCTCCCTTTTGGTCACCAGTTTTATTTTATATGCTCACCTCTTCTTAAAAAATGTGTGTATCTCTCCAGGCATTTGACTTGAACCTCTCTGTGAGCCACGCAATTGTGAAATAGTTGAAGTTTTGTTCCCTCCTGTTTTCATCAGGGCTAAGCACTTAAGTGAGGACTTTTGGGATACCTACAGCAAGTATTCCGGACAGTAACCAACCAGCTGCTCTGTTGGCTTCCTTTCCGCCTTCTTCTTTTCTCTTTCTTCCTTTCTTTTCACATTTTCTCTCTCCTCCCTTCTGTCATTCATTCCTTTTTTGATTTCACATATGTCCACAATTCTTTCATCTCCCGAAGTCCAGTGTGGCATTGCTGTTTTCTCAGGCTCATTTGGATCCCTCTTTCCCCATGCTGCCTCCAAGGCAGGGCTTTTCTTAACCCCTATCTCTCTTGTCTCTGCCTCGTCCTCCATTGTCCCAGGGCTCCATGAGAAGGACCAGTTCAGTCACGCAGTAAACACAACTGTGATCCTTCATTGATTTCCAGCAATGGTTTACTTAATATGTTAGTTCTCTGGTAATGAGAGTGCTTTAAACCTGGCCTTCCATACTTATGGCAAAATGCCACGAGGAATGCAGCACAAACAGATGAAGATCTTTAATTATCTCTTACCAAATTATCATGAAGACTTTTAATATTCTTTCTTTTCCTTTACTTTCTTTTACTGAATTGTTTTTATAAAGATACATGCTAATGTTCCTGTCTTTGAGAGTTCATGTGTTTGGAGGGGAAATAATGTATTATATTGCATTTCATTTATTTATTTACTCATTTAAGATGTCTATTGTGAGCACCTGTTCTAGAGTTTGCTAGCTATTTTATCAGTTACTTCCTTTTTTCCTTAAAGATGCCTTAAGTACTTTCAGTGTGTCTCTGAATGTATGACTCTGTTTCTCTTTTGGAAGCTGACGTTGTCTTGTCCAGATCTCATTGGTTGTTTATCTCCTTGTGTAAGGTGTGCATCCCTAAGAGCGCAAGCCAACAGAGGATGAGGGTAGGGTTGCGAAAATGTTGCCAAGATTTCTATAGCTCTGCAGTTGTTCTTTGTTCTCAGACCCAAAATAAATTGAGATCAGAAAAATAGTGCACTAAAAATGTTTTTAAGTGTGAATTCACATTTTAAAGCTAACTTAGCTCAGTTATATATCTTCTTCCTTATTAGTTATATTTTATTTTTATAGTCATTAGGAATTACCACAAAGGTTTCCATTTGTTTTATACTCTCTCTTTAATATTACACTAAGGAATACCATAGCCACAAAACCTCCTTGAGCTTTCTCTCCGAAGTGATGCTAATGATGGGACAAAATCCAGATTATGTGTAACATTTTCTGGTGTAGAGAGCTAACTTAGGAAATTTACACTTGCTATAGTTTCAGAGATATATTTTGGGTTGATATAAGGTGTTCATATATAAAACTATATGAAAGATTTTTCTCAAATAACTTGTATATGCAAGTTACAACCATTTTTTGCTCATCTACCTAAATATTATTGGCGTGTCTAGTGATTTAATTATTCTGTCTGAATTTCCAGTGTATGCAGGGGAAAAGTGGGAATCTGTGCTGATTCAAGAGAAAGGATATTTTCCTTCTGCACCTGTGATCAGGTTATACATGTCCAAACTATCACCTTACGCCCTTGAAGAGAGCAGAAACAAGGTGTAGGTAGTAGCACATGCTTTTGTGTTTTCCTAGGAGCAGATTGACTAGTGATATGTTCCTCACACAGCTCTTCTCTAGAAGCATAGTCCTTTAAAAAAATTGGATGTGACTTTTAGGTTCAGAAGAAGGTTAATAATTGGAACAAGTGGAAATTTTTTTTTAAACATCTTTTACAGCTTTAATGAGTATATTTTTTATACTCACCAGAACCAAATGGTATTAGGCTCAAAATATCCTATAGAAATACATCCCTAAATATAAGGTTTATGTCCATTGCCTTTAAAAGGCTTAAATTTTTTTCAACGGCTAATGAAGAGAAATATTTGGGTATTCAACCTGCCTTCATGTGAGCTTTATTATATTATTTAATTAATGAAGATTGATGTATTCCCCGAGGAGAGAGAGAATATAGAACAGAGGGTATTTACAAAATGAACTAAAAAGGATATAACTGTTGATGATATTGAGTGATATTCTATTTCCCTGTGCCAGGAATCAAAATTTACCTGGAACAGTTGGTTCTCTTTTTTAAATGGTCTCAATATTCATTGGGGGAAGATATTCTTTGGTTTTCCCTCGTTTGTTCTGATAACAACCCTCTAGACCTAGAAATTTTTTTCTTGACTTAAATCTTCTACTATGGGAATTTAAATCTAGGTTTTCTTTTCATTCTTTTCTCCTGTGAATAAGAAGACTACCTGTCTACTACTACTCTTGTAATACCAATTATATATTTAAACTCTATTAGGATAATCTTTATGTCTTTCTTCTGTTTTACTGGTTTTGTTTTGTTTTGTTTTTTCTTATGTGCCCTAAATTCTATAACATCCATTTATTCTGGCCACTCTCTAGACTCCTTTCCATCCCTCCCTATGAATCTTGCTATAAAATATTCTATTTTTAACCTATACACAGATTCTAATAAATGACCAGTCTAATGCAAAGATAGTAGGTGGCATCATGCTATAGAAAGAAAGGGAGGATACTGACATTATATAGGTCAGGACTTAAACCTGAGGTTGGCCATTTTCTCGTCATGTGATCTTGAGAAAGTTCTTCTTCTGAACCTCCAGACAATGCAGATTCCTACTTCAGAGGGTTTCTGTGAGGATTAAGATGAAAGCGTAGCACCTAGCAAGATGCCTGACTTACAGAAGGTGCTCCATAAATGTTAGTTTTCCTTTCTTCTGGTTCTTTCATGTCATGTTTCAAGAACAGAACTGTTTAAAAAATTGTTCTCATGGTAACCATTCTTAATACATGATAGGGGTTCTGCACCAAATTTACTGTTTAAATTGAAGAATTAACTTCAAACTCATATTCTCATGATGATGTCTATGCTTTCACATTTATTGCTGTTTTGCTACCATGTGGTCTAATTGTTAGTTTAAATCCGATACAGTGGGAAACTTACTAACTCTGCTACTGTACTGTCCCTCCTGTCCATTATCATAGGCTCCATTAGGCGCTCAGTCAGTTGCCCTCGGTCCATCTCTTCTCAGTCACCTTCTAGCGCGGACAGCCGCCCCTTTTCTGCGCAACAAGTGATACCAGCATCCCGGCCAACTTCAGGGTCCCGGTCACATTCTTTAAACCGTGCCTCCTCCTACATGAGGCATCTGCCTCACACTAATGATGCCAGCTCTCCTAACTCTCAGATGGTAAGTCACTGATTCTGCTCCTCTGAGATTACAGGAAGCACAATACTCAGGATTTAGATGGCAAAGGGATTGTCTGGGAGGGGGACAGATTGAACCCCAGATCCTTTCTGTAACTCAGCTCATGGTCTTCTGGAATTTGGATTATTCATCTATCTTAACCTGTAACTTAAAAAGCAGACTCCTCTATATCATAGAACTTGAGGATGGACACTGAGAATAGCATTTTATTTTCCATTTGCTGATGGTGTAGGATAATTTTGTTGAATTTCATCTGAGTAGGTATATCATTTTGCAGTGTATTGTGCAGTACAGCTGTAAATTTGGGGGAATTTGTTGGACAGTAAATTTTCCTTAATGGGACTCTTGATTAATAGGTTAAAAAAACAAACCATTGATAAATTATCCTTAGAGCACTGAAGTATTAACATTGTTGATAATGTTTTCTTTATATTTAAATTAACATATCTCATTCTCTCCTTAGCATGAATCCCAGAGATTCGTGTTGAAGAAGTCAGCGAGTTTATTTTGCAACTAGGCTTACTTGTAGATGCTCAAATAGATATCTCCTTGTACCTTCACATAGGCCAGGGATTTATTTAATTTGTTTATTTAATGTGAGTGATGTTCCCAAATAGAAGAGTTTAGAAAATATAAATGAATGAATGAATTTCACTTGGTATCAATCAATAATTATTTTTTCTAATCAAGAATTGCCTAGGGTATATGTAACAAATGAACTGACCAGGAAGTCTTTTTTTAAACACTTATATTTTTATTTTAGTATTTTGAGCTAAATAAACTGTAACTGTGTGGAAGTGTGAAAGACACTCTTGGGAAATTGTATCCAGTTAACCCTAAGAATAAATGTAAAAGAAATTATTTTCTTTTTCATTGTTTTTTTTTTTAAATTAAAAGTGCATCATTTTTACCTAGAAATATCTTTCAGATTATAGTGGCACAATGAAATAAGACCCCCTCCAAATATCTGTATTCTTTCAAATTTAAGAGTGAGTCTTTGCGGCAACTGAGAACAAAGGAACAAGAAGATGATCTAACAAGTCAGACCTTATTTGTCCTCAAGGACATGAAGATCCGGTTTCCAGGAAAATCAGATGCAGAATCATTACTTCTGATAGAAGATGTGAGTATCTGACGTATATGAAATTTCAAGGAGCTTGCAACTTTTTATTATTCTTCTTAAAATATTAAAATTTATTTCCTGATGGCATTATTCTCAATGACATGGTAAACTTAACTGGTGTTCTTTTCAACCTCCACAAGCTTTAGAAAATACAGGGCTTATATTAATTATTATGATTCATGAGCAGTGAGATCACGTAATCAGTAATGCAAAGTATCTTTTAGTATCTAGTCTTATTTTAATGATGCAATTGCTTCATCAAGTAAGAATAATTACTGTTAAATAATTACTGTTTTTAATGATGAAAGAAATATCAAAGTTAAGCTTCCTTCTGTAAAGATTTAGAAGGATCTAACATGGGATGAGTTGTAATGAAAAAAAATAGGGCCCTGGGTATGAAATGTCAAGAATATTTGAATGTGATACCTTGAATGGTTTTTGTCAAATTGTGAAATGGCTTATGTCGGGTGTGTTTTTCTTCTTATAAACACATTTGCACCACCCAGTGGAACATTCTAAAATGACACAGTCCTGAAAATTCACATTAAAGTCAATGACTTACTCCTATTTTAGAAAGAAGTTCCAAGTTATTCAGATATTTCTGGTGAAAGAGCATTCCTTCAGAGATTGATTTCATTTAAACATCTGTTTCAAATTGACATTCCTAGGTAATCCCTCAGTAACAGAAGATTGTTTTCTGGTTTCCCTGTTTTGTTTAGTTTTGTTTGGGGTTTTGGTTTTTGGTTTTGGGTTGTGGGTTTTTTTTTTGGTTTGTTTTGGTTTGTTTTTGTTGTTGCTGTTGTTGTTCCAGAGGAGAAGGCACCATCTAGTGGCCAGTAGTAGGATAAGAACCAGAACGATGCACTTGGCATTTTTCACATTTTATCATTACTTTAGACCTGTCTGAAGCAACGGTCTTTCTGAAACAAAACAAACAAACCAAAAAGCCCTACAACAAATAATAACAAAAATTTAACTTTCTTAATTTAAAAAATTAATAGTGGCAATTTCTATTTTGTAATCATGCCATAGTTATGAGCAAAATCCCCAAATATTATACATTATTTTGTTATATGAATATTTTAAAAAGTGAAAATGGTATCTTACTTACAAACGAGCTGATATTTGTTACATCAAGGAAAAAGGAGGAAAAATTAACATTAGTTGTAAAGCATTATGTAGATGTGTTTTTATTTACATGCTATTTTATTCAATCAAGTTCTTTTCTAGGTAAAGACAAAAATTTTGTACCATTTTACATATATTTCTTAGAGATATTAGTTATAGACCAACCTTTTGAATCAGGTAGAAGAAAAATCAGATAATCAGAAAGTAGAACTAATATTTGTGGCTGATGTGATTGTTTTATAAAGAATTGGCTTATATAATTAGTAAAATATAATGGGTAATTATATAAGACATTAGGTTGTTTACTATATGTTTACTATATGCAGCAAATATTTTAATTTGTTTGCTACAGTATATATTACTAGAATATATATTTGGAAATTTTGCAGATTTGTAACAATAAAAACCCAATAAAAACAAAACAAAGGCATAATAGAATCCTGATTACATATAGGCTATCTTCTAATGTATTGTTCAATATTCTGTTATTATATAGGGTGATGTGTTAAATATAGCTCTTAGAATTAAAATGGAAAATCTGTGTTTTGGGCTACTTCCCAAATCCTATGTACCTGAAGACATTTGACTTCCATTTATTAGAGACTGTGTGCTTTTTATATCAAGAAGAGAAAACTTTGGATTCTGATGGCTTCTTTAACTTAGAAATCTTTGCACACGTCTTTATGAAAGTAGACATTCTTTATTGCAAGTGATATTACAGTGCTTCTGTTTCACAAATAAATAAAATTGGTTTCAACCCATTTATTTGCTCTTTGTTACTTTTGAGGAAAATTTTAGATTAAATTTCTTAATGTTTCTTCCCCAAAACAGATCATTGATAACTGGAAGTATCATAAAACAAAAGTGGCTTCATATTGGCTCATAAAATTGGACTCTGTAAAACAACGGAAAGTGAGTAATGCCAAAAAATAGGTTTGCCCTTTGGGGTTATGTATTAAGATCATTAAACCATATTCATAATCAAACCATGTTCATGTTTATTTGTTTACTCATTTCTTTACCAAATATTTATTACACAGCTACTATGTTTCAGGTACTGTTCTAGGTTCTGAGATTAAAAAAATGAATTTAAGAAAATTCATTTAAGCCCCGTCGTCTCATAGAGCTTATATTTTAGTTAAGGTGTTTGATAATAAACAATATGTACTAGAATGTAGGGTAGTTTTAAGTACCAGGAAGAAAAATAAATGAGGGTGAAAAATAGAAGGTAACCGTAGAGCAGAGACCTAAAGGGAATAGTGCTGTGCAGATCCCTGCAAGTACGATGTATCAGGAGGAGGGGAGAGCAGTTACTGAGGCCCTGAGTCACAAGTCAGCTTGATTGCGTGCACGAGGCACAGAAGGCATCATTTCATTCCCTCATGTATGGGATAGTTGGCCTTTGGCGTTCAAGAATGAAGTGGTGGTGAACACTGAAGTGGGATACATGGGCAGGGGTCAGATCACAGCTTCAGAGGCTGTATAAACACCATGGGTTTTATTCCAAGTGATGGGAAGTTGCTGGAAAATTTTGAGCAGAAGAGTTATGTAGTCTGGTTTACAATTTAAAAGAATCACAAGAGCTTAGAGAATAGAACTGGAGGAGAGGGAATGTAGCAGAATACAAGTAGAGACCAACTAGGAGGTTTTTGGAGTGATGGAGGCAAGAGCTAATGGTTGCTTAGCTAGGGTGGTAACTGAATGGGCAGATGCTGGGGAAGAGCAAGGGTTTCCAGCTATTATTACTGTTGTTTCATTTTACTTTGATTTTGGTTTTGGACTTATTAAGCCTGATATATTGATTAGACATCCAATTGAAGGTATTGAGTATGTAGTTGTATATGTGAGTTTTTGAGTTCAGAGCTAAGGTTGTGTATGGAGATATAAAATTGAAGAGTCAACTAGGATATTTAAACCGGTGGGACTGGATGATTACCTCGAGAGTGAGTGTGGTCAGAAAATAGAAGAGCTTTAAGAACTGAGACCTGCATCACTTCTACATGTAGAAACCAGAGATGGGTGTGTGTGTGTGTGTGTGTGTGTGTTGGGGGGAAGGCAGATAATTTAAGGGGACTGAGAAGGAGCAGCCAGTGAGGCATGAAAAACCATGAGAACTGGGTGTCTCTGAAGCCAAGTTAGGAAATTATTTTAAGGACACAGTGATCAGTGGAGTCGGATGTGGCTGCTAGGGGCTGTACGATGAGCAGGAAGACCTGACTGCTGTTTTTGGCAATGTGGAAGTTAGTAGTTACCTAATCATAACAATTCTGGGGAATGGTAGGGAGTAAAACTTGAGTGGAGTTGGTTCCAAGGGATGAAAAGCACAGCTAGCGCAGGCACCTTTTCAAGGAGTTTTGCTGTAGAGAGGAAAGGGAAAATATGGTAGCTGGAGAGCGACGTGGGTTAATGACAAGGTTTTGTTTGTTTTGGTTTGTTTTTAAGATGAAGATATTTGCAGTTGTTTGTGTGCTGATGAAAATGATCTAGAAGACAGGAATGGCACAGGAAAGAGAGGTGATAGAAAATCCTTGTGTAAGTAAGCTGGGATGGTTTGTCCTAACCGGGAGCATTTGTTCTCATAGGAGGGAAGGCAGGGTCTGGCCTCATGGAGGGAAGATGTAAAGGTTTTCTTCTGATGGGGAGGGGCTTTTAGGGATTGAAGGAGACAGTAAAAGGTATGTAATAGTCATCTTGGACAGGAGAGGGGAGTGGCCAGCAGCCTGAGCAGCCCATCAACTGCATTGCAACATCATTTTGGAGGAGGTATACTATTTTAGTAGCTTTAATGAAGTTGTATTCCTTCAGGAATGCAAGCTATCATTTCCTCTTCTAAGATTTATTGCTAATAAGCTGAAAGTTGACACTGATCAAATGATGACTTTTAAATTATATACTTTTATCTGAGTGAAGTGAACTTACAATTTTGCATTAACACATTCAACAAATAATTGCTTGGTGTTCTGCCACGTGCCAAACACCAGGCTGCCATCGAGGAGGGTATAGCAAAGCTGGTACAGAGGTAGACTGAAAACATACTATAAGTCCTGAATACATGTTTGCCAAGTCACTGAATGTGGCCTTGATTGATTAAAATAAGGACTTCTTATTAGAATTGGAACCCCAAATTTCCTCAAGTCCATGTACTCTTTGTAATCTAGAAGGTGAAAGACTGTAGGTGAGTTGCTCATTAAAATAAAATATCCAGAAGCAGATTACAGTGTTTATAAGACATTAATACATGATAAATGTGACATTTTAAAGCAGTGGAGAAATGATAATTTTCCCCCTAAATGATACTAAAGCAATTGGCTATCTATTTGTAAGAAAATTAAGTTGGAGCTTTATCTCTCACTATATGCAAAAATAAATTCCAGGTGGATTAGAGCTTTATATGTAAAAAGAGAAAACATTAAAAGTTTAAAAGGAAAGGATACGTTTGTAATCTTAGAATGGGGGAAACCACTTCTTAAGAAAGACTTCAAACCCAGAAGACTTAAAGAAAATATTGGCAGATTTGATTACATGAAAACTTTAAAACAAATTAAAAAGCAGCAGCTGTGAGGAGAATGGGGGAGGGGCATTGAGGAAGATAGATATTTGCAGCACATAAAGTACAAAGTAACACCAATAAACCAAAACCTCCTACAAATCAACCAGCAAAAGACAAACTATCCTATAAATATTAATAAATGAAATGGCAAAGTACATAAAAGGGCCATGAAAAGACAATTTATGGATCTTCAGATAGCCAATTAACATGTAAATAGATCCTGGCCTCACTAATGATGAAGGAAAAGCAAGTGAAAACCTTCATATTGGCAAAAATTAATAAGACAGAGGGGGCGGAGCAAGATGGCGGAGGAGTAGGAGACCTGGATTTTGTCTGGTCTCAGGAATTCATCTGGATGGGGATCAAACCATTCTGAACACCTACGAACTCAACAGATCGAAGAAAGGAATAACAGTAACTCTCTGAACAGAAAAGCGACCACTTTCTGGAAGGTAGGACGTGCGGAGAAGTGAATCCGAGGTGATATTCGGGAGGATAGACGGCGGGGGAGGGGGCCTCCGTCAGCCACTTCTGGCAAGTGATAGAGCCGCGGAGCACAAAATTGGAACTTTTAGAAGTCGGCTCCACTGAGGGACGTCGCTCCAGTGACTAAGCAGGGGGTGGAACCCTCGTGGGACAGTGTGGTCTCAGGACCCTCGGGGTCACAGGAAGACCGGGGGTGCCTGAGTGCGGCAGAGCTCCCACGTATCAGAGCGGGGAAGCCGGCTGCAGAGACGGAGCCGAGGTGTGGGCTCTCAGCTTGGGGTTGTCATAAACCATGATCCAGGGCACAGTCGGGCCACTGCTCCTCCAGCAGGGACCCAACAAGCGGCAGATCCGGGGAGACTCCCCTTCTTCCCCCGGGGGGAGTGGCATGGGAGCACACCGCAGGGATCTGCTGGGTTTGGAGACTCCACACCAGATCGGGTGCCAGAGATAGAAATGCTCGGTCACAGGCCGGGTGAGCACGGAGTACGGCCGGAGACCAGGGAGATGGGAGTGACTGACTGCTTTTCTCTGGGGTTCCGCTGAGGAGTGGGGCCCTGAGTTCTCAGCTCCTCCAGGGCAGAGATTGGGAGGCCGCCATTTTCACTCTCGGCCTCCAAAGCGGTACGGAAAGTTTGCAGGGAACAAAAGCTCCTGAGAGCAAACCCGAGCAGATTACTTAGCCCAAGGGCAGGGCAATTCTGCCTCCAGCAAAGACATTTGGGAACCACAGCAACAGGCCCCTCCCCCAGAAGATCAGTGAGAACAGCCAGCCAAGACCAAGTTTACCGATCAATGAGAACGGCAGAACTCCAGCGCTAGGGGAATACTGCACATAGAATCCATGGCTTTTTTACCATGACTCTTTAGTCTTTCGAAGTTAATTTTTTTAACTGTCTTTTTTTTTTTTCTGAATTTTTCTTTTTCCCTTTTTCAACCAACATCTTATCAATCCCTTTTTAAAAAAATTTTTTTTATTTTTCATTTTTAGAGTCATATTCTATCCCTTCATAGTAGTTACCCTTATTTTTGGCATATATATATAAGTTGTTCTCTAAAATTTTGAGATGCAGTTTCTTCTTCTTTTTTTTTTTAAAGATTTATT
>NC_138372.1:64219561-64250021 GCF_054177405.1 Leptonychotes weddellii | reverse complement strand
AGGATTTTGATGGACTCCTGTCTCACATTTAGGTCTTTCATCCATTTGGAGTCTATTTTTGTGTGTGGTGTAAGGGAATGGTCCAGTTTCATTCTTCTGCATGTGGCTGTCCAATTCCCCAACACCATTTGTTGAAGAGACTGTCTTTTTTCCATTGGACATTCTTTCCTGCTTTGTCAAAGATTAGTTGACCATAGAGTTGAGGGTCCATTTCTGGGCTGTCTATTCTGTTCCATTGATCTATGTTGAAGAGACTGTCTTTTTTCCATTGGATATTCTTTCTGGCTTTGTCAAAGATTAGTTGATCATAGAGGGTCATTTCTGTGTTCTCTATTCTGTTCTACTGATCTATGTGTCTGTTTTTGTGCTAGTACCATACTGTCTTGATGATTACAGCTTTATAATAGAGCTTGAAGTCCAGAATTGTGATGCCACAGCTTTGGTTTTTCTTTTTCAACATTCCTTTGGCTATTTGGGGTCTTTTCTGGTTCCATACAAATTTTAGGATTATTTGTTTCAGCTCTGTGAAAAATGTTGATGGTATTTTGATATGGATTGCATTGAATGTATAGATTGCTCTGGGTAGCATAGACATTTTCACAATATTTGTTCTTCCATTCCATGAGCATGGACCATTTTCCCATTTCTTTGTGTCTTCCTCAATTTCTTTCGTAAGTGTTCTTTAGCTTTCAGAGTACCGATCGTTTACCTCTTTGGTTAGGTTTATTCTTAGGTATCTTATGGTGTTTGGTGCAATTGTAAATGGGATCAATTCCTTAATTTCTCTTTCTTCTGTTTCATTGTTAGTGTATAGGAATGCAACTGATTTCTGTGCATTGATTTTTATATCCTGCGACTTTGCTGAATTCCTGTATGAGTTGTATCAATTTTGGGGTTGGAGTCTTTTGGGTTTTCTACATAGAGTATCATGTCATCTGTGAAGAGTAAGAGTTTGACTTCTTTGCCTATTTGGATGCCTTTTATATTCTTTTTGTTGTCTGATTATTGAGGCTAGGACTTCTAGTACTATGTTGAACAACAGTGGTGAAAGTGGACATTCCTTTTGTGTTCCCGACCCTAGGGGAATAGTTCTCTGTTTTTCCCATTAAGAATTATTTTTGCTGTGGGCTTTTTGTATATGGCCTTTATGATATTGAGGTATATTCTCTCTATCCCTACACTATGGAGAGTTTTAATCAAGAAAGGATGCTGTATTTTGTCAAATGCTTTTTCTGCATCTTTTGAGAGGATCATATGGTTCTTGTCCTTTCTTTTATTAATGTAGTATATCACATTGATTGATTTGTGGATGTTGAACCACCCTTGCAGCCCAGGAATAAATCCCACTTGGTCATGGTGAATAATTCTTTTAATGTACTGTTGGATCCTATTGGCTAGTATCTTGGTGAGAATTTTGGCATCCATGTTCATCAGGGACTTTGGCCTGTACTTCTCCTTTTTGGTAGGGTCTTTGTCTGATTTTGGGATCAAAGTAATCCTGGCCACATAGAATGAGTTTGGAAGTTTTCCTTCCATTTCTATTTTTTGAAGCAGCTTCAGAAGAATAGGTATTAATTCTTTCAATGTTTGGTAGAATTCCCCTGGGAAGCCGTCCTGCCCTGGACTCTTATTTGTTGGGAGATTTTTGATTACTGCTTCAATTTCTTTGGTGGTTATGGGACTGTTCAGGTTTTCTATTTCTTCCTGGTTCAGTTCTGGTAGTTTACATGTTTCTAGGATTGCATCCATTTCTTCCAGATTGCCTAATTTGTTTGCATATAGATGATCATAATATATTTGTATAATTGTTTGGATTTCTTTGGTGTTGGTTGTGATCTCTCCTTTTTCATTCATGATTTTATTAATTTGGGTCCTTTCTCTTTTCTTTTTGATAAGTCTGGCTAGGGGTTTATCAATCTTATTAATTCTTTCAAAGAACCGGCTCAGTTTCGTTGATCTGTTCTACTGTTCTTTTGGTTTCCATTTCATTGATTTCTGCACTAATCTTTATTATTTCTCTTCTCCTGCTGGGTTTAGCCTTTATTTGCTGTTCTTTTTTCCAACTCCATTAGGTGTAATGTTACCTTGTGTATTTGAGACTTATCTTGTTTCTTGAGAAAGGCCTGTATTGCTATATACTTCCTTCCTGGGACTGCCTTTGCGGCATCCCAAAGGTTCTGAACTTTTGTGTTTTCATTTTCATTTGCTTCCATGAATTTTTAAAATTTTTCTTAATTTCCTGGTTGACCCATATGTTCTTTAGTAGGATGCTCTACTCGAGAATTGTATTACATCACAAATCAGGTCTCAACTGGTACCAAAAGATTGGGATTATTCCCTGCATATTCTCAGACCATGATGCTTTAAAACTTGAACTCAATCACAAGAGAAAATTTGGAAGAAACACAAATACATGGAGGTTAAAGAACATCCTACTAAAGAGTAAGTGGGTCAACCAGGAAATTAAAGAAAAATGTAAGAAGTCCTCTACTCGAGAAGAATGTGTATTCTGTTGCTTTAGGATGGAATGTTCTGAATATTTCTGTGAAGTCTATCTGGTTCAGTGTGTCATTCAAAGCCCTTGTTTCCTTGTTGATCTTCTGCTTAGATGATCTGTCCATTGCTGTGAGTGGGGTGTTAAAGTCCCCTACTATTATTGTATTATTATCAATGTGTTTCTTTAATTTTGTTTTTAGTTGGTTTATATAATTGGCTGCTCCAAGTTAGGGGCATAAATATTTACAATTGTTAGATCTTCTTGTTGGATAGACCCTTTAATTATGATATAGTGTCCTTCTTCATTTCTTATTGCAGTCTTTGGTTTAAAATCTAATTTGTCTGATACAAGGATTACTACCTCAGCTTTCTTTTGATGTCCATTAACATGATAAATGGTTCTCCACCCCCTCACTTTCAATCTGGGGGTGTCTTTGGGTCTAAAATGAGTCTCTTGTAGACAGCATATCAATGGATCTTGTTTTTTTTAATCCAATCTGATATCCTGTGTCTTTCAGTTGGAGCTTTTCATCCATTTCCATTCAGAGGAATTATTGAAAGATATAAATTTGGTGCCATTGTATTACCTGTAAAGTCACTGTTTCTGTAGGTTGTCTCTGTTCCTTTCTGGTCTTTGTTAGTTTTGGGCTCTCTTCGATCAAAGGATCCCCTTTAGTATTTCTTGCAGGGCTGGTTTAGTGATCACAAATTCTTTATTTTCTGTTTGTCCTGGGAGCTCTTTATCTCTCCTTCCAATCTGAATGACAGCCTTGCTGGATAAAGTATTCTTGGCTAAATATTTTTCTCATATAACGCCTTGAATATATCATACCCATCCTTTCTGGCCTGCCAAGTCTCTGTGGACAGGTCTGCTGCCAGACTTATGTTTCTACCCTTGCAGGTTAAGGGCATTTTGTCTCGAGCTGCTTTCAGGATTTTCTCTTTATCTCTGAAATTTTCAAGCTTCACTATTATATGTTGGGGTATTGACCTATTTTTATTGATTTTGATGGGGGTTCTCTGTGCCTCCTGGACTTGAATGCTTGTTTCCTTCCCCAGATTAGGGAAATTCTCAGCTATACTTTGTTCAAATAAACCTGCCCCCCTTTCCTCATCTTCTGGCACCCTTATTATTCGAGTATTATTGTGCTTTATGGTATCACTGATTTCTCAAAGTCTCCCCTCATGATCCAGTAGTTGTTTTTCTCTCTTTTTCTCAGCTTCGTTACTTTCCATCATTTTGTCTTCTAAATCACTGACCCTCTCTTCTGCCTCATTTACCCAGCAGTTAGAGCCTCCGTTTTTTTACTGCATCTCAGTAATAGCATTTTTAATTTTGGCCCGATTAGATTTTAGTTCTTTTATCTGCAGTAAGAGATTCTCTAGTGTCTTTTATGCTTTTGTCAGGGCCAGCCAGTATCTTTATAATCGTTTTGAATTCTAGTTCCAACATCTTACTTATATCCATATTGATTAAATCTGTGGCAGAGTACTACCTCTGGCTCTTTCTTTTGCTGTGAATTTCTCCTTCTAGTCATTTTGTCCAGAAAAGAAAGGAGGAAAGAAAGAGAAAGAAAAAAAGAAAAAAGAAAAAAACCCCAGCAAAAACAGCAACAATAGCAACAACAACAACATGTGCAGGGAGTGATTCTGGTGTATGCTGTGTACACTCTGCTGTTGTGTTTTGGCTGCTCTTTCCCACTGGTCCTTCCTCCACATAGTTCCTCCTTGCTTGTAGTGGGGAGTGTTTGTTCCTTTAAGTAGGTATGCTTTGATTTGTTTGTGAAGTTAAGCTGGAAGCTGATGTTGTTCAGCTTTCTTTAATCGGTAGACTTGGTAGATGGAGGGGTTTGTGTTGGTCTTCTGAGGGAGAGGCCTGCTGTGCTGGCTCACAAGCTGACTTGCTCTCCTAAAGATACTCCTGCCACGTCAGAGGGGAGGGGTTTAGTGTAGGGGACTCCAGCCTCCACTAGAGGCGCTGTGTTTCTCTCTGGAATCTGACTGTGCTGGTGGGTGCGAGGAGGGAGGGATGGTGCAAGAAGTAGAATAAGGTGTCACCTCACCCTTTTGTCTCTGGGGAACAGAACTCCCAACAGCTCCTGCTCAGCTGGCCCTCTTACAAAATGTCCTGTGACCTGGGCCCTTGTCAGTTCCCTGCCCTAATCTGTCTGTACCTGGGTCGTTGGTATGCCCAGAGCCACAGATCTCCTGTATTTTATCTCTGGCCAGAGGCTGGGATTCAAAACTCCCAAGTTTTAAAGGGCCTAGTAATGTGTGCGCCTGCTCAGTGGGGAAGCTCAGGGTGTGCCCAGCACCGACCCGTTCCTTAAAAGCAGTCACACAGTGGGCAGAGGCTAGAGTTTATTGCAATGCTCAGTGAAAAGCTGGAGCCAGGTTATCAGCCATCCACACTTGACTCAGTCCCCTACTCCCCTTTCTCCCAGAAAAGCCATTGCAGAGGCTTGAATCTATTGTGGCAGACAGCAAAAAGCAGTGGTCATGTTACCCACCATCTGCTCCAGTCTGCACTTCGCTCTGTCAGTCCTAGCAAAGGGGTTGATTGGTGCCACACAGAGGTTTAAGCCTATTGTGGTTCACACCAAAAAGTTAAGAGGTTTTCTGCCCTCTGTGTGCCCCTCTGACGCTGATGCTGAGCTCCACTCAAGGGCATCCCAGCTGTTCTTTGTCTCTGGAAAGGACAAATATGCTCCTCCAAATGCCCTCCAGGAAGGGGAGCAATCCCTTCCTGAGCAACCCACCCATCACCGCTTATTGTGAGGTTACAAACCGCTGCAATCTTTCCAACTTTCTCCCTCTTCCTGACTTTGCTCCTCCAACTGGGCTTCCTCCTCTTCCAGCTGTGCTGCTTCCCAATCCCCCAATACAGGGCTCTGAAACTTGCCTCTGCCAAATTCTCTGGCTTCAACTCTGCAGGTTGTTTCCATACTCCTTTGATCCTAGTTGCACAAAATCATTAAAGGTTGATCTAGTTGTATTCAAAGGACAAGGTAAGTTCAGGGTCCTCCTACTACTCCGCCATCTTGGAACTCTCCCTACCCGCCCCCCCCTCCCCGGTGCCAAGGTAGTCTTAATGAAAAATCTCCATTACAAATGAGTATCTTTAAGGTTCTTCTGCTCTTGCCTTCATGTAACAGACTTCCAAAATATGGCTACACTCCTGCTCTTCTCCAAAATTTCAATCCTGCCAAAGCTGTTGTGACTCATTGTCACTTTAGCCTTAAGATATTTAAAGCCAAACATTTGACACCTCCCTTTCATTCAGAAATAGCTTCCTTTCTGGCCTTCCCTTAATCCCATTGTTATTCTCCCAGTCATGCAGGTTTGATATGTCAGGGTCATCTGTATCTTTCTTCTTCCCAGTGTGTATTCAGTGGTTTGCTAAATCCTGTTAGTTTTTCTGTCATATTCCCACTGTGGCTACTTTAGATTCTTTTTCATTGTTCTTAGTACCCAGTACTTTCTACTGTGTTAAATGCTTTTGGAGAGACAAAGTTGATTTTGACACAGATCCTGCCCGCAAGACTCTTAAATATGATAATAGCTAAAGCTATACTACTTACTATGTGCCAGGCATTGTTCTAAGCACTATATGTATATTTGAGTGATTTAATCCTCATAACAACACTTTGAAGCAAGTTCTATGTTTTATCTCCATTTTGTAGGTGAGGAAACTGAGGCATAGATAGGCACTAATGACCTAGTGCAACTGGGATTTGGACTCAGGGAGCCCGGCCCCAGAGTTTGTGGTGTGAACCAATAAGTTCTGCTGCCTCTAGTAGATAAAATAAGATATATATATATAAATATTGATTATATAAAAGAGACCTAGATAAAGTATTATAGGATTTCAGATAGGAGGAACCTTTTGGTAGAAGGGCTAGGTAAAATTAATAGATTTCTAGACATTTTTGTCTCCAGTTTTTTGTTTCCCATATCTATCCTACTGTCAGGGTCATTTCCTAAAATCTATAGTGATTTCCCTCACTTATCATTAAAGTCCAGACTTCTTAGCTAGAGACACAACACTCTCTAACATGCTGGTTCTTTCTTATTTCTCTTATCTCTCTCAATACTCCAAATGAGCTCCAAATGTCCTCCATTTAAATATTCTAGTCCTCTAGTACCAATTTATTCATACCATTTTCAGACTTATTCTCACCACTATCATGTTCCTCAGTGGCCATTTACTTTTCTTTCTTTTTCTTTCTTTCTTCCTTTCTTTCTTCCTTCCTTTCTTTCTTTCTTTCTTTCTTTCTTTCTTTCTTTCTTTCTTTCTCTCTTTCTTTCTTTTTCTTTTTCTTTCTTTTTTTTAAAGATTTTATTTATTTATTTGACAGAGAGTGTAAGCAGGGGGAGCAGCAGAGGGAGAGGGAGAAGCAGGCTCCCTGCTGAGCAAGGAGCCCGACGTGGGGCTCGATCCCAGGACCCCAGGATCATGACCTGAGCCAAAGGCAGATGCTTAACTGACTGAGCCACCCAGGCGTCCCCTCAGTAGCCATTTAAAAACAGGAAGAATTTATAAGGTGCTCTGGGTTGTAGTAAAATCTGAGAGTAATCTTGGCTATAAATTATTTTCTACAGAGACTTAAGTGGAACATTTGAACTATATTCTGTGGCCCATTAGTTGATGGTTCTCTGTAGAAGTTCTCTCAATCTAGACTCATAACTGGAATTTTCTTTCTGTTTGTTGGTCCATTGGTTGTGATATGGAAATGTTGGGGTTCAGAGTCAACAGCCAAGAAAGAATACTTGAGATGTCTTCGATGTATAAAGATGGTTTTATTAAAGCATGGGGAAAGGGTCCATGGGCAGAAAGGCTGCCCTGGTATTGTGAGGAGCAGTTAGTTATATACTATGGAGCTGGGGGAAAGTCCAAAAGGATTTTCATATGCTAAAGAAGACTCATAGGATCCTGGAGACCTAGCTATTGTCAAGCTAAGGTTGTTTTTCCCTCTAGCAAAGCATTAATGTTAAGACAGTTGGGAGTTCCTGGAGGAAGGTCACACTCTGCTTGCCTCAAGTATTTGTCAATGGGCTGCAGGTTATAAGGAAATTTAATTTTATCTACATTTCCTTCTGCCTTTGTTCTCCACATCAGTTAGAATGCTAGTTATTCTTCAGCAGGGAAAGCAGTCAGATAGTCTGCTACTGAAATTGGTGCTGGTAATTTTGAGTCCATGAGGTAAACTCCAACTCCAGACCCCAAAGATGCCATACAGTGGTTCTTCTTTGCCTCTGGGACTCCTCTTCCTTGAATTATTTTGGTAATATATTCTAATTGATTCAGAATCTTTTTCTCTTGTTCCTTGAACAATACTCCCCTTAAATTTCTCTGGTGGTATCTATTACTACTAGTATTGATAATGAGAGTTAATAGCATTTGACTTACTAAATGCCTGATACTACTATACATATTAAATATTCTTATAATTGCCACTTTAATATTTTGAGTAAATTATTATTGTTATTATTCTCATTGTACAGATGAAGAAATCAAAGCATAGAGAGAACATAATTTGCCCAAGTTCTTATAGTAACTAGGTGAGCCAGGATTTAAACCCAGGTTGTCTGACTCAAGAGCCCAAGCTCTTAACTGTATGCTTTATTGACTCGCCTCAAAGCAGCATTCCCAGTGGTTGACAGGCTTGCTTGATTTAAGTCCCATAGCCTTAGCCAAATCCCCAGCCCCCTTGCACCTGGGCAAATAGAGCAGGAGTAGCTTTGAGTCCAATTTGACCTCCACTCTCCATCCATTTCTTTAAAACCTTGGTGGTCTGTAGAGAAGAGTTTAACACTGGATTTTATTTTGTAGCCTTACAAATGGGTTTCTTAGGCTTCTTCAATTTAATTAAGTCACAGAGTGTTGTGTGTGTTTGATTCCCAGTTTGGACCCAGAATAGGTCTATTAATCCTTTGAATCATGTCTAGTCAATGAATACTCCTTTAACCTTTGGTCTAACAGCCTAGTAGTCAAGGTAAAAATCTACTCTTAACTCACTTCTAAAGGAATGATTTTAATAAAAGGCACAACTGTCTTTCATAGTTAGGTGTAAAATCTTGGAAAAATATAATCCAAATAACTCTGGGCCACCTTGATTCTTGCCTCTGCCTGTCAACACCCCAATAACAAAACTAAATAAACCACTCCCTGTCCACATCCAGAAACATCAAAGAATACTGTAGATTTTTGTGGTATGTTTCCCTAGAGTTGGCCCAGGGGTTTTACTAATACATCAAATAGAATACACCCTTATCCCCCTTTCTTGTTCTTTCAGGCTGCTGAAGCCCATGCTCAGTGACCCTTGTTATCACATGGAAACTTTTCTTGTTATCACATGATGCTCTACATTCTGAATGTGTTCTCTGCAGGAGAACAGCTCTTGGAATTTTCATGAATAAAATTATCCTCCATGTTTTACTGGGATATAGGAAGCTTAGGTGCTATGGGATTCAAACTCAGGCCTGAGAGCTCAGGAAATGTGGCCAAAGGACGTAACATTTCAGCTGAGACTTGTAGGAAGAGGAAGAATAGTTTTCCAGGTAAAACAAAGAGGAGGAAGCAGGGGGTAGATGGGAGAAGAAATATATTGTTTGGAAAAGTCCTCTCTCCACTCAAAACTATGATATGTGAACCCCAAAGAAGAGAATCTGTTTGGACCCTCTAGCCAAAGGCATTTTCCCGTGGAAGTTTGTCACGGAAAAGCTTTTCTTGTAGAATCTTTGGGCAAGGAGAAATGGTAAGGAATATTCTAAGCAGTCCACTTCTAGATTTACTATCCCACTTAAAAATGTATGCATCATACAGAGTAAAAATGACCTGACTCTTACTGTTCTCATATCACTTTCAATTGAATATGTTATTGTTAGTACTTTCCAGCTCATTGTTCCTGTGTATCCAGTTGGTATAGTCCAGTTTTGGTTGGTTTTGTTTTGCTTTGTTTTGCTTTTACTTTCCTTTCTCCTTTCTGCTACTTAACTTTGGTCCACTCAGTCATCCATTCAGACATCTACCAGAGAAGGAGAAAGAAATGAATCAGTTTTACTTTTTAGATAACTGCTTTATTAAATGTTTCGATGAGAAAGTTGGTGAAAAATACTGGATTGCTGGATAATGCAAGGCTTTTCGAGTCTCTGGATTTCATTAGTAACAACTCCCCTTTGTTGCCAGAGGTATTTAGAATTCTGTACCTTATTGTTGTATTACTAAAAAGTACCATATAAAGTTGTTTCCTGTTAAACATCTCTGAGGATTAGGGAGTACCAGACAGAACTTCTTAACCACTTAATTTTTCCTTTTCAATTCTGTTTTTTTTTGGAATTTAGATTCAGAAAGAAGTCAGATGAGACCTTGAGTTCTTTGATAAAGGCACTGGTATTGTAAATTGTTTCTACATCCTTTCACCTTCTCAAAACGGTTTGTGTTAGTATTGAAGACTGAGGTGCTGTATGTAGTGTTACGGAGGCGTTGCACATTCACTCAGCTGTGCCAGGTGGTGGAGAGGAGGCGAGGGACACAGTCCTAATACACTCGGTGTGAAGGATGGGTTTCCTTTGTGCAGAAGAAGTTAACCTGGTACCAAGTGAAGCAAGTCCTGCTCATCTTCTTCTTTTCTTTATGAGGAGTTCTGGTGTGCTGACACTTAAAGATGAATGAATAGAGTAGAATGTGGTCTTTGGCTAGAGGTGGTGAACATACACACCAAAAACTGGTAAAGGACTTTGGTCCATATATTTATTTTAAATATTTAAGGAAGAATGAGAGAATGAGGAGCCAAAGCTGGTCAGATTATAACTTACATAGTATTCAGAATGTTACATCAAATTAGAGTGTGATAGAAGCTCTTTTATCTTTCTTCCATTTTATTTGTTCTTTTCTTACCTCTATACTCCAAATCAGAAAAAGAAAAATTACCATGATGTGTGTAACTTGATAGTGGATCTAATCAAATGGCTCCAAAGGATCAAAATTAAAATATATCCAAATTGAGAGGAGAGGATGTAGCAGTGTTCAGAATTTCAGTGGAGAGGAAAGTGCTAAGCAGACAGTCATAACACAGGATGTTTTCCTGTATGTATTTGTATTTATATGAAATTTTTATTTCTCTGGGCCTAAACATGTAGGGCTTTGAAATTAGGAAATACTAATTATAAACACATGCCCTAACTGGTATTCTCCAGTATTTTTCTTGATCAAATTAAGTTGGTTATACATACACACACGCATAGGTATATATGGGTATATGCAAACACATATGTATTATAGCCAGTTTTTCTTATATTTAGTATTAAAATTTATTTTTAGTTAATTTAATTAGCATATTACTGTTTCTTAAATAAAAATAACTTTTTAAAAATAATAAAAATATTATATTTAGTCCCGAACATCTCAGAATATGGAAGAAAATTTATTCCTTTCAGTCTACTCATTTGAATCTTACTCCTTTTAAGAAAACCTGTCATTCACAGGTGACATGCTATCTGTTTAGGGCCACGTTTCTCCTGAAAAAATAAACAGTAGCCTTTCTACTAAAAAATACCTTTCTGAGTTTCTAAAACATTTTAAAAAATTCCAAAGATATCAAATATCCACAGAAGATTGAAAATGGAGTCTTTGAATTTCCCATTGGGAAGTACATTTTGTCAGAAAAATATTTTCCTTAATATTTTTTTCTTTCTGAAAATCTACTCTTTTCTTTCTCTAAGGGTTAAGCGAATCAGTTTATGTAAAATAAGACTTGAACCATTACCAAGTCTCAAACAAAACCTTCCCCTTGAGACTTGAAAAGTTTCATTTATACTAAGGAAATAAGTCTCTCTCTGTCTCTGTCTCTGTCTCTTTCTGGTGGTGGCTGGTGGTGAGGTGTTTCCTGAATTGGATTGTTATGGTAAATTTAGGAATTGTAAGTACATTTATATGTATTTGTTTACCTGTGCGCATGCATACACACACACACACACACACACACACACACTTGAAGTTTACCAAGAAAGTGTGTACTACTGTGTGCTTTGGTAGAAGCTGAGTGCACTTAAGGAGGCAGGATACTACCTTTGTGATTATAGTCAGGCAGTACTCACTGAGATAACATGACTTCTAGAATATAGAACCTGTGCTCTAGGAATATCATGGACATAATTACATCTCTAAGTGTTTTGAGAGGAGTGGTCATAATCAAGGGATTCACTTAAATTCTCCTAATCCAGAGAGGCCACAAATTAAATTGAAGCAAATTTTAAATTCTTTTGTGGGGTCATTATTAATGTAAAGGTAAAGGTAGCTTTCAAGGAAACCTAAAGTTTTAGAATATCTAACTTTTGAGAAATAAGCTCAGTATTTTACATACACTTTAATATAGAGTAACTCAATTTTTTAGGAGGTGTTGGGAAACCATCCTGATAGCTACCTACAGTTGGCATCAGTAAAGTCTTTAAAGACAAATAGTATATGAATTCTGTGTTGTGTTTTTTAATATAAAGATGAATTTTCAAATATATATTTGTTTTATACCTTTCAACCATCTGCAGTCACTTCAAATGTCTGAGGCCATTTCTACTTTTCCTTATTGGTTTGCTGCTAGGTAAGTGATAAAGCTGGTTGTCATTTTTAACAGCCACATGAGGTCATGTCTGTTTCCATGCCAACAGATCCTCTTGGGAGAGTATTTTCAGTAAAAGCCCGGAGGTGGTGACTCCTTTGCAGCTCCAATGTTGCCAGCGCTTGGTTGAACTTTGTAAACAGTGCCTGCTAGTGGTTTACAAATATGCAACTGACTCAAGAGGATCACTCTCAGGCATTGGTACTGATTGGGGTAATTCCAGGTACTTGTTTACATTTCTACACCCTGTGAGTTTTATATAAAGTAATGCCATGGTGCAGTTTGAAATTGAAAGTCTCTTTTTATTTACATAGTTAGAGAAAAAGCTAAAGACCGAAAATTCATACATGCTGTTATCTACAAAAGACTTTTAATTTGCACCATCTTTACCTTTAAAGGACCAAACAAGGACAGCAACCACAAACCTGAAGGTGACAGAAATAACCTACTTGGAAATGAGATTATTTGGCTTATATAATTTTGCTTTCAAATGCTGAGTAAAAGCATCCAAAAATGGTCATAAACTTGACTTTTTTCACCAATAGGGAGATTTCAAATTTATCCTTCAGCCTGATAAGTTGAGAAGATGCCTTTAGTTTAATCTTTACTCCCTTCATCATGACATGCATCTATGGGAGGTGAATTTTGTTAGGTTCCATTTAAAAATTGAATTTTAATAAATACTGTCCAGTTAAAATAGGTGGTTTTCCAAATCATGAAAAAGAATATTGTTTTTAAGCTGCAAAAATATGCAGATTGAAAAAATAGTACATTTTAGCATTTCTCTGTACAATCATAGTGCCCAATAGAATTAAAGATGAACATGTGACTTTATTTTTAGTATGTATAAGTTGCAGTACTACTCTGAATAGAAGAGAATAAATCGTGACTTTGAAAAGCTAAGTGATAGTCAAATGATGATAGTATTCAACTAACCCTGAATAGGTAATGAGGAAAAATAACCACCATAGCTGGGACTGTCTTTTGAAACACCTAGAAATTGATCTGTTTCTTAAAGAGATCATAGGAAGTATATAATAAAGCTAACTTTTTACAAAACTGATCTGCACCAGCAGAATGGCTTGGAGTATATTTCACAAAAAGTGTTGAAAGATGTATTTTTTTATAAAGATTTTATTTATTTATTTGACAGAGAGAGACACAGCAGAGAAGGGAACACAAGCAGGGGGAGAGGGAGAGGGAGAAGCAGGCTTCCCGCTGAGCAGGGAGCTCGATGCGGGGCTTGATCCCAGGACCCTGGGACCATGACCTGAGCCAGACGCAGACGCTTAACGACTGAGCCACCCAGGCACCCGAAAGATGTATTTTTAATCTTTGTTTGTTTTGGATTCTGACATTATATTATTGTCGTACCTTTAACATATTTTAACTCTCCCCCTGCAAATAGAAGCTGAGTGATCACAACAATGATAGAGGTAAAGCTAGCCATTAATATTTGAAATATGTAAATATCAAAGCAATATTCTACAGTTTAGTGGTTTGACTAAAGCAAATTATTGAAATAAAACTTACATTACTTTCATTAATATTTTCATATAATTTAAAAGAATGATGGTCATCATTAAGACCTTACAGCATATAAATTAAGTGGTTTCACTTTAAGGAGTGACACTCTGGGAGCATGACCAGGAAAATCTTAAGTTCCAGTCTAGGAAGGATGGTTTCAAACTCTTCAATGTTACTCTTGCGATTATAGATTTTGTAACACATTTTCTATTGAGGGCTCTTGTAACTTTTGTAGGTGGGCAAAATAGACTGAGGTCACTCTGGAGGAAGAAGTTACACCTTACAATTGTGTCAGGCCTTTTTATTTTCTTCCTTTTCTGGTGGTCAGAAGAGATATTCCTACTCTGGAATCTTGAGTTCTGGACTTCGGATAAATGCTCAGTATAACCCCAGTATGATGATTATAAGCATTCTGGGGAAAGAGGGGTTAGTAAAACACACCCTTTATTCCTGCCCAAGTTCAGAACCATTTGAGAGAGAGATGTAGGAATCAGACAGATGATCATCAGGATGTAGCTTCATTACTGAGTAAAGCCACACTGAGGGACAATGGTGTAGATTTGAGCCAAGTGAGTTCTCTAAAATTGAACTCTAGAATTAAATGTACTGATCCAATCATGGGCAGAGCTAGATCAAACCAAACCTTCCACTAACACTACCCCATAAAGTCTAGTTCTGTTAGTGTTGGCTAGTGAGCTAGTAAGAATGCATCCTTTCTGCAGATAGGCTGATCCAACAAGAGAAAGGGACTGAGCCATGCATACCTGGTTCCTTCTTTTAAACCCGGAAATCAGATAACTCACTTCTGGTAAAAGGCCAGAAATTTGGTGGAAATTCTTCTACTTGGAAACACAAGGAGGAGAGAGAAATAAATATCTAGCTATTAAAACCCAAGTCAATGTCACATTAATTTAAAAACATGAGAACTGGCCATATTTTCTTTCCCTTATTAATTAGGAACCTATAGCTTTTTACTTTACATGTAGAAGTCGCTTAATTTGTTATTTATTAATAGATAGATAAATTTCATTTATGAAGTATACCTAATAAAGTATAAATTAATATTTATAAATTAATATATATGCCTAATATAAATAATATATGAGGTATACCTAAATATTTTATGAGGAGATATATATTTAGGTAATTTATCTATAAAATTAAAAGAGAAGAAAATAGAGATAACATCAGTCAGGTTTATGGACCATATTTATCTTGACCAAAGATCTGCATGATCTTTCTGAAGAGGCTTTAAGGTGTACATGCCACCCATTCCATGGAACAGAGTAGCCTTGAATCTTGAAGTCTTAGAAAAATAGTAACTTAATAGGCATACCAAGTGGAAAGCCATTTCTCAGAGGTAGACTCATAACTAAGCAAGTAAAACTGATAAATAAACCCACATATATATATGATATATATATGAAACTAGAGTTCTTGGGACCAGCTCAATACTTTAACTGTACTTACTTGGGAAGCTTTGGGATCTCCAAATACTTTGTATCATCAACATCTCTGTGTTTCTATATTTACTGAACTTCCATATAAGCTCATTTCACAAGGGGTTTCATGGTTAAAAACATTTTTAAAAACCACTGAGTTCAAACTTCTGCGTTTGGTAATAGAGCACTGGGTTTTTGGACAAATCCTCCCTTTAATGACAACTAAAAAAGCTAGACAAAATATCAAAACCTTGTTTGAAGACATCAGAGTGTTAATCAGGTACTTAGTGAGAACTTGTTATACTGAATAATACTTCTGATAGACTCATGGGCCTAAGGGAAAAAGTAGGAGTTCAAGGCCTGCCAAAGATGGGGATGTTGGTGAATATCCTAGATTCCTAGGAATAACAGTGTTCCCAGTGTTTTGCAAGGCTAAAGTTAACAGAATTACAAGGAAAAATAGGCAAATCTACAGCCATAGATGGAGATTTTGATATATATGTATGTATTGTGATACATATATATATACATATATACACACATATATATGCATTATACATATGTATATCATAATACATATATACGTGTATTATACATATATATATCAAAATACATATATATATGTATTTTGTTAAATATATAGAACATTTTAACAATATAACTAACAGACCTAACTATCATATATAGAAGTGAATCCAATAATCTTGGAATATAAAATACCAAGCACACCAGGAACTTTTACAAAAGTCTATCATATAGTATAATAATAAAACAAATTTCAACCAATTTCAGAAGACTTAAATCATACAGAGGTTTTTTTTCTGACCCCATGCCACTAAGCTAGAAAACAAAAGCAAAAATTATAATTGGAATATCCATACTTTAGAAGGATAAAAAATATATACTTTTAATTACCTCATGAATCTAAGAAATCATAATGGACATAAGAAAATATTTTGAACTGGATGATAACACAAATATTACAAACAAATAATTGTAGTATGTAGACAAATCATTATTGCAGACATATTTGTAGACTTACATGAACATATTAGGCAAGAGGAAAAGCAAAAATTAAATGACATCAGCAACCATTTTGAAAAGTGACAAAATGACATTAAAATAAACCCAAAGAATATAGAGAAAGGAAATAAAAATGACAGTAGAAATTAATAATATAATGAAGCAAACAGAATAAAGAAGATCAACATGGCCAAAAATGTGTTTTTGAAAAGACTAATAAAACTGATAAACAACTGGTGAGACTGATCAAGAATATGAAAGGAAATAGTTGACATCAAGAACAAAGATAGGGTTAGCCTGGTGATGGGTATTAAGGAGGGCACGTACTGCATGGAGCACTGGGTGTTATACGAAAACAATGAAGCGTGGATCACCACATCAAAAACTAATGATGTATTGTATGGTGACTAACATAACATGATAAAATAAAATTAAAAAAAAAGAACAAAATAGAGACATCACTACAGATCCTACAAACATTGAAAATTTTATAAGAAAATATGAACAATTTCATGCTGATAAATTTGGTAATTTAGATTAAGTTAACAAATTCCTGGAAAAACACATATTACCAAAAATGACAAAATTTCTTGTTAGAAAGTCCTATATAGAAAATACTAAATAGTCTTAACTATTGAAGAAATTGAATCACTAATTAAAAACCCTCTCACAAAGATAATTCCAAATTCACAGGTCTTCACTATTCAATTCTATTAAACCCATCCAGAGAACAGAGAAGGAGGGGACATTCTCCACCTTGTTTAATGAAGCTCCCATACCTTTGATACTAAAGCCTAACCAAGATATGTCAAAGGATAGTGAAAGTTCATTGTTACTCCTGAACATAGATGCAAAAGTCTTAAATAAAATACCAGCAAAATAAACCCAGGAACTTTAAATTGGATAATGTATTGTGACCAACTTCTGTTTACTGCATCAATTTAAGGGTGAAATAACATTAAAAAGTGATCAATGTGATTTTAATAGAATAAAAGATCATTTCAATAGATACAGATAAATATATACTGAATATATATGTTCATGTTTTTAAAAAATGTTTAGCAAGCTAGAAACAAAAGGGAAATTCCTTAGTCTAATAAAGAATAACTACACAAAACCTATAACAAACATACCTAATGATGAAATGTTGAAGGCTTTCCTTCTGAGATGAGGAATAAGACAAGATTGCCTGTTATTACTACTTCTATTTAACATTGTAGTAGTGGTCCTAGTTGGTTCAATAATGCAAGCAAAAGAAAAAAAAGGCACTAAACTGAAACTCTTTACTGATGGATATGATGGTGTTTGTAGAAATCTAAATAAATCTACAGATAAATTATTAAGTAAATTTAAGAAGTTTAATGAAATCAATGTCAAGATAAGAAAATCAATTATATTTTTCCTATATCAACAGCAAACAGCAAGAATATGAAATTTTAGGTATGATATCATTTTCAATTGCATCAAAGAATAGTTAATACTTAGTAATAAATGTAACAAAAATGTGCAAGACTTTTATGTAGCAAAATGTAACATCATTGGATCAGTATCATCAAGTGTCAGCTCTTAAATAGTTCTGAACATCTCTAAATGCAATGTAATCATAGTATAAATCTCAACAAATTTTTTGGGGGAGGCACAGTCTGACCAAAGCTTGTTCTAACATTTATACAGAAAAACAAAGGGCCAAGAATAGATAAGACACGTTTGAAATAGAAAAATAAAATGGTAGGGTTTATTAACTGTAGTGTACTAGGACTTAGAATAAGTTAAAGTAATTTAAGACAGTGTAATATTGTCAAAAGGACAGACAGACCAATGAAACCATTCAGAAAAGTCCTAAGTAGACCTAGGCGTATATAGAGACTTGATTTATGAGAAAAGGAGGTACATTTGATTTGTGACAAATGGGAAAAAGAAATTTGTTTTAAAAAATGGTGCTGAGACAATTGGGTTTCTAAATAATAATTAAAAATAAAGAAACTTGATTTTACCCACACCATATGCAAAAATCATCTCCAATGATTTAACTACACAGATGTGAAAAGCAAAACTAAATATTACAGAAGATAATGCAGGAGAATATTTTCATGACTTTGAGGTATGCAAAGATTATAAAAAATGGGGTCAAAAAGTGCAGATCATAAATGAAAAGATGAATTTTACTATATTAAAGTTAAGAATATCTATTCCATAGAAGATCCTGTTAAGAGGGTGAAAAAGCAAGTCAGTGAATGGAAGAAGGCATTTGCAACCCATTTATAACCTATATAAGATTCTTAGGTCAAAAAAGAACTCCTACAAACTTCTAAGGAAAAAAAATGAACACTCTATAAAAAAATGGGGAAGATATTGGGAAGAAGGGAGGGTGCTGAAATATACAGGGATCTGGGGTGCTAGGAATATTCAGTTATTTAACCTGGGTAGCAGTTATACAAGTAGTCACTTTATAATATTCATTAAGCTGGACATTTATGTTTTATGCTCTTTCAAATGTGTACTGTACTTTACAATTGAGTTAAATACATGGTACCATTATGGCCCCAGGCTCTGATAGCTTGAAACATCTCTCAGAACAAGGATGGTCTTGCCTTGTGAGGCTGATGTTCATAACATGTAAATAATATTTCACTCTTGTGCACTGTTTCATTGGCTTTATACTCTGTGAGCTAGGCATGGAAGAAACTACTGGACTCTTTTCACAGATGAGAAAACTGAAAACTGAGGCCCGAAGAGGTTAAATGACTTCTCCAAATCCACATTGCTAGCTATGGCAGAGGTGGGTCTTGAAAATAGAGCTTCCCGCAACCCCTAGCCCAAATCAAAGTTAAAACAATGGAATGATCCACATTCACTAGGATGGCTATTATCCCCCAGATGCAAAATAGTAAGTGTCGGTGAGAATATTGAGAAGTTGGAATCCTCATGCATTGCACTCACTATCTCAGAATGTGAAATGATGTGGCTGCTATGGAAAAGTTTGCTATTTCCTCAAAAAGTTAAATATAGAATTGCTGTATGACCCAGCAATTTCACTCCTGGGTATATACCCAAAAGAATTGAAAACACGGACTCAAACTGATGCTTGTACAACAATGTTTATAGCAACATTATTCACAATAGCCAAAAGGTGGAAACAACTCAGGTGTCCACCAACAGATGAATGGATAAATGCAATGTGATACAGACATACAATGCAACAGTATTCAGTCTGTATAAAAGAATAAAATTCTGACACATGCTACAACATGGATGAACCTTGAAAGCAGGCTAATTAAATAAGCCAGACACAAAAGGACAAATATGGTATAAGATTCCACTATATATGAGGTATCTAGAGTAGACAAATTCATAGAGACAGAAAGTAGAACAGAGCTTACCAGGGAATGGGGAGGAGGAGATGGGGATTTAGTGTTCAATGGGCAAGGAGTTTCTGTTTGGGATGAAAAAGTTCTGAACTAGATTGTGGTGATGTTTACACAGCATTGTGAATGTACTTAATGCACTGAATGATACAACTGGTAAGTTTCATGCTATATATATTATACCACAGTAGAAAAAAATTTAAAACACAGGATAAATATTATGATGAACTTTATTTACCTTTGTTCCCCAAACCAGGAAGCTGAGTTTAGTTTGGGGGTATCAGGGGTCCTCATCTTACTCCAGGAAAATCTCAGAAGGTGGGTGTAGCTTACGTTTTCAAGGCTAATTCCCTACTGGTCTTGAAATGTTCATGTTCTAGAGATCCTCCATGGTCAGCAATAAGTTGGTACATGACAGACCAATTCTACATCAAGTAGGAATTGGGCAAATGCATGTTTTATGTCTATGTGATGGATATGTGAGGTTGTGTACACCTAGCCTCTGTGATGAGGAGTGAGGGTACATGTGTGAAGCAAATAGGGGTCGGAGGTACTTCTCAATTAGCTATTAGTTACAGGTTAGCTGTTTTTGTAAGCTAGAATAAAGGTAAAGCTGTAAACTTTTTACATTTTTTTGGTGCTTTAATGCAAACTCTTTATATATATATATATATATATACACACACACACACATATATATGTATATGTATATATATATGTGTATATATATAGTCTATAAACGTTCTTCCCAGAGATATTCTTCTTCTTTTTTTTTTTTTTTAAAGATTTTATTTATTTATTTGACAGAGAGAGAGAGACAGAGCGGCAAGAGAGGGAACACAAGCAGGGGGAGTGGGAGAGGGAGAAGCAGGCTTCCCGCCGGGCAAGGAGCCCGATGCGGGGCTCAGTCCCAGGACCCTGGGACCATGACCTGAGCCGAAGGCAGATGCTTAACGACTGAGCCACCCCAGGCGCCCCCCAGAGATATTCTTCTTGCTAAAAACAATCAAATTGTATTATTTAATTTCATTGCAAAGAACATTTCAAAAATAATCTTTGATGTTCAGCTAGTAAGGGATCTCCCAAGAGATATTAATGGAGATATTAAGGCAAATAATCCATTGTGTTTCCCTGTAATGCTTTAAAATACCCCACAGCACTTGCTTTAGGGAAACAAAGTGTTTCTTTCAATGTAATTTCATATGCTTTTTTTAGTTCATACTGAACTTTTTTTCTTACAGAAGTTTCATTTTAGCTTTTTCTGCTTCTTTTAAAAAGTTTAGGTTTGTGGATGTATAATCTTTTTCTACTTTCTAGGTTACTGTATACTTTGTAGTTTTGAGAAAATGAGTATAATCATTGTATCCATTAGTTTTAAAACTGAGATTCATACAGAGAAATGACAATATAGGTATAGCTGCCAGGAGCACTGATGCTGGAGTTGGCACACGTGGGCTTGAGTCCGAGCTCTGCCATTTACTAGCTATGTAACTGTGGGCAAGACATTTGACCCCTGCATGCTTCAGTGTGTTCACCAATAAAATGAAACACACAATACCTACTGTATAGAATTGTTATGAGAAGTAAATGAGTTAATATTTGTAAAGCAATTAGAATAGTGCTGAGCACACAGAAAACACTAAGTATGACATAGTGTTAAATAAAATAATACAGGTTAGCTGTAACCCTGGATTTTGTGCTTTTATTTTTCCTCTGTGGACTGGAGATCTTTAACTCAAAAGGATAGGTGAATGTTATCGTACATAATGTCAGCAGTAACTGTTGCTTGGGAATTCTTCAAAAGGAAGTTGGTAGAAGTTATTCTTTACTCTGATAATTATCAGTATAATCAGAATGCATTTTCAATAGAAGGTAGAATAACTCTCAACTAATAAAAAGTAGTGGATTTTGATCAAACACCTTATTTTCTTTTGTACCTTTGCCTTAGGTAGGAAGGGAGCCTTTTCATGACAGAAGATAGCAGATTAATCATCATGACTCCACTAGCTCTTGACATAATAATTAATCCATATAAATTACCCAAGTGATATTAAGAAAATAATTCATATAATCTGTGATGTGAGAAATCGGTTGTTTCATTATTCATCACCCATTGTGCAATTTTGATTCGATTTGGTTTGTTGTGTATTATTTTACTGCTCTATTAACTTAATGATTTGAGCAATTATTTATAGTTTGTGATACTAGGTAATAGATTTAGAAGATATTATTAGATAATTCATGATAAAATGATGTTTATGGATGTTATGGAGAATTCTTCCATTTTAATCTGAATGTCGTATGTAGCTTGATCATAATGAATTCATATTCTACAAAATTCATATAACACAACTATAAGTGTAACTTTCCATTGGCATGGAAGTATAGTAGTATCAACATTATTTAATGTAGAATAGGTAGCTGATGGTACTCTTGGCCCTCAGTTTCATTGCGTATCTATGGAAAGATGACACTGTTGCTGGAAGATTCTAATGTAAAGTGAAAAAAATAAATGAGTTGATGCTCTACCATTGTTTATTTTTTCAAAAATTTCAAATCTCCTTCTATTGCTACCCCTGGTTTTGGAAATTCCTCATAGATGTCTTTGTCCTGATTTTATAGCATGTCCTTGTCATTACCAAGATTTATACTTTTAATAATAATGTTTATTTGCTTTTGCTCATGTGGATTTCCTTGTGGATTTCCATTTTTCTCTAGATATATAGATTGGAGTGGCCTAACGCTAATCAAAGTTTTTCCAGAGAGAAACAAATTATACAGGTGCACATTCTTATTTATAATTACTTATTCTCAAATCTCTGAAAACTAAAAAGAAAGGAAGAGTAACTTTTTATTGGCAAATCTGACCTGACCTGAATTGACATGAAGTTATTTGTTGTTTTCATCCTGTTTATTGTGAGTATTCATATGTTTCACTCAAACAGAAAGATTAATGGTTTGATTTCAGGATGCTGCACCAAGGCTCCAGTGGAGATATTATATTATATATAGTATATACACTCTATCATTCTAAAATCTGGGAAATTCATGTATTCTGAAATACATTTGGCCGTAAGGATTGCATGTAACCTGTAATCATGATTGTTTTTGGTGTTGTTATCATAAGAACCATGTGGTCTAGGAATATAAATTTTATAATTATGAATTTTAGTCTTTAACTTTTTCTCTTAGATTACCTATAGTCATAATACATTGATGAAATATTATTAAATTATAATTAATGGTTCCAACATCCTTGAAACAATTATTGGTAATGTGGCTAGCCAAATTCTCATATCACATGTTTTTAAGAAATATTTAACTGGTTTCACATATTATTTATAGAGATTAATGATGAATTTCAAATTAACATGAGCCATGGAAATAGTTTCCTAGCATGTGAGTATAATGGCTCTTTATGGGATGTCTTGGGATACTAAGATCATATGTTGCATCTATATTCTGCTCTTTAGGTGAGGCTTTTATGACCATCTTCCACCTTCCCACCTCAGTCTGGGAGAGAACATTTTTTTTTTTAATGTAGAATGCATTGTTGTTATAGTATTGTTTCTCATATAGCATACATCAATTATTAACCACAGAACACTTTAGTGAGAGATGTTAATATTAACTTGTTTGTAAAGTATAATTTTTTAACTGTCATTTGTAGGTATTTATTACCAGGAAGTACACAATTCTTCATGAGAACACCAAACTACATCTTGAAATACAGTTCACCTGGAATGACTCGCTCCAATGTTTTGTTTACATCCCGATATGGCCATTTGTGAAACAGAAAGGAAGATTGCCATGGATTATGCATAATAGCAATTCATTTTTTTCCCTCCAATTTAAACATGCAAAGAAAGTGACCATTAAGTGCTGTTTTATGTATATATGACATATATGTGTGAAAATATATACACGTGCACTCAAATAACACATATATATTTATTATAATATATGAAAGAAGAATTAGCAGAAAACTGGATATAAGACTTAACCTTTCTGGAAATGTAATAAACCATTAAATTGTTTACACAAAGATGTGAATGTCTAGAATTTGCTAGGTTTATAATTAATTCCTTCCTACTAGAAATGTTATTTTTGCTGCAGAGTATATAAAACAAAATTGATCTTGAATATCCCATTTCAGTGTTAAATTATTTTCTAGATAATACTTCTTTTGACTTGAAAAAGCATTAATAGTATAATACCTTATTAATTCTCTTATATATAGTAGCCATTTAAAATGAAAAACAAAGCTAGAAGCCTGGTGTTGCTTGATGATAGGATTAAATATAAAACGGGTTTATCATTACTGTAGCACACTTCAGAGTACTATAAAAATCTCAACCTGATTTTCCCAGTATTTTTATTCCTCTATGTGGAAATTTAGCTACTTGTGATAATGTACATTTTCAGTAAGGCTTTAGTAAGATCATATAGTGATCCAAAATGGAAGACAATCCAGTGGGTTACAAGTAAAAAAACGTACACTAGATTTTATTTTCTACTTTTCATTGGGAGTCACATAAAGAAACAGAAAATGATGTTAATAACAAAATCTTTCCATCTGATTTTTGTATCTCATACCATTCACTTTTATTTGGAAAGTATATCTCCAGTGGGTACGTATGGTCAAATACAATTTCTTCTGTTCTCCAGAAGTAGAAGAGTTGACATTTCAAACTCATTTTGGTGTTATAGGATAATGTGTCACACTTATTTTAGAAGTCTCTTAATGTTGAGACCAACTTACATTGTAAAATCTAATATAGTTTCACATTGCAGCATAGAAAATAATCTAATTATTGCAAATAGAAGATTCTGATTACTAGATATTATTAGTCATGGATGTACCCTTGAGAATTTTCTAAAATCAAAATAGAGGATGAAGTTTTCTTTGTGTCTGAAGTTATTATGCATACATTTCATAGCAATTTACTTCCTTTTCTTGCTTATAGTTTCAAAAACAATGAGTGAGCTTTCAGTTTTCCATAAAAATATAAACAGCAATATCACTGACATGGAAATCCTTAGAAATTACAATATTCATCTTTTAGAAGTTTCTTTAAACTTCTCCCGACAGTCTTATTTTTTCACAGATGCTAATTATTGGCAAAATTTAGGAATGTTTACCTTTTACTGTCCTAGAAACTACTTCCAGTAAATCAAGAAATGGCCCCAAAGCAGGAGAACTGAGAGAAGCAAACTGTCCTAGTTTAATTTGCAAAAAGGATTAATTGGCAACCTAAAGTTGACTAAGTTAGATATATTTTGCTTTTAAAGCCATATTCTGAGGCTGTGATAGGCTAAGATAGGATTTTCCTTAAATTATCACTACTTGATTCTTTATGACTACCTAACATCCATATTCCAATAGATACTTTTCCTTGTTAAATGCATCCCAAAGAAGAATTTGTTATTGTCTTTGGGGAAAAAGAGGATAAGGTCAGGATAAAAGAAATTACAGTGTAACTCTGAATGTTTGTGACTCCATTTTGTGAATTCTTAAATATATTACAGATTTCTTAGAATAAATAATGCAAAAATTGGGATATTGTAAAATCATTGTAAGAGTATAAACAAGTAGGTCTTTTCGTGAAGTATTTTTAATAATTTTTCTTTTAAATTCATGAGTTGTCCATGAATGAGACATAATTTCAAGTGTCTGGTATATGATATCTATCCAGTTTGTTGGCCACTCACTTGCATTAATTTAAATCAAAATGGTTAGTATGCTAGAGTGGGTGCTTTGGGACTTCTGTCTTTAGTAATAAAAGAGTGAAATTTTTATTTAAAACAAATAAGAAGAATGTTCAACATGGGGGTGAACCCTCTCCCCCTAGAAAACACATACACACACACACACACACACACAATTTAAGAACCTTTGAAAAATAAGTTAAAATGTGTGAAACTACCTAACTAATTAATGAACAAATTTCATTTATCTAGCTACTTAGATCTGGCTTTTTTTGAGCACTAGAATTTTCTTGCTGACATTTGCATATTTATACTGATCTAGTTTGATGTGATAAAATTGTGAATAAAAGCCATGTGCTCATTGTTTATATATACTACCTGGTATGCTGTGGATTATGGTTGCTATAAGTGCTTATTCCATAATGAGAAACTACGAAGAGAAGATTCAGTAGTAAACCACGAAAGTCTCTAGAGGCCATAGAAATGTTTTAGAGGTATAAAATATTCCTTAGTTTTTATTATAAATTTTTTATTCATAAAGTGGAAACATATCAATATAAGTGATAGTACGGGTCTGATTCTCTCTTCTAGGAGAGAAAGTAACTTTATTTGAAAAACTTCAGAAGTTATTCAATATTACCAGGAGTTTTTAATAGGGAATTTGGTTTACTTAAGATTAAAATGTATTTTCATTCTGTTATAAAAAAACATATCCCTACTCATTCTGTAAATCTAAGATTAGAATGCTTTCCAGAACTGTATATGATTGCAATCATTTCCAGAATTATATAAAAAGCAACCTTTATTTTAAATCTCATCTATGAACATGGTATGAGATGGTAGATTTGTTTTCACTTTAATTATCCAGCATTGTAATTAGTTACCATTTGCTTTATGTAATCTGTTGAAGGAACTATTGTGATTCATATTATGTTTATTTTTACTAGCAACAAATTTTATTTTACTAGCATTTCACTTACCTTGCATGTATAAAAACGAAGTTATAACAGGATCAAATATGGAAATAACCTCTGCCAGACACAAAGATTTATACAGATTTTTTCATATGTCTAACTTAGGTCTAAATACACAAAAATTGCCTACTAATTCCTCCTCCCTAAAACTAAAATGAACCAAATTCAGACAAACAAAAAACACAACTTTCTTTTCATGTAATATTTACAAGCAACTAGATGATAGAGGCTTCTAGACATTAAGGACTTCATTCTAATCCTCTTTTTAATTTGGAAAGCATATGATTATAGAATTTTGTTATCTAACTTGAAATTTCACATTTTAATATAAATTCATCCAAATGCTTTCATCTTTAGCATCTCAAAGCCATTCCACATAAAAATTCTTTTTAAATCTGAATATACACATATTTGACCTTTTCAAATGTACCAAAAAATTGATAGTTGCATAAACTCTATTATTTCGAGGTTTCTGCAAAGCACTGATTCATTCTTAAATGTGTTCTCTTTAAAAAATAATATCAAATACCTCTAGATGAGTGACAGAAAATTCCTTCCTTTTCTGTTCTGTAATGCTAATTTACATTTTGAGTCTTAGTTTACCTGGTTCTAAGGGTTAAGCAATAAAAAGTGTAACTTCAGTTAGTTGTGTTGCTGTGATCTAATGATTTTTGAAAATTGGCTTTTCTCTTTAAATTGAGAAATTTATGTTTTCAAGTTCTGAATTAGTTATCTAAATATTTTGGGTTAATATTATTTACAAATAAATAAAAGATTTGGAAATATACGCATGATCAAAATTTTATTCCTTACACAGCTTTTTCTCTCTTCCTTTTTTCCTTCCTTCACCTCCTCCTCTTCTTCTTCACTTTAACCTTTGAAGTTTTGACCTTTGATGGGCAAAGTCCAGAAAGGATCAATCCTGCCTTTTAGATATTGGTTTTCCTTGCATTTTATGGTGGTATATTTTTACCTCAGAACCAATAAAACTTAGATAAAATGTGTTATTAGATCAAGTTCAGTTTGTCTGCTGGGGCTTTTAAGAACCAAGTTTCTATGCCTAAAAAAACATTGTCTAGACTATTTGAACCAAGATACATGGCTACAAATAACAGTCTTGCAACCCAAAAGTGGTATATTAAAACTTACTGCAGTCTTTGAGATTGCGGCCCTTTTTGGTGATTTTTTGCCTTGTCATAAGTGGGTATATGGTATATCGAAGAAAAACTATTCAGATAACATATTTTGCATTAACTGGGCTGTATTATCTAAGAAGGGCTACATAAAACTTTTATTTTATCCCTACCACTAACTTGAAAACTATTGGTACAGTCATTGCTCAATAGACTAATATTTTTTAAGTGGGTAAGAAGACTTGCAAAAGTAATCAGATAATGCTGATATTTTTCTTTCAAAGGTTAACAATAGCAGTTCTTGGTCCTGAGCTGGTTGGTTCGTATAATTACCACTGTACATGCTACAATATCGACTATTAGTAGATTTGTTGAAGATTCTGGGTTTCAAGATTAGCTTGAAAGCAATACATTTGCTACCATGAATCATGACTCAAATTATCCCCATGTGTTTACTACCTGTATATGAATGCAAATGTTGTTACAGAAAATATGCTTGAAATGTCAACACAATGTGCAATTAATATTGCATTGTCATGCTTCAGCATGTGATATCTGTATGGTGAAGTTATTTCAATTACTATAATAAAAAATGTTTAACATAAGAAAGCAACAACATGTCATCAAATGGTTATTTCTGTCTTACACATACACACACACAGACATACACACACACACACTTTTTAGTAGTACAGGAGACTGGTTCTAATTAAGCTTTCAGGTGATGAAATATGTTTTCACAGTAATTTTCTTCTGCTGTACAGACAGCAATAGCATTATGGGGATAATTTTTACTGCTATTAAAGTCAGGACGAGTAAACAAAATTGGTGTCAATTTTTCTGCTAGTTAGCTGAAAGGCAGACCCTTTTAAAATTTAGAAATGACACTTTTATATCTCTCTAGTATCATTGATTATAACAACAGTATTACTAGTCTGAATAGAATTATGTCAGCATCTTAGTTATGACTTTTATTTTTCATAGGAATTTATAGTTTTATCATCGTTAAAACATCATACTGAGCCTCAATAAGAAGCATATCTTAGTCTCATTGCTGTTCATACCATTGTTCTTTAAGATGTTTATATAGAAAGAAGTGAGAATATTCTTCCTTTAAAGAAAGAAAGTACTTTGGTTAAAAATCTTGTTATGCGGTAGTAACATTAATGCCATGTATGACTTAGTTTTTGGAATTGACAACCACTTGGTATAAATACTGACTTTTAAAAATATATTTTTTAAAATTTGTCATTATTTTTATAAGGTTAAAATATTCTATGAATGCTTTACAAGTTAACTTTTTGAGTTTTTTTTTTTTTTCAGTGACAGATAAGGATGAGGCCAATGTGAGTAGTTTGGTATTTCCCTATTTTATAAAATAATTTATAAGATATATAGATAGATTTACATATGTATATATTTCATTCAATTAAATGACTGGAAATCTTTTTACATTATAAAATAAATCATCCTGAAATAATTTCAAGTGTAGAAAACTTCATATAGTGCCTTAAATCAAAACTAACACTTAGCTTTTTTGCAGAGAGGAAGATAATAGATCTTTAAATTAATTTGGAAAGAGTTATCTCTTAATGATTGTTCATGTATGTATAGGACATGGTGACAACAATGCTTAGCCCCATGATCAGGTAGATTTGTAAAACATTAGGTGTAAAAATTGGGATGTGTTTCTCTTCTTTCAGGACCTCTCTTAGTCTTTAGTATCTTAAGATCTGGAGAGAGTCTTCAGCAAGAGACTAGAATGTACATTAGTTTCTAAACAAATTTCACTATGGTACCTTTAATTGAAATGCATCTCCCAGGACTAGTCTTCTGTTGACCAAACTTTGGAAAACAACACACTAAACCAATTCATTTATTAATAAAGTAATCAAGGTATTTATTTAATCATTTATCAAATATGCATTGGTGGTATAATTATGAATACTGACAAATATAGTGCAGGAATTTACTTGCACTTGTCAGTTGAGAATTTGGCCATTTCTAGAGGAATATTTGAACCAGGGTTTCAAGAAGGCTGGTTTGACCCAGGAATAATAATCCTAGATAAATTGCCTTAATGGTAAAAATGAGTTATATTAGATATTTGCAACATAATGGTGATATGCAAAGTGGTGTAAAATGCTTTAGAATGTGGTCAGAATGAGGTCCAAGCTCTTACGAAAAGATATTAATGATAAAGTTTGTCTTTAATGAGAATCTATTGTCACCCATCAGTGGATAAAAGCTTTGTATAACACATAGTGTATCTAGAAGCACCATTGGAAAATATCTTCTTATACAAACGAAAAGTCCTGTTGGTTTACAACAAATTCCCTTCAGAGCTAGAATGTGTTAAAAGTTTGTTGTATTATTTATGAGAGACAAAATTTATCGAAACAATTTTTTTCTCATGTCTAGGTTTTCCATAAGCAATATGTTAGGCACTTTGGAAGTTTTAAGAAGTTTCATCTCACTCAGTCCTGGTTTGTCCCATGTGAAATATTGTCCAATTAATCTCCCTCTTAAAAATGTAGTACATATATGACTATTCAGTATATCTACAGAGTTATATACTGAATGGTACTCTAATGGTCTAAACTGAACTATTCTATATAGTTATCAAAAATGTTGAAATTTTGGGCACCTGGGTGGCTCAGTCGTTAAGCGTCTGCCTTCGGCTCAGGTCAGGATCCCAGGGTCCTGGGATCGAGCCCCACATCGGGCTCTCTGCTCAGCGGGAAGCCTGCTTCTCCCTCTCCCACTCCCCCTGCTTGTGTTCCCTCTCTCGCTGTGTCTCTCTCTGTCAAGTAAATAAAATCTTTAAAAAAAAAAATGTTGAAATTTTGACTTAGAAAGTAGTGTCTTGATTATTGTACAGAAGTGACACCATCTTTATACCTTTATAACAAGCCAGACTTCAATATTTGATATAGTAATAAAAACATACAGTAAGAAAAAGCAAATTCCAAATCTTGTCCTAAGAACAGGTGTAAGCAGACATAAACCCTTTAAGTACTAAATTGACACTGTTGTGACAAAAACTTGCAAAGATAATTCACAGCTATATAAATTTAGCCAAGTTATGTTCTATTATAGATAGGCTACTGCTAGGGTTATAATAAATAACTTTAAAAAGGTCAAGGAACATAATAAAATTCATTTTTAAGCCTG
>NC_138372.1:63976549-64219061 GCF_054177405.1 Leptonychotes weddellii | reverse complement strand
TTCACACCAGTCAGAATGGCTAAAATTAACAAGTCAGGAAACGACAGATGTTGATGGGAAGCCTGCAGTATTCTGTTAGCAGTAAAAATATATCTGCATGTTTGTAATATATCTGACTTAGGGAAAAATATATGACATAGTGTATATGAAAAATCTAGAGTATGTAAACCTTAATACAACCATTCAAGCATATTACTTCATTGTCATTAAAATGATGAAATTGTGAATTCAGAAAATCACTTAGTCCTTAGGCTAAAAATAGGTAGATCATCAAAACCTAATATCATTTTAGCTCAAATTGGTATTTATTCAGTAAATGTTCTACATCATAATGTGAAAAGTACAAAGGAAAACTCAAATTTGGGAAAGAAACTGAAGGGATTTTTAAAATAAGCAACTTTAGGTAATTCCACTATGTTTTTGATTCTTCCCAAACTGAAGTAATAGACTTGTCATAAAACATTTAGTACAAATAACAAATAAGTAGATTCCTCAGAAATTAGCTTAATTTTGTATTTTAGCCTCAGGTTTCTCAGCCAAAGATTACTTATAATTTGCTTTTGAATTCATTTCTTCTGACCATTTCTAAGTTTCTCCATTTCATCTCATTCAGTTCCACTTTTCCCATGTGAAGCATTGCCATATTGCTCTCATTTTAAGAAGAATAATCATTGCCCATTTTGGTTGTTTTAACTAAAACACTGAGTTCTTATAAGTGTATGGAAAGAGTAAAGACAGATCCCAGTTCTGCATTATTATTTACGCTTTTGGATTTTTATATATATATATTTTTTTCTTTTTTTACCTATTTGGCTCACAGTCCTAGTGTCCTATTTATTTGGGCAGCAGGTAAATGGTTACAACTTCTCTAAAGTCCTGTGGCTGCTCAGAATCTCTTGAGATCATATGTCCTGGAAAACCATGAGAAGCCCACTTCTAGACCTGAAATATTCTAATATTGATCTCACTTCTCCCTGTACATGCTAGAAATTTCCACAGTAGTTTCCAGATCTGACCTAGGTAATTAATTATTAAATGGGGATTACAGATTTCTACAAGACTCCATAGCATCATAACACCTTGCCAAGTAATCCCAAGACTTTGGGGAAATGAAATGAAGCTCCTCACAAAGACTGGAGTTTCTATTATTTCCCTTAATTTATTATTTTTAATCTACTTTATTATTATTATCTCTTATGTAATAGAAAATACAGTGGAAAAGGAAGCAGATGATGAATTCCAACCCTGGTTCTGGTGTGAACTACATGGGTAGGGGAGTCTTCATTTCCTAAAAATAAAGGAACTTTGTCTACAGGACAGTTTTGTTGTGAGGAAAATAGGAAGCACTAGTTTCTGTAGCAAAGTATTGTAATTTCCTCATTGTATATAAAAAATGTCTCACCGATGATCCAAAGACTCTACTTTGTGATTCTAAATCTGGTGGGGTACCACTGGGCTTCAGGTTCTGCAAGAATGGGACTAAGGAAACTTGTTACCAGATGGTAATCATCTTCATTCATTCAATAAAAACCTTTTGTGGACCCAGTAATTTCACTCTCAAAATCACAAAGTAAGTTATTTACACAGCCAAGAATTTTAGACAAAACAAAAACCAAACCCCCCAGATTTTGTTATTCCCAATGAAGTAAGATGCTAATGAAAAGAGTGACCTCTGATGCCAGATGACCTGGGTTTCAATGACTCTGGGCCTCAGTTTCTTCATGGTTGAGTAGGGGTTTCTTCATAGTGTTGAAGGGAATTAATTGGGATATTCCATGTAGAGTTGTGAGCCTGGCACAGCCTCCCAATAAATATTTGTTGTTGTTATTTTTATTTCCACATAACTTTCTCTACTGTCTCCAGAGAAACACAATTCTGTTAATGTATTTTAGGATTAAAGGCTCCTAAAGCCAATCTGGTATTCTGGACCATGCTCCAGGTTCTCCCATCACACATTTTCTAGCCTTGCTCTCCACCTTGTTCTTCCTCTTATAGCGTGTCAGTTTTGGACAAGGGGACAATGTAGTTGTTCAGTTCCCAATAAGTTCCTCTAACCATTGGATCTCTGAGTAAACACTGAATTGAAGGGTGAATTCAACAATCTGTAAAGAACAGTCATATTCTTAGGAAATGGTAGGTATAAATATTATACAATTACCACACACAAGCCTCTTCTGAAACAAAAAGGTGTGGAGAAAAATCATAATAAATGAAAGATATTTATTGACTACTCCTGGTTTTGTTCAACAGGGCATGATGAGTGTTAGTACCACGAACAACAATAGGCCTCCTACCTGCCAAACACTGCTGAACTGAGCTCTGGGATATGGAGAGCTCACATTCTGGGTGGGTAGATACATAATCACTCACTACTAGATAATCCTAATGCAATGGAGATATGAAGGGTCTGTGGGAGTAGAGCAGAAATTATGACTATGCTGTATGGGAGACCTGGGGCCAGTGTCACAAGAGAGCATTTCAGCTGGGTCTTAATATGTGAGCAGGATTTCAACATATGGGATTAAAAAGGGGGGATGCCAAACTCAGGGGGTGTCAGAGGTGAGAGGGCCTGACTCACTCAGGGAACAGAGAAACTCAGCATGCCAAAACATGGGTTGGGGTGTTGATGGAAGGAGAGAGGTAGATTGGGGCCAAATCACCAAATCCTTAGATAACCCTCTTAACAGTTTGGATTTTACCCTTTACACAGTGGAATCAATGATCATTTTTTTTTTTATATCAAGTAATGAGGAGTTGGGGTCTGCATGTTATGGTGTTGCCTATGTTGGTCTTGTGGAGAGGGAGGAAGACAGGCGTTGGGGGCAGGGAAGTAGGACACTGTGACTGGAGTGCAGGCAGGTTAGGACAAAGGCCTGAACTGGTGGGATGGTCATAATCCAGATTTAAGAGACATTTCTGAGGAATAATCCTTAAGACTTTTTGATCTATTTTGTATGAGGAATGAAGAAGAGCAATCAAGGAATTGTCTAAACATGTTTTCATTGTTGTGAAAAAAATTTACTTAGTGTAAAAAATGATTATCTTCAGAAAGGACTCCTGGACTTGTTACGGTTCTATCTTTAATCCAAATGATGAGAGGTATGTAGTATACTAGCTAAGAGAAAGGATCCAGGAGATGAAGTGAATCTGAGATTTGAATCTGAGATTTGAATCTCAGCCCCATTGCTTCCTACCAGTCTGCTCTTGAGTAAGTTCCTTCATACCCTGTTTCTCATTTTCCTTATCTGTAAAATGGGGATAATAGTGATGGTAGCCATAGGGTGGTTATGAAGATTGATTTGTGCATTTCTGAAGACATCAATGAGATGAAGTCTTTTTGTCATTTTTATGATAAACCACCTTCAAAATAACTGTACCAGAAGTCAGGTTTGTATTTTATTAAATAAATACCTTACTGATTTGGTGCAGTTTTTAAAAAGTTATCTTTACATTGCATGGTTTCATAATAGATCTCGATGATGTATTTAAAACTGATTCTCATATATCTTCAATTTAATGACTTGTAACATTGAAAATTGCGCTCCCATTGATTGTTCTTTGCAGTGTGATAGCTCTTTCTTTCTATGTTACTGATATGATGATCTTCTTGTCCTTCTGTCAATAATATTAGAAACAATCTTACATCACTAGATCTATTTCCATTCCGAGGTTTTAATGATGAAGAGACAAGTCTTGCTGCTTTAACGATTGTATCTTCTCTAACATCTTTTCATCTAAAATACGCTTTCGTTATTGGTTTTCATCATGAAGAAATACATGGAAAGATTAATTTAAATGGCACTACTTTTGCCCTCGATGTCTGGTACTGTTTATCAATTGCTCAGCTGTGCTGTCACTGTTAGTGACATTGTTGGAGCCATTTAACTGAACTATCGCTCAATTAGTCTCTTTCCATTATTTATATGTAATCATTAATTAATATTATATTCTTTTCAATAAAAGAATAACCTTGAGGTATAACATCTTCAAGTGGGTCCAGGGGGCAGACAGACCTGGCATAATAATCAATCAAAACCTTCCCTTGATCATTCTCCCCACACAGTGAGCTGGACATCATACAGATGCAGGCTGCTAGGCCGTGTGAGGAGCTCACTTCAGTGCCTTTGACATACGTGAGCTGCAGAAGACTCTGATACTTTAGAAGTTCTGTTTTCCTGATGCCCTGCTCTAAGCTTTAAACAGACTAACAGTGGTTTCTTGAGTTTATTTCTCTAAATGTACAAGTAAGCCTTCCAAGGGAAAGGAAGACTGAAAAGTCTGAGTCTTGCTTCCCAAAGAGAGTGTAACCCAGGGAGCACCCAAAGGGCTTGGCTTGTGGAACATCATTTTCAAGTCTTTGTCAAACAAACTTTGGCTTGCATCTTTTATGCCTTCATTCATGCCACTGAACACCCACTTTATTCAGTCTCATATTAAAAATACAAAAGCATACAAAACACTCTCTCACTTCGGTTGAGTGTGGCATTTTGATAAGTTAAAAACTTCCCAAAGGTTACCCAGCTCTGTTTGACCATTGTAGAGATCTGTTTAAAACTATGATTGGAGTGCTTCTCTGAAAAGACTCTTGATTTGGAGCAAAGGATATGATGAAATAGTCACTGTAAATAGTTTCTATTCTGACAAAGTGCTATATATCGTTGGATTTCTAAGTGGATTAAAGAGGGGGAAAGATGCCTTTTGTTTCAAGATACTACACTAAATTTGGTAGTATCTTCACTTATACATTGGTTAACATGTAATGACTTCTGAGAGGTCCTTTATCCAGTATTCACATTCATCGCAATTAGGAAAATTTGCTAATTTGATATCAATTGTCATTGATCAAAGGCAAAGGTTTTTTTAGCATGCTCTTTCACATTTTGGCATTTCTAGTGGTATGCTGGTAAATGTTTAACTGTGAGACCCCCCCCAAACACACACACATACACACACTCTCTCACAAACACACACACTCAAACAAAACTCTTATATTAGCATTTGCCAATTTCTGTCATGTAAACACTCCCGCCATGACAGATCTCAACTCTCAACACTGTGTCACTAACCATGCAACTGGGAAGTTATGAGCACGGTCAGCTCTCGCCAGGTGATACCAGTTGGCTCCAGTAAACCACTGGTTCTGATTCTAAAATTGGTCATCACCCAAGTGTTGTGTTTTTTTTAAACATCTGAACCTTCTGCCACTACTTGTGTCTGTCTGTCCACGAAATTTTCTTTTCAAATGGATTGTGGTTTGTTATTGCAAACGTGTTAAATCAGTAGAGCACTCAAAAGACTGCAATTATTTTTACCTTCTTCCAGTGAATCAGGTTTCCATGCTCACATAGCATTTCTCACATAGTTAGTACCCTCCTATTCATTCTTTTTGCTACTTTGCTTATTACAAAACGAAATTTCCTGGGGGTCCATAAATGAACATGTTTGAGTGTGTGCTCTAACTGGCTTTTAATTCATGTCAATTTAGAAACTTAGAATTATTTAAAGTAGTTCTAGCTGTTCTAAGGTTAGCAATTAGCACCTTAATTTGTGCAAATGGCACTGAAAATGCTGTATCAAAACAGACTGTTTCTCTTAATAAGAAAACCTTAAAAAAAAGTTTAAAAAAACCCAGTAGCAATCAATTTGAACAGTACTACCTTTTCGCCAAGAGAGAGCAACATAAGCACACTTTACAGAAATACATTTCCATGGTCATTTTATACTGTGAGTGGCATCGTCCCCATGCTTTACTTAGGAACCTATTACTTAACCTGCCTCTGAACTTGGTGGACAAGGTGCAGTGATTAGTTAGGAAAATGGCAGTTGATGATGCATTCTGTAAAGATCACAGTTTTATTTTCAGGTGTTTTTTATGCACAGTGTGTTTCTTCTTTATGATTTCACTTTTCCATGTGTATGAGTTTCTGAATATTGGCATTGTTTTTATTGTCAGAAATGGTTTTCAACAGGATCTATTTTCTCCAACTGGTATAATGAAGTTAAGTAAAACTGCAAGAGTTTTAAACGTATGAGTGGTGGATTTTTAATTTTCATATTGTTTTAACATAATCAAGGCGCATAATATCTAAATTTAAGAAAACTGGTATGTCTGGAAATTGTCTTTTGGAAGACTTCAGTACTATAAAATGTACTCACTGCCCTGATTGTAAACAACTGACATTTGACCATAAAACAGAAGTGTGAAGATTTCACCAATAAAGTATGTACTTTCAAAGAACTAATTATGATTAACTTTAAAATTTTTGCTAGATTTGTGGCTTAAAATCTTACCTTAAGTATTTTAGAGACACTATTTCCTCTCAAGGTTTTCATACTTCAGTAAAACATGGTGTCTTTGGGTTGCAGTAACTAAATATTAAACTTATATTGCTTCCATATAACAGCAGGAGTACCTGCAAAACATATCAGTTTAAACTCGATAAGGTCAAATCTTAAAAATGCCAGTGACAAATGATTTATTATACTTATTAAATTCATGTTTTATGGGTCTTTAGATACTCGTCAACCTCTGGGGGGTCATTTACCAGGGTGAGGGCAGAAAAAGAAAAAAAAAAACAAGGTCATGTCTACAGATAAATGTATTAATTCTGTGCTTTTAGGAAAGTTGTTTTCATGTGATTTTAAATTCAGGAAAATTTTTAAAAATTAAAATACATCTAAGACATTTATTTTTTAAAGGTTTATTTTTAGAAGTCTTTATAGGAATAAGCTTGTGGATTTAAAAAAATTCTGTGTAAATATTTGCATGGTTTCTGTAGCTTGCTCTCAGGAATATTGACAGGCATAAGTTAGGAATGTTAATGCCACAAGGAGGTGTTGCCCGATGTCTTTGTACCCTTGAAGTCTGGTACTGCTCTTGTCCTTTCATACTTAGTTTTTAAAAAACAGTAATTATATCTAAGACCCTGGGTCTAATTCCATACTTGACACGGTTACCTCAGAATATAATGAATTTTATGTATTCAGTGAGTCACCTACTTTTCTAAAGCATCCCTAGATCAGAGATTATCTATCTATCTATCTATCTATCTATCTATCTATCTATCTATCTATCTATCTATCTAAAATAGCTGCAGAATAACTATATAACTTTAAAAGTCACAATTTTATAATTATAATTTAAGAATTATTCTACACATTTAAAAATATTTTACTTCGGAGTCCCTTTACACAGAAAGCCCCCCTAAAGAATTTAAACTATAAATTAGATGAATGAAATCGTGACTTACAGACTTTAAAAAACCCTCAATCAATCAAGCAAGCAATCAAACAGGCATATACTAAGCACATACTCTGTTTCAGGCACTCTTGTAAGAGCTGGATATCCAGTGGTAAAATATCTCTGCCAGTGAAAGAACATTCCACTCAAAGGACCTGGAATGGAATAGGATAGTGTGTTGAAGGAACAGAGAAAGGCCAGTGGCGGGCCTGTGATGTGTCAGGGAGGACGGTACAGATGAGGATGGAGAGGAAGGGGCTATTCACACAGGGCTTTCTAGGCCGTGGTATGGACTCTGATTTTAAGTTCAGTGGGAAGCCACTGGGAGTTTTAAGCAGAGGGGTGATGTGCTGCTATGCCTTTTAAGAAAGGTAATTCTCACTCCTGTGTGGAAAACAGATTGTAGTGTGGCAAGAATGACTAAAAGAAGGTCAGCTGGAAGGTTACTAACATTGTTGAGGTTAGGGGTGATGGTAGTTTCAATTAGGGCGGGAGAGCAAAGGTGAAGAAAACTGGAGCGATTTGGAATATATTTGGGACGAGGAGCAGATGGAACCTGCTCGTGTTGGGAGTCAGTAAAGGGAAAGAATCAGGATGTTTTTATACTTTTTTGACTCGAACACCTGAGTGTATGATGGTGCCATTTATTGATGTGGGGAGGAACATGTTTGTGAGGGCTAGGGAATATGGAATTCAGCTTCGGGACATGTTCAATGTGATATTCAACTGGAGGTGGTGAGAAGATGGTTGTACATAAAAACAGCTACTATTATCCTCTCTACTTTCAGATGAGAGAAGTGAGGCTTAGGGAGGTTAAGCAGCTAGCCCAAGGTCACCAGCTTAGTCAGTGGAGCTGGGATCCGAATCCAGGAAGCCTGGCTCCAGAGTCTACACTTTTGTCATTTTGGCACACAAGGTTAGAGACACTTACAACAGTGGTATTGGAATGAGCTCACTTTGGAAGAGCAGTTAGATGGAGAGTAGAAAGACACACAGCCATGCCTGTGTACTCTTCCGTAGAGGTGGTGAAGGAGAGAAGGGAGACTGAAAACGAGCAGCCATTGAGGTCCAAGGAAAACCAGGGATATGATGGGTCATAGGAGCCAAGAGGAAAGATTAGTTCAAAGAGATGAAAGCTCCACAGATGTGGAGTAAGGCGAGGAGAGAGGTGCGTGGGTCAACATGGGGCTGTTTGTGACCATTACAAGAACAGTTTCAGCGGAGCAATGGGGAAGGAAGCCTGTTGAAATTAGGTGGAACATACTGTGGGAAACACAGGCACGGACACAGCATTGAGAAGGCGTCTCATACTGTTATCTATGGGTACCGGGGACAGTGAGTCGCGTTCTGTTCTGAGGCAATAGTATGGTGAGCATGGACTCGAGTCAGATAGACCTGAGCATTCATTCTCAATCCAATGTTATCACTCCTCCATCTTAAGCCTTTTACATAACCTCTCTGAGCCTCTTTTTTTATCTGTAACATTTGTTTCATGCAATTCTTGGAAGAAGCGGTTGTTTACCTCCTTGCTTTTCCTTTTGTAAAATGCTTTTCCCTTTACCTGAAATCTGTTGAAATCTCTACCTGCCCCTAACATCCTCATTAGGAACTGCCCTGGTTCTTTATGTTAAGGCTGATAGGTCTTCTAAAGTTGCATTAAAACCTTTTTTGTGATGATTCATATCCTTTTCCTATTAAATTGTGTGCTAATTAATTAAAGCAAGGTTCCTCTCTCTGTGTTTTGTATCTCGAAACACCTATCAGGTTGTGTGGCGCAGAGTATGTATTCCAGAAATCTTGACCTCATTGCATTCCTTCAATCCCGCTGTGGGAGCTGAGCGGGAAGCCTGCACGGACCAGGGTGGGGAGAAGTAGAGCACCAGCAATGTTTGAGCTCAGGGAGGCTCGAGGTGGCCTTGCAAGCGGTGCCATCCACTTGCACTTTAAACCCCAAATGCAGACAGGTAACACGACCCAGAGGGAAGGCAGCTGTCAGAACAAAGGGTGGAAGGTCCCCGCAGAGAGCACTCAGAGCTGCATGCGGCCTCAGAGAAAGGGGCAGCTGCAGCAATCCGAAGCTGGGAGTTCACAAGCAGACTGGAGGCGAAATTTCCAGGAAAGACCAGCTATGATAGAGTCACTCAGTACTTTGAGCTAAGGCTAAGGCTAACGCTTAATAATGGAGAGTCCCAAAACAAGAATGAATGACGTGAATAATTTGATTTTAGAATGTTGGAGTTTCAGAAACTAGGGGGCAATTAATATACTTGTAAAACTTGATTTGCTTTTGTAACCAGGGAGTTAATTATATAGGGATGTGAAGTAAAGTAAAACGGTGATTGAAGCGGGTTTGTTAATATGTTATTCTCTAGGTATTACAGACTTTTTATTTTTCTTCATAATCCATCCATTTCCTGATTTCTTTTTATTTCTTTTTATTATCTTACTGCTCTCAAATTAAATCGCTTTATCCTGGCTCACCTACTAGGAAGATAAAAGAAATCGGGTCAAGCCTAATGAAACCCATAGACCAGGACTTTTGCTATCAGACAGTAAGTAGAAATGAGAAAGGAATGTAATCATCCCTCTATTATTTATGGGTTTTTATTATTATCATTGTATTTCATAGAGACCTGTTTTGGGATAAAATCTAAACATATAGATATATTCATACACACACACACAAACACACACATATACACATAAACATATAAAAACCTCGAATCTGTCAGCTAGGAAGATAGGGAATGTGTTTTTCTGTCAAATTCTACTGACATGTGGAGGGAGAAAATCATACAAGGGCTACATAAGTAATAAAAAATCAAAGTGTAAAAATTAAAATTTAAGATCAGGGAAACACAAAAATCTAACAAATCTAACAAATAAAATGCACCCTCATTTAACTCATCCAGGAAAACAAAATCAATACGAGGAAGTTTGATGTGGAGGGAGGCAGAGAACCAGTAAAAGAAATAGACTTCAGACACTCATATGGAGAGCCACAAAGAGAGGGAGGGAGAATCAGATTTCCCCTCAAACATAGCAACGTCAGTATGAATGCACAGTTTCACATGCACACTTCATTTATCTAGATAAGTTGAATAGAAAAAAGAAGAGAATGCCATATAAATACACCAAATAAAAGAGATTATGAATTTCCTAAAGGCAAGGCTTGTTTCCCATTTATCTTTGTGTTCTTAACTTCTAGCACACCAAAGTAGGTTCTTGGTAAGTGCTTGTTAAAATGTTGAAAAAACAGAAAACAATTTTATCGAGTACCATCTCGTCTTATAGCCTACAAAGTACCTCACAACTATAGTCGTGAATAGACTATGTAAACTGTAGTCACTCCCCCAAGGACTGGAAGAAATTAACTGAATGTTGAAGCTTTTCCACCTATGCTTCAGGCTGTTGATGTGGAAAGTGATGGAAGGTAGGAGTTGTGACTTGGAATTGCTGAGGTCAGCACTGATAGGTTCTGAAATGGTCAATACAAATTCATGTCAAAAGACCTGGGAAATTTCTCTAAGGCTGAATGGCATACATACTTGTGATTATCTAGAGAAATGTGGAATGATGCAGTGTCAGTGTTTTCTAGGACCTGGTAAATTTTAGGTATTTAATTTGGAAAATGGAGTATTACCAAATTCAGTATATAGTGTCTCTAAATACCTATGTTGATTTGACTTTGGAATTCCTCACAAACTTACCACTTCTACATATTCTCCTTCTTAGTTTTCTTTTGATAAGGCAAGAAACCTATATGATGTAGCTTATAGCTTCTAGAAAAGAATGAAGTATTCTCGTTATACTGTTCATGATATATAAGACAAGGGAGAAATTGGTTTGAAGCCTAGCTCCCCAGGAAAGCCCATATTCCTGCATGTTCAGGTGGTGAAAGGGGTTATGATAGCTGATGTGAATAACTTGTAGTACTAGGATGGAAACTTACCTTGCCTTATTCTGCTTTTTCCAAATTTACAGGTTTTATTTTTGTTGTTGTTACGCTTCTCTGCTAGGTAAGCCATGATTTATTGTTTTAAGGTGTGTTTAGACCTTATCATAAGAGAAACAACATATAACTGTAGTATTTTGGCATGGGGGGATAGTGCTAGGGGTATTGGGTGAAAGTAATCACTCAGTACAATCCATGTGTAGCAGCCGAGGGCTGGGGGTCTCTCCTTCTGCTGGGATACTATCACTTGAAGATTTTGGAGCACTGTGTTGGAAATTTGAAGTGTCCTGAGCTACTGAAGGGCCAGTGGGAGGGTGTGGATTATCTACAAAGGATGATTCAGTACAGAGCTGTACCTATAGGCATGATCACCAGGTGATAAATACATTGCCGTGCCGAGTAAGTTCCCGGATGGTAATGAAAGAACAGCTGATGGAATTTCTCAGCGTAAGTGATGTGCAGTGGTCCATTGGATGCTCTTAGAATAGACATAAGACAATGAGAAGCTTCTCTATGCCTCTCTGGTGCTGGTAAAACATGGCTTTTGACCTGGCCAAGGCTGGGCAGTTTCTGGGAGCACTGTGTTTCTCCTCCTGGCTCACGCCCCCATCCTGGGCCTCACTGGCCCTCTCCCACCCATCACATTCTCCTCTTCCAGCCCTCTGACTCCTTATCTCCTCTGCAGTGCCATAACCCAGCTCTTTTTTGGTCTTTCTAATGAGTGTTTATGGCATAAACTTTACGGCCTGAGCTTCTTCAATGCTTTTCCTTCTTATTCTTTGCCCAGTTCCCCAAACCATGCTTTTGAGTTAAAAAAAAAAAAATTATTTTTTTGCAAAATAGCCTTTCTTGTAAGGAAAAGCTTGCAAGAACCTTCACACTTTTGTCTCTGCTACCAGAGACAAAAGCCTCCCTTAAAATTTAAAAATTACCTTAAAATTTAAAAACTGAGCATCGGAAGGGGAGACGAACCACGAGAGACTATGGACTCCGAGAAACAAACTGAGGGTTCTAGAGGGGAGGGGGGTGGGGGGATGGGTTAGCCCGGTGATGGGTATTAAAGAGGGCACATTCTGCATGGAGCACTGGGTGTTATACGCAACCAATGAATCATGGAACACTACATCAAAAACTAATGATGTAATGTATGGTGACTAACATAACATAATAAAATAAAATTAAAAAAAATAAAAAAATAAAAACTGAGCATTGACTGTTTTTCTTTCTCCTTTCATTCCTGTTATAACAAGGCTGATCTCCCAGAGACAAAGAAGGCTATTCATTATTGAGTGATGGGTTCATCAGGATTTTGTGGGGCTTATGGAGCCACCTGTGCAGGGAGAGGGGGCAGCATCAAGGCAAGCCTCTGCTCCCATCATCCGGTGTCACGCAAATACGTATTTTCTGTAGAGCAAGCGTTCAGAGTCACTAGGCTGCAGCTGCTTTCACGTGAGTGTGTGTGTGTGGGGGGGGGGGTAAGAAGTTAGGTGGAGAGGGCCCACATCAGTGCATGAAGGACTTGTAGTACCCACACAGGGACCCTGCAAAAAAGATAACATGAACACACAGATGGTATATAAGTAAGTAGGAATAGTCAACACCGAACTACAGTCAGCACCACCTAAGTGAAAATGTTTTGTTCCTTTCTCTACACACTCCTTGCTTTGCTCAGACTCTAGCAGAGCCAGAAGTTGGCGGTGGAGGAGACAAAGGTGAGGAAGGAGACCGTGCCCAGCTTCTCTTCAACAGGAGCCTGGTATCACATTGGGTCTGAGCTTGTGTTGGGAGAAGGGAGAAGCTTTGAATGAGATGTGAGATTAAAGTCTTAAATTTAACAGAGCCTTCTACTACCTTGAAGTGAGTCATAATTACTGACATGAGACGGATTTTTGTTGTTGTTGCTGAAAATGGCCGGAAAGCTATTGGAGCTGCCCGAAATGTCATAAAGATATGTGAAAGGGGAATCTGACATGTTGAAAGGCAGTGGTAGGAGGAAAATACAGCTGCTTCCTGTTTGTACTCATTACGTTCAGCCCTTTTCAATAAACTGGTTACACATCTATTGATTCTTTTTTTCTTTTTTTTTTTTAAGATTTTATTTATTTATTCATGAGAGACAGAGAGAGAGAGAGAGAGGCAGAGGGAGAAGCAGGCTCCCAAGGAGCAGGGAGCCCGATGCGGGACTCGATCCCAGGACGCTGGGATCATGACCTGAGCCGAAGGCAGACGCCTCAACCATCTGAGCCACCCAGGCGCCCACATCTATTGATTCTTATGTAGTCCTACAGTGACGAATAGCAACCCACACTGCATCTCAATAGCACGAGAGCTAAAAGACGGAGAATCGGAGAATCATAGGCAGAGCATGGAAAGGTTCTGATTGCCCAGCCTAGAGAGAGGGATGAATGAGCTGATCCATGTGGCTCTGCGTCTGTGCCTGGAACCCAGAACTCTCTCCTCTTCCTGAAGCCCCCGGCTGAATTTGTCAACGTTCTCCTTTTAACCTCTTTCTCATCCTATGTTTTCTGATTTCTGTTGACAAGATCATCATCACCATCACCTGAGCTTGACTTTGCCTTTGACACGTCACTTAGCTTTACCACTCATGTTTAACAGGCAACGAACCTATCTAGTAGCCCTCCCTTATCTGTGGTTTTGCTTTTCCTGGTTTCGGTTATCCGCCATCCTCAAGCAGATGATCCTCTTTCTGAAGGATCATCTGAAGGTCAGTAGTAGCTTAACACTACGTCACAATGCCTGCGCATTCACCTCGCTTCTCACTTCCTCACGTAGGCATTTTATCATCTCACATCATCACAAGAATGGTGAGGACCATATCATACAACATTTTGAGAGAGAGACCACATTCACATCATTTTTATTACAATATATTGTTATCAGGGCTCTATTTTAGTATTTGTCATTGCTGCTAATCTCTTACTGTACATAATTTATAAATTTAACTTTATCATAGACATGCATATGTAGGAGAAAAGGCAGGATATATATTGGTAATTCTGTGGTTTCAGGCATTCACTGGGGGGTCTTGGAATGTATCCCCCATGGATAAGGGAGGACTACTATAAGTCTATCTCAGCAACAGCCCTCAAAACACCCCTCTGCAAAATGGTTCTCACCAAACCATTTATTAATTTATTCACAAATGTTAGGGGGCTTGATGGAAGTGATAAAGCTGACAGCTGGACAAGACATGCTTCTTGTTTTTTGGGTCCTCGTGGTTTAGAGAGCAATGGGCTGGACACCGCTCTGATGCAGTGGGATGCGTGTGCTAATGGAGATACGGTCAAGGTGCTAGGAAGTTTGGTGAAGGGAAAAGCTAACTGCTTAGCAGAATGGAGACAACTTGTTAAGGGGGATGTTTGAACTGGCCCTTTAAAGATAAAATCCAGGGAACTGAAAAGCAAGGGGAGGGGGGGAATATCAGCCAACAAGAAACCACCAAGCAGAGGGAGACCATGTGCAAAGGCAGGAAGACAACGAAAACTGCAAGTAGTTCTTACACCTACCTGGTGCTAGGGAGTGGGGTGCGAGATGACAGGAAATGGGACTAAAGAGAGACATTTTAACATGATTTTAGCATAGACACTTTAGATGATTTCTTTAGAATAAATTCCAGGAGCAAAAGGCTAAATGTCATTAGAATTTTTGCTGGAAAGGAAGGGGAGCACAGAGCATTCCAACAGAGGCTGAATGGGCTTTCTGGAACGTTGGGAGTGTGTGTGTTGTGTGTGCACATTGTGCTGGAAGCAGATAAAGGAAAGGTAGGCTGGGCCAGCTTTCGACTAACCTAGTATGCCATGTCCTTTGTAATAGGCAATGTGGAGCCATACGTGGTTTTGAAGTGGATTGGCGAGGAGCGTACATCCACTTTAGAAGCATGATTCTAGCAATGATGAGAAGTGAGGCAGCAGGCTCTTGCACTCCTCCAGATGATAGGTAACGAAGGCCTGTGGGAGTGAGTATGAATTGAGGAGACCGTTGAATGGGAGACAATTGAAAGCAGCCAAGGCTCCACTAGCCCCTGGCTGAGTTTCCAAATGACTTATGGATAATTATAGCTACATAGATTCAAACGCTGTACACCAGACCACCTCAGTCGGAATCTCCTTGATGATTAACCAAACCTATGAACCATAGCACTAACTGGTCTGGCTTTGCCTTCTCTCCTATTTTCTTTTACATGTAGCTGTGATCCAGCCTAACCATTTAGGCTGTAGTGGTAACTATGAACTACTCCCAACTACCATTCGTGCTCCCCTACAAGTATCTTCTTTGTCCCTTCCTGTGCCACCACCTTCTCCTGGAATGATCTGTTTGCTCCTTTCCTGATGGCCCAATTCCTACACATTCTTGGGGGACCACCTCAACTGAAATCTCTCACGTAAAGCTTTCCTGCATCTCTCCTCCTACCTCACAGGACCCTGCCCTGCCTCCCCCAGCGAAGGAGATGGTAATCCTGTCCAGCGCTGGGCTTTTCCTCAGACTCCAGAATAATTTACCTATCACTTACTTACCATCACCTTCTACCTTGTATATATGGTTATATATGGATAGATCTTATCTCTTCTATCAGCCTGTAGACGCCTTAGGAGAGGAATTGTATCTGGGATACAGTAGGTCCTCAGTAGGTAATAAGTAAGTGAATATCAGTAATCTTTATCAACTCATGATTAAAGAATGGTATGAGTTTTTTTTCCCCCTTTTTAATGGGGGAAGATACAGGAAATTTAAAAGATACAAAGCATGGTCTTTTAATTAAGTCTTCAAGTTCGATCAGTATATTTGTACAATTTTGCACAATTGAGGAATGTATCTTCTGACATTAAGGTCTAAATATATCAGTGCTGTTAGTTCCTTTATTTTAAGTGGGGATTAATTCTCTTTCAGAGGAAAACTATAATCCTTTCATGTTACAATTCACAAAATTGAGTCCCATAATTCTGTTCTAAATGGGAGGGAAAACCCCAGAAAAATAAATGTTACAGGTAACTGCATCCATGTTATTGTGACGTGTTAGAGCTCTCCAGGGAGCCCATAGTAGATAGCTTTGCTGTTTTCCAGCAGGCATCTTTATTTTTCCCCCTGTATACTAAGTTGCTTGCTTAGGGTTTACTAGAATGCTAAATTATCTCTAGCAAATTATAAGCAACATGGATGAATGGTCATGTAGTATTTCATTTTTGCCTCATTATGCTTTAGATTTGGGATCTCCAGTTTTGTAAATGATAGCTACGATATATCACTCCATCTTTACACGCGCTCATGCTTGAACGCGTCCTGCTTCTCCTCCCATATGGAACAGTGTCAGTCATGATGTACAACTGTTGTTAAGATACAACTTGAGTCTACAGAATATAACCCAAAAGTATTTGTTACGGAATAATGTATAAGATTGCAGGAAAACACAAGAGAATTAACCTTGGCTTTAAAAAAAGCAAGCAAACAAACGAAATTCCAAAAACCTTTGGTGTATTTTTAGGTAGAAGGCTATAAAGTAAGTATTCTCTTTTCTCTGGGCTCCAAGTTCCCCTCATAGCTCCTCCTACTCCCTGAGGAACTGAGGTGTTTGCCATCATCTTCCTGTACCTCAGTTTCTTCATTTGTAAGTAAGACTTAGAGTTGACAGCATTTTGTAAGGAACAACAAATAAAAATGCCTTGAAAGAGCTTTGCGAGTCTACAATACTCTGTAAATGCTTAATGATAATAATATACAGTAGGGCATCTTCCCTTGAAAACAGCAGGAGTGTTTCCTTACATAATGACCTGACAGATGGGTTATGGTATCTAATCCCCTTAAACCCCCAAAGCTCTTTGATAGTGGATGTTGTAAAAGGCCAGATTAGAGCACATGCTGCTCTTTTATTGAGCCCTTTCTTTCGGTATCTATGCCATATTCAATTGCTTCCTTCTCTAAGTACCGTTATGTGTTAACCTACTACCTGCAGGAACAATTAGGAGCAAAAATAGAGACTAAAGGACGGTGCACTCCAGTAGGAAAAATTAGTTAATGCTTGTTGTCCCCAATATTAAAAATCCACTTTGGCCTTTACATGTGGCTTTTATCGAAGGTTCCTGCCCTCCTAATTCCTGACTATTAATCTCAAACTGTGGGTATTTGTCGATGTTGAGCGCAGGCTTTGTGTGTGTGTGTGTGTGTGTGTGTGAGAGAGAGAGAGAGAGAGAGAGAGTCCTGTATGTGGTGAGAATGGAGTGTTGATATTAATTCTAAACCAGTGAGGCTTGCAGAAATCACAGGCTGTTAAGGATATGTGCGGCATTTATGGAAGAGCCGGAGCTTGTAATCTGTTCAGAATGAGAAAAGCATGATTAGCATTTGTTCTCCTGTAACCTTAATTCAGCTCTTGAACCTGAATTGGACCAAAAAGTTTTTTATATTTCCCCTTTTTGCTGTGCTTATCTTTTGAGAATAGCTATTGAAGTTATCAGTTTCCAAAACCTTTGTCACCATCCATTAACCCAAATTCATCCTCCTTCATTAGTTAACAAAATTTGCTTTCTTTGCATGCTGGAAGAAAGATCACATTGTTGTGAAATCTCACCCATGGTGTGTGATTCTGTGTCATCACAGAAGAGAAAAAGGAACAGCAACAGGAGTTTGTTTGTTTGTTTGACAACTGAATATAACAGCAATAAACATTTTAAGTGCACCATCTCTTTTAATTTGGGATGTTTAAAGAAACCAGGATGGTTGTTCAAAGCCCTTTCTGAAAAGCCCCTCTACTCATACGCTGGATCCTCCCCCATTTCGCCTTCTCAGAAACATCACTTCTACATTTGTGTCCTCTTCCCCTGCATCTTCATATGCTCCCTCTTTTCCAAATCATGGTGCAGAAATTCTGGAATATCACCCAACTTTATAAAAACAACCTTATCTTTTTTTTTTTTTTTAACAATTTTATATATTTACTTGAGAAAGAGAAAAAAGTGTGCACAAGTGGGGGGAGGGGCAGGAGAGAGACTAGCAGACTCCCCGCTGAGTGGGGAGCCCAACACCAGGTTCAATCCCAAGACCCCAAGATCATGACCTGAGCTGAAGTCAGACACTTAACCGACTGAACCACCCAGGCATCCCCCCAAAAACCTTATCTTGAGTCCACATTTCCTTCATGTGCCATTTTTCTAAATCTCTTTAGAGCAGAACTTCCCCAAAGGGTTCTCCCTACGTGTCATGGGCACTGTCTCTTTTCCTATTCTCTCTCTCTCATTCCCTATCCCTGCTTCTCTCTCCTTTTCTAGCCTCGTCTCTCATTGAGATGAATCTGAATGTTCCCCATCCCCATAGGCAGTGTTCTGATTTTCATGCCTAGATTTGTTCTGCCTGGTTCTAAATTTTGTATAAATGGAATAATAAAGTATGTGTTTAGTTTTTTTGCCCAACATAATGTTTTTTGGGATTCATCCAGTTGTTGCTTGTATCAATAACCTATTCTTCTCGTTATTGCTTAACAGTATGGCTATGCCATGGTTGTATTGTTTTTTTTGGTTTGTACTCTATCCTTCTGTTGATGGATATTTGTGTTGTTTCCACTTTTGGCTATTATGAATAAGGCAACTATGAGTATTTCTCATAAAAATATTTTTGTTGGCATATGTTTTTATTTCCCTTGGATAAATATCTAGGAGAGGAGCTGTTAGATAATTGGGTAGTATATTTGTTTAACTGTAGAAGAAACTGCTAATTTTGACAGTGGTTGTAGTATTTTTATACTCCTGCCAGAAGTGTATGAGAGTCCCACTTGCTGCACATTCTCACGAACATATGTTGTTGTCAGTATTTTAATGTTGGCCAGTCTAGTGTGTGTGAAGTGGTAGGACATTTTGGTTTAAATTTGCACTTCCCTGATGAACACCTTTCATGTGCTTATTGGCCATTTGCACATCTCTTTTTATAAACTGTTCAAATCTTTCGCCCACTTTTAAAAATGGGGCTGTTTTTCTTTTTATTATGGATTATAGTAGCTTTTTTTATATTCTGTTTACAAATCTTTTCTTAGATGTATGTATTGTAGTAGTTTCTTGCAGTGCATTGCCTGCCTTTGTATTTGCTTACATGGTATATATTTTTAAGAACAAGTCTTTAATATTCATGCTGCCTACTTTATCAACATTTTCTTTATGGCCAGTGTTCCTTTTTGTGTCTAATTTAAGAAACCTTTACATACTGCAAGGTGATGATGTTCTTTTATATTTTCTTCTCCAAGTTTTATGGATTTAGCTTTTATAGTTAGGTCTACAATCTATCAGAAATTTGTGTACTGAGTGAAATAGAGGCTGAAGTTTATTTATTTTTCCCTAGGTGTATCCTATTGTTTCAGTACCATTTGTTGAAAAGATTTTGTTTTTCCCCATTGAATCATCTTTGTACTTCAGTCAAAAATCTCTTGATCATATATATATATCTTCACAAATCTTTTTCATAGATTTTTTTGGTCTATCTTTACACTAATACCACATACATATCACCTAATTACTGTAACTTTATAATGAAATCTTAAAATCCAGCTTTATTTTGCCTTCTTTTTTGATGTTGTTTGCTGTTTTAATTCCCTTTATATTAAAACAGAAATTTGAGGATATGTATGTCAATTGTAATAAAATTCTTCGGGGGTTTTGAGTAGGATTACATTGAATCTATACATCAATTTAAGTAAAGTTAACATCTTAACATTAGTGAGTCTTCTACTCTATAAACATGGTTTTTTCATCCATTTGTTGAGGATTTCTTTAATATTTAATATTTCTCAGAATAATTTGAATTTCTAATATACATGTTTCACTTGGTTTTTGTTAAATGTACTGCTAAGCATTATAAATTTCAGTGCTTTTTAAATGGAAAACTCGTACTTTCCAATCTTTTGCTAAAAAATCTTACTTTCCAGGGCGTCTGGGTGGCTCAGATGGTTAAACGTCTGCCTTCAGCTTGGGTCATGATCCTGGGGTCCTGGGATCGAGTCCTGCATCAAGCTCCCTGCTTCTTGGGGAGCCTGCTTCTCCCTCTGCCTTTCTCTCTCTCTCTGTCTCTCATGAATAAATAAATGAAATCTTAAAAAAAAAAACAAAACCTCTTACTTTCCCATTTTTTACTACCAGGATACAGACATACATGGCGTTTACTATCTTGTATCCTAATTTTATAGGGTATACTCTTCATCCTTCACATTTCTGCCTGGGATGAGAGCCCTTGAGAGTATTTCCTTTCTTACATAATATGGCTCCTCAATTTCTTGCATTTAATTCATTTGTGGTTCTTTCTATCCTCAGTATTTTAATTGGTTTTATAATACTGTGATGTTATAGTTCATCTGATCTACCTTGTTTTGGTTGGTAGAGTGAGAATGATGGTCTCTTGCAACTTTCTATGTCTAACCTAGGAGTAGAATGGCCCTAATATAGTTTTCAGTTCTGTAGGATCTGGAGTCATAGCTCCTCTTACTGATTTGTTCTTCTGTCTTGATTTCTTGTTCAGTCCACTAGAACTTTATCAATTATTTTAGTTTTTCAAACAACCATCTTTTAATTTTGTTAACTTTCTCTGTTGTTTGTCTTCTATTTTACTGATTTCTGCTCTGATATTTATTATTTCCTTCCCTCTACTTGCTTTGGTTTTCACTTGCACTTTCTTTTCTAGCTTCATAAGGTAGAAGTTTAGATCACTATTTTTACACATTTTTTTTCTTTCTAATATATGTATTTGAACCTATAAATCTCCCTATAGGCACTGCTTTAGTTGCATTATACAAATTTTGATATGTTGTATTTTTGTTGCCATTCAATGACATATTTAATTAAAATCTATTTTAATTGAACTAAAACTTATTTATTTTTGGCTCATGAGTTGTTTAGGAATATTTTGGCATTTTGTAGATCTCTTTCTGTTTTTGATTTCTGATTTACTTCTATTGTGCTCAGATAACACAGTCTATAAAATTTTAGTCTGCAGTTATTAACTTTTGTTTTTAAATGTCAATTAGGTCAGCTTTGTTATTCAAATCTTCATTATCCTGACAGGTATTTTTGTTTAGTTATTCCATCAATTCCCAAGAGAGGGATGTTAAAAGAACCAACTGTGATCATGGATTTGTCTATTTATCCTTTTAGTTTGGTTAATTTTTTTTTCATGTATTTTGAACTTCATTAAGATTGTTATATGTGCGTTGAAGGACAAGATCAGTAGAGTGAAAAAGCAACCAATAGAATGGGAGAAAATATTTGCAATTCATATGTCTGATAAGGGACTAACATCCAGAATATATAAGGAACACCTACAGCTCATAAGAAAAAACAAACAACCCAACTGAAAAATGGACAAAGGAATTGAATAAAAACATCTCTCCAAAGAAGACACAGATGGTCAATAAGCACATGAAAAGATGCTCAACACCCCTAACCTTTAGAGAAATGTAAATCAAAACCACAGTGAGATATTACTTCATACCCATTAAGGACAGTTGTTACAAAAGAGAGGAAGGAAGGGAGGAAGGAAGGAAGGGAAAATAAGTGTTGATGAGGAGAAATTGGAACCCCTGTGCAGAGCTGGTAGAAATGTAAAGTGCTATAGCCACTGTGGAAAAGAGTATGGCTATTTCTCAAAGAATTAAATATAGAATTACTACATGATCCAGCATTTCCAATTCTGGGTACATACCTAAAAGAATTGACATTAGGTAATTGAACAGATATCTGTACACCTACGTTCATAGCAGTGTTATTTATAATGGCCAAAAAGTGGAAGCAACCCAAGTGTCTATTGACAGATTAATAGATAAACAAAATGTGGTGTATACATACAATGGAATGGTATTCAGCTTTAAAAAGAAATGAGATTTTGATGCATGCTACAAAATGAATGAAATCCGAAGATATTTTCCTAAGTGAAATAAGCGAGACACCAAAGGAAAAATATTGAATGATTCCACTTATACGAGGTATCTAGAGCAGTCAACATCATAGGGATGGAAAGTAAAATGGTGGTTGCTGGAGGAGCGGGGTGGTGGCAGGGGGGAAATTAGAAGTTATTGTTTAATGTGTACAAATTTTTAGTTTGGGGAGATGAAAAAGTTCTGGAGATGAATGATGGTCCTGGTTGTATAACAATGTGAATGTACTTAATGCCACTGAACTGTATACCTTAAAGTTGTTATATAGTAAATTTTATGTTATATACATTTTATCATAATAAAAAATGATTGTTATGTCTTTCTGATGAATATACCCTTTTAATATTATAAAATGTCCTTCTTTATATACTGATGATGCTTCTTGTCTTAAAGTCTCTTTCTGACATTATTATACCTATACTAGGTTTCTTATGGTTAGTGATTATATATATTTTTTCATCCTGTTACTTTCAATCTTACTGAATCATTATATTTAAAGATTCTTATACACAGCTGTTTCTTACAGATAGCATATAGTTGAATCTTGCTTTTAAACCAGACTGACAATTCTGATTTTTAATTGGTTTAGACCATATGTATTTAATGTAATTATTGATATGGTTGGATTACATCTTCCATCTTGCTATTTGTTTTCTATTTGTTCCATCTGTTTACTTTTATTTTAATTTTTTCCCTGTATTCCTTTTCTATTTTTCAGTATTCCATTTTATTTTACTCACCTCCCCACTTTCTCACTCTACTTTATCCACTGCAGTGAGCAAACCAAACAGTCCCACCTCAAGGCTTTATTTTATTTTATCTGCCTATTAAGTTCTACGCCCAGAAATCCATACAACTCATTCCCTCACTTCCACGCTGCTCAAATGTGACCCTGAGAGGCCTTCCTTCATCACCCTTATTTGTTCTCTTTCTTACATGGCCTTATTTTTCATTATAGCACTTTCACCACCTGATGTTATATTTATACTTGTTTGCTGATTTTTTTCTCCTCAGACTAGAATGTAGGCTCCAAAGAATAGACCTTTGTCCTTGTTTTGTTCATAAATGTATCATCAGCTTAGAAAAGGATCTGGCAAAGAGAAGGCCCCCAGAAATATTTTTTGGAATAAGTAAATTAAAAGGACATGGATAAATTATTGAAATAAGGATATTTAATCACAATTAAAAGAAAATGGACTCAACCTATACTAATAATATCAACCAGATTAAACACAAAATTTATTTAATTGTTAAGGACTGATGGCATAATATTGAAAGAAAAGAAGAAAAATACTCCACAACCCCTTAATTGTTTTTGCTTGTTGTTTGTGAAGGAAACTAATCTTGAAACTAAATATGACAGAACTGAAATTATACAGGGAAAACAGAGCCAAGGGGACAAAGAAATTTTAAGAAAACCAAGATATTCTACATGATGTTGAGTCTCCTAGCACAGAAGGTTGTACTCTAAATGTCATTACTCCCATGACAACGGAACATGTTAGGAACCCAGAGATTTGGTGACTGGGAGTTAAGGAAACTAAGGAGAATACACAAAAACTGCGGTGCCTCGGTGGCCCAGTTGGTTAAGCATCTGCCTTCTGCTCAGGTCAGGATCTCAGCGTGCTGGGATCGAGCCCAGCATCAGGTTCCTGCCCAGAGGGGAGTCTGCTTCTTCTTCTCCCTCTGCCACTCTTCCTGCTCATTCACTCTCTCACTCTCTCTCTCAAATAAATAAAATCTTTTAAAAAACTATGTAAGAACTTACAAAAGAGCTACTCCTTTTTTTATTATTAAGTTTTTTGTGTTAATTCCAGTATAGTTAACATATAGTGTTATATTAGTTTGAGGTGTATAATATAGTGATTCAGCAATTCTATATATTACTCAATGCTCATCATCATAAATGTACACTTTAATCCCCATCACCTATCACCTATTTCATCCATCCCACCTCCCCTCTGGTAACTATCAGTTTGTTCTCATAGTTAAGAGTCTGTTTCTTGGTTTGTCTCTCTCTCTCTTTGCTTTGCTCATTTGTTTCTTAAATTCCACATAGGAGTGAAATCATATGGTATTGGTCTTTCTTTGACTGACATATTTCATTTGGCTTTATAGTCTCTAGCTCCATCCAAGTTGTTGCAAATGGCAAGATTTCATTATTTTTTGTGGCTGAATTGTACACATTGTACTCATATACCATATCTCCTTTCCATTCATCTATGGATGGACACTTGGGCTGCTTCCATAATTTGGCATTGTAAATAATTCTGCAATAAACTTAAGGGTGCATATTTCTCTTTGAATTAGTGTTTTTGTATTTTTTTTTTTTTTTGGTAAATACCCAGTAGTACAGTTACTGTATCATAGGGTAGTTCTATTTTTAACTTTTTGAAGAACCAAGTCACTTTGGAGGACAAAATGACTAGTATGAATGAAGATATTGACAAGCTGAAGGAATAAGCAGAATCTAAGAAGACAAGTTTTTAAAGGATTTAACTGTAAGGTCATGCATGTGGGTCTAAAAAAAAAGTCAACAAACTACAATGATACAGAATTAGGGAAAGAGGGAGGGAACTAGCTTGGCAACAACTTCTGTTAAAAAAATGATTTGGAGATCTTAGTCAATGGACCATGTGTGATATGACCACCTATAAACTAATGTGATCTCTGTTTGCAAAAATGGGTACACTGTCTGAATGGATCAAAGATCTAAAACTAATAAAATAACTCGAGGAGCATCAGAGAAAGACAACCTGGAAGATAAAGGGACTTAAATCTTGGCATGATGGGAAAGGTTAGAAAAGCTGGAGATCACAGGCCTCGAGATAGTTTGAAAGTGGAGAAGGACATATAGGACAAAGTAGTTGCCTTCACGTATCTGAAAGCTGCTGGGGAGAAGAGGGAAGAATCATTATTCATTTTGCTTCAAGAACTAAAATTTGTACCAATGAATATAAATCTACAGTTCAGTACATTTTGAGGCAATAGAAGGAAGAACTTTCTAATAGTCAGAATAGTCTGAAGGTGGGCTGGATTGTATCAGAGGGACCTAGAGAGGGTGCATAAATATATAGATTGCCAAGCCCACCTGAGAATTCTTTCCAGGACTGGGAGTCTAGGAGTTGTATTGTTTTTAAACTTCTTTGATAATTTTGATATAAAACCAAGATTGGAAACCACCAGGTCAAACAATCTTTTTCAGATATGATATGTAATAGGATACCAATAATTGATAGGGAGGTCAAGATGGAGTTAGACTGGATTATCTATAAAGCCTCTTCATTCCCAAACTCATAAAGTGGCATTTGTCTTTTGAATTCACTTTGGCTTGGGCCCTGGCCCTTACCCTTGCAGTCTTAAGAACTTAAATTGGTCTTTGTCTTACATGTCCTGAGTCATGTTAGAAAAACTCAGGACAAAATTAAAAGTTGGTCAAAAAAATGAGTAGAAAACCCACAGACTTGGAGAAAATATTTGCAGAAGACCCATTTGATAAAGGACTGTTATCCAAAATATATAAAGATCTCTTGAAACTCAACGATTAGAAAGCAAGCAACTGGATTAAAAAATGAGCCAAAGACTGTAACAGAAACCTCACCAAAGAAGATACTCAAATTGTTAATAAGTATATGAAAAGATGTTTCACATCTTATGTCATCAAAGAAATGCAAATTAAAATGAGATACCACTACACACCTATTAAAATGGCATAAATCTGGAGCACTGACAACACTAAATGCTAGAGAGGATGTAGAGCAACAAGGATTCTCATTCATTGCTGATGAGAATACAAAATGCAACAGCCATTTTAGAACAGTTTGGGGTTAATTACAAAAGTAAACATACTATATGATCCAGCAATTGCTTTCCTGGTATTCACCCAAAGGACCTGAAAACTTATGTCCACACAAAAACCTGTCCACACAGATGTTTAAATAAACTGTGGTATATCCAGATAATGGAATACTATTCGGGGATAAAAAGAAATGAGATATCAAGCCATGGAAAGACATGGAGGAAACTTAAATGCATATTACCAAGTGAGCCCTGGGTGTTGTATATAAGGGATGAATCACTAAATTCTACACTCGAAACAAATATTACACTGTATGTTAACTAACTGGAATGTAAATGAAAACAAACAAAAAAAAGAAGTCAATCTGAAAGACTATATACTGTATTATTCCAACTATGTGACTTTCTGGAAAAGACAAAACCATGGAGACAGAAAAATATCAGTGGTTTGAAACCAGGCTTGAGGTGGGGGAAAGGGATGAATTATGTGGAGCACAGAGGATTTTTAGGGCAGTGAAACTACTCTGTGTGATACTGTAATGGTGGATACATGTCATTATACATTTGTCCAAACTTACAGGATGTAGAACACCAAGAGTGAACCCTAATGTAAACTATGAAGTTTGGGTGATTATGATGTGTCAGTGTAGTAGGTTCATCAGTTGTAACAAATGCATCACTCTAATGAGTGATGCTGATAATGCAGGAGGCTATGTATATGTGGGGGTAGGAGGTATATGGGAAATCTCTGTACATTCCTCTCAATTTTTTTGTGAACCTAAAACCTCTCTAAAAAAACCCCAGTGCCAGGGTGTCTGGGTGGCTCAGTCAGTTAAGCATCTGACTCTTGATTTCAGCTCAGGTCATGATCTCAGGGTTGTGGGATAGAGCCCTGAGCCGGGATCCATGCTGAGCGGCAGGTCTGCTTGAGATTCTCTCCCTCTGCCCTTCCCCCTGCTCATGCTCTCTCTCTCTCCTCCTCCCTCTCTAAAAAATAAATAGGTAAATAAAATCTTTAAAAAAACCCCGTCTCTAAAAATCTGAAAAAAAATTAAAAGTTGGCTACCCTATACAAAGTTACCAAATCTATGTGTCATTATTTAGCGATATTTCTAGACACAATGTTAAAATTCACCAGTACTGTTGATATGCTGTATTGGACATGATAAAATGATTAAATATAATTGCAGTTTCTTTAGGGTCAAGCTGAGTCCGATTAATTTTTTTTCTCTTGCAGAAGTATTTGCCTGGGAAGCCAGATATGCTAGATCTAGTCTCACTAATGATTTTTCCCCTATTTGTCCTGTAATTGGCCTGTTGTTTATTAGAGGATGTACATTATGAGATAGTCTTGAGTTGAGAATATTTACATAAGAACTATCATACGTATCGAATCCGGGCTCTCCTCACATGACTAGAGAATAAATTCTCAACTGTACCAAAACAATTAGAGTTAGAATATGAAGAATCAATTTACAAATGATTACTCCCTTGCATATAGAGGATCTAGCTGTAAGTTTAGGCTAATGTCCAAATAACATCTACTTGAGATGCTATGTTTTTAGTAACAAGTATTCAGGCACATAAACCCATGGATACTGATTTAATCAGATAAGAGATTCACGATTAAGAGGACAAAGTATGAGATACTAGTGACAGTATGACAAAAAAGAAGTCAAATGGTAAAGTTCAGTTCAAGACAGAACTAAGAGTCTTGTCTTCACCCCTTATTTATTAGTTGTGTGATCTTGGGCAAGCTGCTTAATCTTTGAGTTCTACTTTCATTGTCCATAGAACAGAGATAAAAAATAATAATTGCTGTCATATTTTGTATCAACAGAATGACAGTGGCATTACCTTAAGAAAGATTTGAGACTGCTCCTTTGAGTAGCAGCATTTCTGCTGCCTCATTTGAAGTCTCTCTACTAAGGTGTCTACTTGATGTAACAGGATGTCAAACTGAACTGTTTCTGTGCCTCAAATATGCAGCTAAATCCCCTAAAAGGAGAACAGTAGGCTTCCCATTCTAAATGCAGCCTCCCCAAATCTTGCAGAATCTACTTAAAAAATGGTCAAACTAGCTCTTTTATCATCCTCTCCATTTTATAAAGGAGTCAAGAAGAATAATCAGAGAATTTGTCCGCTTAGTGGGTATTACATTCTTGGAACATCTACCTCCTCCACCCACCGAATAAAGTGAGGGGGAGATCTAAGAGAACCTCTTAAATTTGTAAGGGGGACTTTAATAAGAAAAAAAAAGGAGGCTGGCTTCTTTTCTACAGGCGGACACCTGCATATAAAATGGATTTGCTGATTTGAATAAAGGGTAAAGGAGCTGGTGAGAGATGGGAATGAAATATTATCAGGAAGAGAGGGAATGGAAATATTGCCCACAGTCATACTACTGTTTATCTTAGTAGAGGTCTATGAGTTCCTTTTGGACCTTTAGGACTCTGTAGGAGCTAGTTGGGCTTGTACCATCTGGCCAGGATGCCGACCAAGTGCCAGATGAAGGGGCACCAGCAACAAGGAAGTGCAGATAAAGAGAGGCGATTGGAAGAAATCATGTCAGGGCGTATCTCTCCTATAAGAAGTATGCAACAGGACTGAGCCTTTTAGGGTTCAGATTGCTCAGTATACCATTTATACTTGCTTTCTATGGGATTCTTATCTGCACCCCAACAGGATCACAATAATGGTGGAAAACAATAATCTCTGGCTTAGCCCCCACCGGTGAAATCCCTGGAACCCTACTTCCTGCAAATCCTTCCTATCAATGAAAGAAGTGTCCTGTGGTCTCTTATCAAGTCTTTTCATACAGCTGACACCTACATGTCTCATCTTGTTATTTCTGCCCTGATGCTCAGCAATGGCTGTGAGGCTCCCAGGTATTTATGGTATTCTCTTCTGCTATTTTCAAGTAGCTTAGTTCCAGTTGTTGTTTGGTCCTGCTCCAGTGGTCTCCACATGGAAGGGGGAAAACACTCTTCTCTCTCGCTTTATTCATTTCTCATCTCTGACAGCTTGCCTCTTCCATGTGATTCAGTATTTATTATATGCATTTTCCTTTGAAGATAATGAGTGTCACCAAACTGAGAGATATTCAAAGTCATTCCTCCCCTGTGACCACCCATACCCCGCCCCCCAACCATGTCCCTTGGTCAAGTGTTGGACTTCCACTTTCTCTTCTTAGGATGGCTTCTTTCCCCCAATGGACCATCAGCATCATCTTCTTCATCCCTTCACAGTGTCTATCCAGGTGCACTGCTTGTGCTTGTGGGAAGCCTCCCTCCTAGACAGTGCAAGGATCTTAGCCCTGGCAGTCATGTGTCAGCCCCCGTATCTCTAAGGCTTTCCCAACTCCTTGAGTCTTCTTGCATATAAGACCTGGCTGGTCTTCCTTACCAGCCTCTGGGACAACCAAAGCCCATTGGATTTTTACAGTAGTATATATTCAGTTGAAAACTTGGTTTTGGCAATCCTTTTTAGAGCAAACAGTTCTTGCAGGTGATGCTAACGGGGGAAAAGATCTGAAGAAGAGGGTGTGTGTTCACAGCATTTCAAAAATTTGCCTCCGTTTATTTTCTCTGATGAATCATATCTTCATAATCCAACATTACCATGTGGGCAATCTTAAGGCTTTGCTTTCAAAAACGCCAGTAGCTGCAGGTGATTGCTAACAACCATTCAAGTTATGTTGCAATATAATGAATAGTTACAGAGTTTAATAAAAGAGAAAGGGCCAAGCAAAAATTTGTGACAAGAATAGGGAAATGGAGCATTTAACAGGATTTGTTTTCAAGCTGTTATTTGGGAGATTTAAATAAATCCTCTTAAGTGCTCCAATTTTTTGAGCCCTAAGTGTGCCTTAGTTAGTTTTAAGATTTTTTCTCTTAACTTGGTACATGGGAGTCTTAGGAAGGACCATCCCAGTTGCTGGGTGTGATGAAGTCTTCTTTTAGGTTATGCTTCCACACTAATTATACTACTTAAAAAGCTGTCTCCAGTTCTTGGGGCTTTTAAAGACAATGACAGTATTTTCAGGATTCAACCATTTTGAGATCAAAGTCCACATCCTGGGTCAGGCTAATTTGGGCAGATATTTCAGTGCTTAACAATCATAGATGCACTCCTCAACTATAAATTTCAGTTTCCTGTCATAGAAACCCCAAGAGTATATCTGTCAAAAATGGAATATTTAGATTAATTGGGTCTTTGCAATGGCATCTGGCCCAGGAGGACCTCGTCACCCCGGGTGGGTTGTGGACTGTCCTTTGGAAGACCTCCAAGCATGGAGGTTCCAAAACCTTCTTTGGTTATTCTCATCCTTTAAATGTCCTGTGCATTCGAGGGCTTCCTTTCCTAATTTAATTTTCCCCCTTCTAATGAAGATCAAGGACAGCTGGTCCATATCTGTATACAATTCCTTTATTCATGATAAAAAAATGATTAAAAAATGAAATCCTGATTTATTTGAAATACTCCTTAATGAAAAAAATGAAATCCCAGTTTCTTATAAGTTCAGTAAAAATTGCTACTTATTGAAACCATAGGAAACACATTGTTTTGAAAAATGCCATTTGCCACTAAATCCAGTTTCAAGTCCCATTGTAATAAATATTTATCAAGTAGAGCAGTTTTCTTACAAGAAGACTGTCTTTATGGAAATTTAGGTAATTGGATGTGAGCCATGGGGTGGTTTTCAGAAGCCTTATTTTCCAGGGAGTCCTCAGAGACCTTAGATGACACTGTTCCCTACAGTCATCCCCAGGCTCCCAAATTTACTCAACAACATACAAGGTATGACCCTGGTTGTTTTATTAATGCTTTTAACTGGTCAAGGCTGATATGTGAGAATTAATTTAAATAACAGTGAAGTACTGAAACACCAATTAAGAGAACAACCAAATTGTGTCTAACATTCCTAAACTATCACACATTTTAATAATTTTGTAGTTTTGTACATGGATAAAGTATTTAAAAGTCAACTTTTGCTTTACAATAAGTAGATGTTCACAGCTGTGCCAACTGGCTTTCCTCATATTTCTCAATTTATGACCATTCAATGAGAATAATGTTATTTCATATCTAGAGACATTTTAATAAAAGCCTTCAGCATTTATGTCCTTTCTTCAAATGTTTAACAGATGACAGTGTATCACTCTTGATTCTTAAAGAGATAACTTGCTTTAAGCAGTATGAAAAACACAAACTTAATGTAAAACACTAAAGTATATTTCTTAGCCAGAGGCTGGAGACAGAAAAAGACTGAAACCATGTAAATGGGGGATTCGTGTCCTTTTACAGAAATTTCCTACATCTAACAATGCAAGTGAAAGCAGCGATATAAATTATTGAGTGGTTCTTACGTGTTGATCATGGTGCTAAGCTCTTTCCAATATTTCATGACCCGAAGAGATAGTTATTACCTTCTCTACGTATGACTCTACTAAATAACTGAACTTCCAGAGGGTTAGTGATTTGTCCAAGGTCATTCATTTAATAAGTGGCTGAGCTAAGATTTGAACCCAAGGTATCTGACTCCAAAGACATACTTTTAAGCCATCTGATGGCACTTCATTTTCCACTAGAGAAATATATCAGTTATTCACTCCTTCAGGTCTTTAAAGGTTTTCCATTTTAAAACCACAAAGTCATATGCAAGCAGTTTAAAAGGATGTTGAGCTCAGCCATCCTGAATGTCAAGACCTTGTCTTTCTTGGGAGATTTAGTCCACACCAGTGTTTCAGAGACACGTATTAGTTGCAGCAATTATATTTCTTCATTAGCAGAATTCAGAGAACAATACCTTATTCTAAAGCTGTTTTTTCTCTTTTTTTAATTGCTTGGAAGGAGACTGACTTTTCCACTTACTAAAAAAAAAAAAAAGCTAAGCCTTTCCCTAGTTTATGTGGAATTGCCTACACCCAGTCTATCTCGTGTTGACCTTTGCTCATTAATTGCATTTCTCTTATCTCAGAAGGACTGCTCCTTGATTAAACAATTCGAGTGGGCATGATGACAGAAGAGCATCTCACATAACTGCAGTCTGTTAGATGACTTATAGATGGGGATGCTTCAAATATATTGTCTATCTAAGGATTTTGACCATTTCTCTTTCATTTTCTGTTTGATTTTTTTGTGACCAAAACCACTCAAGTCCTAGGAGTCATAACTGTAACTTAGGGCTAGAACCATCTTCAGCTTACCATATCTAGTTTGCTAGCCAGAAAGTTCTCTGGCTCTTTCTAAATAATGCAATCCAAACAAAAATAGATCAATGAGAAATTACTTTATAATATCCATTAGTCCATTACTAGAGATTCTCTATATTGGAAACCACTCTCATTATTTATAAAATTTGAGAATTTCAAAATCCAGTATATTGTACAATCAGGCTTACCTATAATTTCGATTAGTATTGAATTCTTAAAATTAAGGCCCTGTAGTTTTTCCTCAATTTTGAAGTTCAACTTACAAATATGGTTGTTATTAAAAGTATAAATTTTTTAATAACTAAGAACCATGACTTTAAGGAATTGATTATGTGTCTGATCGATTTAACAAACCAATATCTCTTTAAACAATCAGTCTCATTTACAAGCGTGGGCATTTTAAACTGCAGCTGTAAATGTAATATTCAGTCTTCTTTTTAAGCACTTTAGGTACTTGACCAGACAAGACAAGTTTATATCTCTAATGAACAAAACTGTCTTCCAGTCTAATAAATTATTAAACATATAAATATAGTAAATCTAGTTCTCTTAAGCATTCTTATTCTGTTTACAAACGTAGTCAAAAATCTTACACCTTCAACTTGAATCACAAGTTAATTACGTATTTTAAATTGGAATCACAAGGCTAATCTGTCAGAATCTCTATTATGCCAATTCTAAATCATTACAAACACTTTAAATACTGAATATAAACAGATTGTCCCAATGATTAAAAACCTATTCTTGAACTTGACACAAAAGTATTAATACTTCATCATCTGTATAATTAATACTAAACCATCCTGGATTTGGAAAGACACTCATGAAGGGAATAGTGTTTTCATCTCAGATGTGAAATCTGAGGCTTTGCATGTTCAGGTTTATTCTTTTTATCTCAAATATGGACACCTGGAGCTCTTTTTAGTACTCTCTATGAAAACGAAGACTTCGAGTTACATCCTTTAGATGAGGTTCGTGTAGCAACGCTTATCTTCTGGGTTCAAGATATGTTTTTATCTAATTGCTTCAGGTAATTTGGTTAGGTGCCAGTCTCTGCCCCCAACCAGGATATAATGAGTTGCCAACAGTTTGCTCTTTATTTTCTAAATTTCCTGATTAAATTCTGGATCTTTTTCATATTCTCTTTGCTTCTCTGGGCCATAGCACTTAATGACATCTAATTGTATTCTGCATATTTCTCATACTTGTCTGATTCTCCATATAACTACAAAGACATAGTACTGACAGACACATGTTTTGGGGAAATATATTACAAATTGGAAACTAATTTTAGTAAATTCTTGATCAAAGATAAGTGGCGAGGATCACAGAAGACTGCTTTCCTCTTTCCAGGTCTTGATTAATAAATTAGTTTTTCTTTCTAATTGGTTTGTGAGTCAAACTTTAAAAAAATAAATATCTTCCAAGAGGCTTTTTCAGATATACCAAAAGCACAAGCAACAAAAAAAATAAAGATAAATTGGATTTCATCAAAATTAAAAACTTCTCTTGATCAAAGGACGCTATCAAGAAAGTGAAAATACAAACTGCAGAGTGGAAGAAAATATTTATAAATCACATATAATAAGGGGCTTAGTATCCAGAATACATAAAGACCTCTTACAACCCCACAACAAAAAGACAAAAACCCAATTAAAAATGGGCATAGGATTTGAATAGATATTTCTCCAAAGATGATATACAAATGTCCAACAAGCACATGAGAAGACGCTAAACATCATTAACATTAAAGAAATGTAAATCAAAACCACAATGAGTTACCACTTCCTACCCACTAAGGATGGCTACAATTAAAAAAAAAATACAGAAAATGACATGTTGATGAGGGCGTAGAGAAATTGAACAGTGGCATGTTGCTAGTGGAAATACAAAATGGTGCAGTCACTGTGGAGAAGAGTTTGGCAGTTCTCAAAAAGTTAAATATAGAATTACCATATGACCTAGAAATTCCACTCCTAGATATATACCTAAAAGAACTGAAAACAGATATTTTAAAAAACCTAACTTACACATGAATGTTCATGGCAGCACTTATTTACAATATCCAAAAGATGGGAACAACTCAAAAGTCCATTTACTAATGAATAGATAAACAAAACATGGTAAATCCATACAATGGAGTATTATTTACTCATTAAAAGGATCCATGCTACAACATGGATAAACCTTGAAAACATTATGCAAGCAAAAGAAGCCAGGCACAGAGGTGACATACAGCATGATTCTATTTATATGAAATATCCCCAGTTGATAAATCCATAGGGACAGAAAACAGGAGATTGGTTTTCAAGGGCTCAGAGGCCATAAGGGATGGGAAGTGACTGCTACTTAATACTTACAAGATGTCCATTAGGGCTATGAAGATGTTTTGGAAGTAGGTTGCACAACATTTTGAATATATGAAATGCCATTGAATTGTACATATTAAAATGATTAATTCTATGTTATGTGCATTTAACCTCAATTTAAAAAGTTTAAAAATATAAAAAAGGTTTTTTCAACAAAGTCCCATTTTTTATCTCTACTAAGGATGATATTGAGAATCAGATTATTGGGGCACCTGGGTGGCTCAGTTGGTTAAGCGTCTGCCTATGGCTCAGGTCATGATCTCAGGGTCCTGGGATTGAGCCCCACGTCAGGTTCTCTGCTCAGCTGGGAGTCTGCTTCTCCCTCTCACTCTCCCTCTATGCTTTCCCCCTCTCTTTCTCTCTCTCAAATAAATAAAATCTTAAAAAAAAAAGAATCAGATTATTACTTGCACTCTTTCTCGTAACTTTTCTGGTGAAATTTTGCCACTAATATGGAGGCTCTCTCATCTGTGTAAGGGGTGAACAATGTTCTACAGAAACAACTGCTCCCAGCTTTATAGGAGAAACATGACCTAACTTAACTTTTATAAGTGAAATGATTGACAGTGATGACATCAATTATGACTGTTCTTTCTCATTCGCGCTGCCAAACTTTACTAAGCACCAAGACACATAATTACTCAGGACTGAGATCAATAAAATTTTCAAAATATTTCATATATGACCCTCCCCCACACTTTTGTTTGTTTTAAGATCTGTAAATTATCTTCTGCAAATGAAATGGCTCAATTCTTGTGGTATCATGCCCTAGAAACACTTATATTCAAAACTCATAACACTGAATTCTCAGAAAAAGCTTATTAGATATGAAGTATTATTATCCCCCTTTTATAAGGAGGAGAACGAGGGACAAAGAGATGAAGTGACTTGGTCAATATACTTAGCTAGTACGTGGAGAGCTAGCATTCAAACCCAGTCTTGCTTCAAAGTCCGGGTTTTAAACTAATGCTTTTCTATTCTACCTCCTAGAATTGCTTATCAAACCTATCATGTTCTAGGTGAAGGAAGATTTAGCAAGGGTAGTTTGTGCTCACCAAACACCCATATGCTGTTCTATATTTTCCAGCCTGTTTTGCAGTTGAGTTGAGATCACATGACGAATTCTGGTCTATTCACTTGCAGTAGAAATGATATGTGTCACTTCTAATCTAAAGCAGTTGAGAACAAGGGTGAGTTCTCCATGCTCTTCTTGTCTATTTGCAAGGCTGGAAAGGAAGAAGTTTGAGATGTTGGAGACGCAAGGTGAAAGCAGCCTGGAGGATCCCTGACTCACTGTTAAAGGAAAGTTGTCTCTCTCCTCTATCCCTAAAAAGGCTACCAGACCCACATCAGACTTTGACATGAATGAGAAACAAACCTTTAGTATGTTAAGCCATGAGTTATTTTTACCAAAGCATATCCTAGTCTAGATTGTCATTGATAAATGACATAAAGTCTTGACCCATGGGGTGGGATTTTTCCAAGGGCCTTCCAGCGTCTCCTTAGTGATTGTTATGGGTTGAATCGTGTCTCCATCCCCAAATCGTTGTGTTGAAGTCCAAACCCCAAGTACCTCAGAAGGTGGCCTTTTTTTTTTTTCCAAATAGGTTCATTACAGATGTAACTAGTTAAGATGAGATCATTAGTGTGGGCTTTAAGCCAATATAACTGGTATCATTATAAAAAGGAGAAATTTGGACACAGAGGCACTCACACAGGAAGAATGCCATGTGAAGATGAAGGCAGAGAGGAGAGGCCTGGAACCGAATCCACCCGTCCTTACCACTGTCAGAAGACACCCTGCCGATGGATTGGTCTCAGTGTTCCAGCCTCCAGAATGGTGAGACAATAAGTTTCTGTTGTTTCAAGCCACCCAGGCTGTGGCTCTTTCCTGTGGCAGCTCTAGCAAGCGAAGGTAGTGATGAACATACGCCATCCCCACGTGGGCTGGCCAGCGCAGCGCCCTCTGAGCTCGGCCGACTGACCAGCGCCTGGGCACTGCGCATGCGCAGCTTTCTTTCCCCGCTAAATCCATTAAGAACTACCATGAGCCTGTTAAGAATCCTTTGGGACACTGGATAAAACCGCTCAAATGAAGTAATAATTCCTCTGTTTTAAAGCGAAATCCCTTTATAAACAAACATGGAAGGGATTACAGGGTGAAAAAAGATGTTCAAACAATGATAGGAAGTGTATTATAAATACATGGTATGGACAGAACTTGAGGCCAAGCAAGACAATTTTAAAGTCTGAAATTGAAATTTTTCACTAATAAATTCTTTACCCTGTGACAAAGGGGAGCCTCGAATGGGAGAGCTCACTAACCCCTGGGAGCTTGTTCAGACACCGATAGCAAACTCAATCTTCCTGGACCAGGCAGAGGTCGAGCCCAAAATGGAATCCTTTTTTTTTTTTTTTTTTCGTGTCTGCCTGTGGATTCTAGCTACTCCCCTGATTGTCTGAGCTACTCTCTCTGCATTGTAAGTGAGATACATACCTGGGGCTAGTAGGAAAGAAAGATGCCTTCCTCATCTTGGCAGCCTGAGCTCGCGAAAGGAGCGAGCTTCAAATTCCAGCCTTACAAAGGAAATATTCTGGGGCAAACAGCATCATTGTAACAAGTCCATACAATACAGCAAAGGCCCTGCCAGGTAGATCTGGACCTAAAAATTGCATGAAGAACAATTTTTTTCTTTGAACAAAAACTAACAGATGGTTAACAAATCGCCCCCAGCTAACCCCAAGTGATATGCCTTGAATCTGAACTGAGCAATCCAGGCCCGTGTGCAATTTACAATCTTCATTGTTTTCTCCTCACATACCCTGAGTAGAAGCAGATTAACCACTATGAAAAGTGGTTGGCCTTGCTATTTATTTACATAGATGGCTTTTATTCCCTCAACAGAGGGTTTGGAAAAGTGGTTTTGCTTTGCTGGTCTACCTGTCAGGTTCCCTGGCTATGCCTTTCTTCAAATACCCTCCAGCGAGGTTTGTTTAGTGAAAGTTGTAAGAAGGTAAGATATTGATTGCCAGGGGATATTACAAACCAGTAACCCGTGCTAGGCAGGGACTCGCAGGAGCATAATGAGTTATAATTGGGGGCTGGGATTGTGAGGCGAAGGGAAATCGTTTAAATAGGACTTCAGTTTCCACTCCGGATAGTACAAGACTGCTATACCTCTTTTCCCACCGTGCGCTTCCTTGTGCTGAAGGAGGAAAACCTGAAAAATGGAAAGAAATGGTTGCCTCCATGGCAGCACACCAGGTCTCTGAGCTCAGGATGTATGTGCCAAAATAGAAATCCTCTAGTCAATCGGCAACCATTTAATGAGCACATCTCTTCAATTCAGTTCAGTTATTTGTTGAGCTCTCATTTTGTGCGCAGCCATGATAGGAGCTATAGAGATGTAAACTTGAAGCAAATAGAGTCTTGCCCTCCAGAAGTTCATAAAGACGAAAAAATGGACACGCAGGTAACTAATGCAAGGCCCATTGCAATGAGTATCCTAACCTAATCCAATTTCATTAAGCAAAGATTCATTCATTTTCTACAAGGAGCATGGAGAGACAGTAGAAGTAAAATTCGGGATGACCTCATGGAGGAGGTGGGGTTTTCTCAGGGCCTGAAGGATCGGTCTTTGGCTGACCCAGTGGGCATTCCCAGGTGGAAAGGGTATGCATAGACTAAGCTGGAAAGTGCAGGACCTCAGAGGAGTGAAGAAGTGGGGAGGATGGAACCCGGATGCACGTGGGCAGGAGGGTCGTGAAGAAGGTGGCTGGGGATGAGACATATCTCAGAGGAGATTTCGAAGAGTGATACACATAGAGCTGTGCTTTGGAATAGTAGCCTGCCATTTATATAATTTGAGGGGCCCTCTTTAAGAAAAAGAATAGAAAATTGTGGACGTAAACTTACATATATAAATTAGAAATTATTTAGAATAAAAAAACCTCACCAAATTATTGGAGCCTTGAAGATTCAGGTCTCCATCCTCTGAGATTTTTTTTAGGTGAGTTACCAGCAGTGCCTACATCAAAATGCTCATGATTGCAACCTTCACTCCTTCCGCACTAGGACACTCTATAACTCCCAGCATGTCCAAGACCCCCAGGAGCCTGTTTTAGTAATGCGCCCGACGGATTGAACCTCTTTAGCTTCACAGTAAATCCATCTGTGCAGAAGTCTCAAATTTTGCTGATTCCATACCAGTAAAAATTTTGAGCATGTACCCCGACTGTGGCAAAGGCAATGGAGTGCCATGATTAGTCCCCTCCAGGTGAAGCGCTTACCCCTGTGTCTAGGAGGGAGTATTTATGATTAGGAGCATCTTCCCCTCAGCCTGAAACATAGGGTTTAAGAGGGACCCAACAGCTCCCTAAAAGAGTGGAAGTGGGTGGATATTTGCGCTACCCAAATAGTATTTAAGGTCTACACAACCAATGTCAGGTTGGAACGAAGGGATTGGGAAAGGGAAAGTCTTCAGGTAGGAGCCCAGTTAAACAGGTCTGAAAGGATAATGCCTTGGATGAAGCTCTTTTTTTTTTTTTTAAGATTTATTTATTTATTTGAGAGCGAGAGAGAGCACATGAGGGGGGGGGACGGTCAGAGGGAGAAGCAGACTCCCTGCTGAGCAGGGAGCCCGATGCAGGACTCGATCCTGGGACTCCAGGATTATGACCTGAGCTGAAGGCAGTTGCTTAACCAACTGAGCCACCCAGGCGCCCCATTGGATGAAGCTCTTGACCATGGGAAAAGCCATGAAGCAACAGAGGGGATTAAGAACACTTGGACATCACAGCATTCACCACCATTTGTGTATCTGTAACAGCTCGGCAAAGAGCTGAATGTCAGCCAGTCTTTAGTACACATTGGGCTGTTTGGAGTTTTATTTCATATCTATTCAGTAACCTCAAGGTGAGCCCTGGATGCTAGCCGTGACTTGTTTCCAACTCTATAAATGTATGCCAACTCACCAATTCTCAGGGTAGAGCTTCTTTCCTTTTTTTCTCTCTTTCAGTGGGGTCAACACACATATTGTCCCTGCACATCGAGCTGGCAGAAAACTAGTGCCTTGATTCCTCAAAACGATCTCTTAGGACAATCTTGTTCTCTCTTTGCAATAGTCACATTATTATTTTTTGAATACCAGTCTCTGGCCCCCCTGGTAACTAACAGTCAGGTCAGTTTCCGTATGTAATGGCTCCCGCTCGGGCCATAAAATTTTGATATACTTAAACTAGTCTTTCACCAAAAGTTAGCAGTAAACAACTGGCCTATAAAGCTTTCCAAGAGGCAAGAAAAGCCCCGCTCTGTTGCTATAATTATGACTTCTCTCTTCGTGATGACCCTTGAGGAATGTAGTTAAAAAGCAGAGATGGTGGTAACCTTTCTATGTTTCTCCATCTGTTTATTTTGCACAGCAAATTGCCAGCCCTGTGTTTGGCAGAGGGGTAAAACACTGCTGTGCCTCTTCTCTGGAACTCTTGAGAATGCAGCAAAGCACATACCCTTTAATTGCAACATAATCAAGAATTTACTTCCCACAAACTGCATTTCATCTCCTCCCCCCCTCACGTGGTCGTTGGTATTTGGAGTAGTTGCAAGTTGTTTGAGAATGTGCTTGCATCAACAAAATCGGCAATTTATTTCTGCACACAGGGCAGAGACAGAGAAATGGGAATTCCGGTGAAGTTAACGGGAAGTCTACCTGTGGCAGAATTGTTCTTCTGGGCTGTGACGCTGTTACTCGAAGTATGCTTAATTAGGCATCACGTCATAACAACAGAGGCCCCAATCACCAAAGTGGCAGGCCAGGTGACGAGGATTCTAGCATCATGTTGTGTGGCTCAGAACCTTCCCGGCTGAGGGAAATGGAACTTTTCTCAGTACTTGAGGCCCTGTTTGGCCGTATCAGTTAAGCAATTGTGCCTCTGAATGGCATTGAGTGGGGCACGTTCCTTCCTCAGGGGAATTTAGGAAATGGAATAATTGATTGTGCTCTAGTCGTCATGTGCTCAGAGACTGTTGAGATGCTAATTAATGCACACATCTGCAACCATCAGTTCAGTTGTATTCAACAGATACTTGCTGAGTTTTTTTTATCCTCTGTATCAGAGACCAATGTTATGGGCTGAATACCCAAAGCTGAAGGAAGTCCGGGCTTACTCCTGTCTCAGTGCAGATTCTGTGGGAGGAGGAAGGACTGCTCACAGATCATGTGAAGGCAGTGTGGCAAACTCAGTGATAGCCCGGGGTATGACACAGGGTAACGCGGGATCAGGGGTGCCTGCCCTGTCCACAGGGGGTCGGGGAAGTCAGGAAGGCCTCAGGGCAGGAGGAGCTGCTGGAACTGGATCTTTGAAAGGGAGTAGGGTTTAGGGAAACAATGAAGGCAAAGACTGGGAGGCATGAAACAGCATGGAGTCCCAAGCAGCCTGAATTGCTGGTGATTAGAGAGTGAGATAAAGAGTGGAGCAGGGATGTCTGCCTTTAGCTCGGATCATGATCCCAGGGTCCTGGAATCGAGTCCCACATCGGGCTCCTTGCTCAGCGGGGAGCCTGCTTCTCCCTCTGCCTGCCACTCCCCCACTGCTTGTGCTCTGTCTCTCTCTCTCTGACAAATAAATAAAATCTTAAAAAAAAAAAAAAGAATGTAGCAGAGGGTAGAAAAGGCAGCAGAGACACATGGTTGCCGCACTAGGGAGGTGAAGTGGTCTGCCAGAGGTAGTGGTTGGGGGTGGGGGATTCAAACTGAGGCGAGTGACTAGTATGGTTTAGTTTGCGTTTAGCAGCTTGGGTGGAATGGATTTGAGAAGAAGGACTGAGGGAGAGGATGAGCGACACTGCAGTGGTCCAGGAGAGAGCTGATGAGGATGTGGGGAAGGACAGCAGGAGAGGACAGGGAATGCGAGGACACAGGAAGCTCAGGGGAGAGTCCAGGCTGGACATGGAGACGTGGGGATCGTTCCCATGTAGGCTGGGGCTAAGGCCAGATTCAGCACACACACGGAGTGTGTGCAGTAGGAAGAACAAGAAGCTAAGCTCAGTCCCCTGGGGGACACAGCATCTTTGAGTGGACAGAGGAAGAGAATGCCAATGAAGGAGACCAGGTGAGAAGAAGAATGAGAATCAGCTACGCGTGGTGTGACAGAAGCCAGGGGAGCAGAGTTGGCCATGTTGTCACAATGACGCCGAATCTTCCCATCTGGCATGGTCCTGTGAAAGCTGGGAGAAATTTAGTAATTCGACAAATCCTCACCGAGTACCAATTATGTGTTGTGCACGTGATCTTTTACGGTATTTTTAACTTCTAACTTTCCTAAGATGGACTTGCAAATGACCAGCAAAATATAAGCTACCAAATCGGTTTGTTGGATTCCACTCCGTCAAGTATTTCTCTGCTATTTTGCTTTTGCCCCATCGTTGTTTTGCCTTTATTTCCACTTCTAACTTACTATTTTTTTACACAGTGCAAAAAAAGACAGGGACTTCCATCTGAGCATGGCATTCAGAAGGGCGACGGCAGAGATGGTGACTGCTTGCAGAATAAATCCGATAGAATGAGAAAAGCATTTGTTTTTTCCATTCCTCAAAGTGAGGAGGCTGGACTGTGTGGGAAGAGATGTGAGTGTTCCTCACTGTTTAACGCGAAGATGGCTCTTCATTAGAGAGCTCTCCTCTGTGTGTGTGTGCATCTAGTTCCCATAATGGTCAGTGTGAATATGTCCTATTCTTTCCACATTGTCCTGTGCACACCTACGCTTAATACCTGCTGAGTACCTGACATGAGGCACTGAGACCCAACGTACTTAGGCCAACCTTCGTGTCAGACTAGTGAATTTTGCTTCTGGTTATCATCTCCTAATATGGCAGGAGAGAACTGAGCTATATATAGGCAGTTAGGGATGTTTGATTATTTCAGTAGTTGGTTTTTATCCCTTGGTGTGTCCAAGCTGCACATTAAAGTCAAAGAATCATCACAGGTGTGTTGATCAATGAGACCAGTCCTTCTTTAGTCAACAGACTTTTGCTGAGCAACTTGTTAGGCCCACACCCGGAGCTGGGGTAACAAAGATGGATTAGCTTTACTTACGGCCTTTGAATTATTCATCATCCAGTAAGATAGTTCATATATGTCAGCCTTCTTTGTCAACTCTTAAGTTCCTTCCCTTTACCACCTGGCCCTTTAGATCTTGTACATCTCAATGTGCAGATAAAAGCAAGAGGCAAGATGGCTCACATGAAAAGCACAGCATCTGTTGTAGGCAGTTGCTGGTCTCTGCCATGGCATCCTTGTTTTGGGGACTGATTTCAGCTCCCTTCAGACTTTTTTTTCTTGCACAGCTCCTGTCTCTGTTCTCTGAGTTGGCGGGCCCCAAACTGTCACGGATGAGACATTCTCGGCTTCTGTCATGGCCTCACAGGACTCTGCGCTGGGAGAAGTGAGTGGAAAGATTCATATTCCTGTACAAACATTAACATCAGTAATTGTACATCAAATGCCAAGATCACTGCATTTGAGCACTTGTAATTTCACGTGACCAATATCTTATTAATTAGTAAAAGACTTGTTTAATGTAATATTCTCAGCAATATGCCCCGTCCTCCTTCTAGCTAAGTGTTTATGTATATGGATTTGTTTTTATGGTAAAAAATCTTATAATTACATTCTTTTCATACTCTCAAAATACCATTTGGCTTAAAGAACTGATGTTTTCTCTGGTAACTTCCACATGGCATCTGCTCAAACTACCCTTCAAATTACTGCATTAATTTGCTAAATGTTTATCTCTTTGCACTTGCCTTGTGGAAACCGATCTTTTACTAGTTCTCTTTCCCCTACTTCAGCAAAACCTCAGCCTGTTCCATTTGGCATTATCATTGTTTTCCACTTGGCAATATGGTGTAGTGGTTATGAGCATGGGCATTAAAGTCCATGAGGTCTGTGTTTGAGTCCTAGTTCTAGAACCTTCTAGACATGCACTCATGAACAATTTATTTCAACTCTCTTTGCTAGGCTTTCCATATGTAAAACAGTAAACTAAAGTTAACCATCTTATAGGGCTATTGTAATGTGAGGAGCACAGTGTCTGGTCCAGAATAAATGTTCAATAAAATTTTTTTTTCCTGGTTATTGTTACAATTTTCTTGGCATAGCGATAAGCACACAGGCATTGAAACTGGATGCACTTGTTCGAACTATGTCACTGGACAAGCTGGCTGCCTTTTTGGGTCTCAGTTTCCTCCTCCGTTAAATAGAAATAGCAATACCTTACAGTGATGACATGCTTTTACAAAAATTAATTGAGATAAAATATATAAAAAATAAATCTGGCATGCTAAAGTGATAAATATGGCTTCTCAAATCTTGTCATGGATTTCTGCCTTGACTCAATCCCCACACCTAAAGCATCCCTCCTTGTCATCAATCACTACCATCTACAAGAATATTAGTACCAAAGAAGGTTTTAGTAGATGTAAAAATACGGTCTTCTTGACTGGTGTTATATTCCTTTATTAATCATGGATCCTTTTTCTAGTTACTTCTCCCTAGTTACATGTATAAATGTTTTAATAAAGAATATTTTATCTCTTAGTACCCTAGAGAGTTATGCTATCTCAGTTGCTTACGTTAAAGCACTGCTGGGCATGAGTCAATGCACACTCGCATTCATTCACTCATTCAGCAATATTCGTTGTACATCTACTATGTCTTAGGCTGTGCTCTAGGTGTTTGGAATAATCAATAAACTAAACAAACATATTTTTCTTTTTTTAAAGAAAGGTTTTATTTATTCATTTGAGAGAGAGAGTGGGAGAGCACGCACAGGAGCAGCGAGGGGCAGAGAGAACACGGAGATGGACATAGGGCTGGATCCCACAAACTCAAGATTATGACCTGAGCCAAAACCAAGATTTGATGCTTGACTGTCTGAGCCACCTAGGTGCTCCCAGACATGTCCTTCTCTATAAAACTTCTATTCCAGTGAGGGAAGACAAACAGAAAAAAAACAATAAATAATTATAAATGTAAATTATATAGAATGTTAGCAGTTATATTGATAAGTTTTATGAAAAAAAGAGTAAGGCACATGAAGGGGATTGGGACTCTGAGGTGAAGTTGCAATTTTAAATAGAGTGGTTAGAAGTGACCTCACTGAGATGATATTTAGACAAACATTTGAGATAAAAGTTACTCAGAAGCAATTTGAAGAGCGCACTATACTTTTTCTGAGTAAAACCTCAGTACTTTAAAAAAAAATTTTATTTATTTATTTATTTTTGAGAGAGAAAGAGTGAGCAAACAGGGAAAGAGGGAGAGGGAGAGAAGCGGACTCTGCAGTGAGTGCAGAACCCAACTTGAGGCTCCATCCTATGACTCTGCGATCATGACCTGAACCAAAATCAAGAGTCAGATGCTTAATGGATTGAGCAACCCAGGTGCCCCAAACCTCAGTACTTCTGACTTGATTGCTTTTTCCTTCCATAAACCCTGCTCTGCCTTTGCCTTAGTTGGATGTCATTGAGGCACCCTTGCCTCCTTCTGGTCTCCTTGTCCCCAGCGTTGGTTCTCTCCGATTGGCAGTCCCACACTGTCACAGTGATATTCCAAAGGACATTTGCTATTTGCCACAAATAATATTCCAAAACTATATATTGAACTGTGTAACCTTCCTCCTCAAGGGATGCAGTGGCTCTCTATTTCTCTTTGGGGCCATACTTCATCTACTCTGGGCCTCCTGCTCTTTACACCTCTTTGCCTTTGCCATTATTCCCATCAGAAATACTTTGTCCTACATTTCATGCTTATTAGAAATTGTACTCATCTTTCAGGTCCCAGCTCTAATGCTATCTTGTTTATGGAGCCTTCTTATGCCTTCCGAGTGAAGTCTGTTGTTTCATGCATTTCTCCATTTCCTATGCCCTGAATGCTATATGGTTAGTGGGTTGGATGGCTGCCTTCTCTTAAAATTGTCAGGTCTACAGAAGATGGTCCTTACTTATTGTAGGATCTTCTCAGTGTAACACACTCCTTGGTCCACTGGAGACAACCTTGCTTTCTTGAATTAATCAAATTGAACAAGCCACCTACCAACTTTGATCCCCAGTTTCCTCATCTTAAAATGGGTTAATAACACATTTACGTGAGGAATAAATAAGGATTAAATGAGATTACATGAGATAATGTCTCATTATTTGAATACTTCTTGTGGTGGTTGGCATGTAGCCTGCCTCCCATAAATATCCTATGACTACGGTTTTGTTTTCTAGATTGTCTTTTAGTAATAACAGGGTTCTGTCATTCTTCTTTTCATTGCATAATGGTGTCATAATTGTCCCCATTCTTTCTTTCTTGATCTTTAGAGGAAATCGCTCATTTAGTATTTTTTTCTAGATGACTTTCATTATGTTCCCTCTTTTTCAAATATTAATAGCTTTTATTTTTCAGAACAGTTTTGGGTTCACGGAAAAATTGTGTGGAAAGTACAGAGAGTTCCCATATACTCCTGACACACACAACCTCCCCCACTCTCAGTATCCTGCACCAGAGTAGTATATTTGTTACAGTTGACAAATCTATACTGACACACCATTATCACCCAAAGTCCACAGGTGACATTAGGGTTCACCCTTGGTGGTGTACATTCTGTGGAATTTGGACAAATGTATTATAACATCATACAAAAGAGTTTCCCTGCCCTAAAACTCCTCTGCGTTCTGCCTGATCATGCCACCCTCCTCCTTAACCCTTGGCAACCACTGATTGATCCTTTTACTGTCTCCATTGTTTTACCTTTTCCACAATGTCATATAATCAGAATTGTATAGTATGTAGACTTTTTAGATTGGCTTCTTTCATTTAGCAGTGTGTATTTACGATTCCCCCATATCTTTTCATGGCTTGATAGCTCATTTCTTTTTGGCACAATAAGTTTTAATATAATACATTTCTAAAAAATACTGTCTTGACCCAGTTTTGAGCCCATGGCTAGAGAGACCATTCTGTTCCCATTATTGAGCAGTTGATTAAATCCCTAGTCATCTCACTTATTAGGCTCTCACACTCTGGACCAGGTACCAGACAACCACGGAGAGCTCCTATGTCCCAGAGCCAGCTGAAATTATTCAAAGTAGTAGGTATGTATTAAAACAATAGGTTAAAGGATATTGACTACTAACACCACTCTTGCCGCTTACCAGATGTTAATCAATCAACCAATCAATCAGTGAAATATTTATTAGGCACCTAATATTTTTTTTAGACACTGCAGGAAATAACAAAAAAGTAGAAGGATGGTCACTACTTCCAAGGTATTTATAGCCTATTTCGAGAGATAATTTAAATAAAAATATAGTGCTGGCTTTGTTGTACTGACTATAAGTGCAATAGAAATTCAGGCAACAGGAGTTCATATGGATTACAGTCATTGAGGAAAGAGTCACAGCTGGATGGCATAAGGGGTGACCTGAGCGCCGGACGATCCCTGGGGCCGGACGGGCACCCCGAGAGCGCCTGGGCGCTTGCCCCGGGCCCAGGCATGTCTTACCTCCTGCCGGACCAGGCCGCCTGCCGGGACCCCGACCCCGACCGGCAGCTGCCAGAACTCGGCCCGCTTCTTTCCTGGACTGAAAGCCAGAGGATTACGGACCGCCGGTTTGCCCGGAGAGCGCCTCTCTCCGCGTGCAGGGTTTCAGGCACAGCCAGCACGTGAGGGGCGAGGTCGACTTCTTCCCTGGCTTCCCCTCGCCCGCGGTGGGCGAGCTGACGCTGGACGTGGGTCCCAGGGACCCGGACCGGCCCTCGGACTTCAGCCAGACCTGCCCCCTAACGAGCGAGCCCGCGGCGTGTGCGGAGGACGCCCCCCGCCTTCGAGCCGTGTTCGACGCCCTGGGCGGCGATGGGGACGGCTTCGTTCGCATCGAGGATTTCGTCCAGTTCGCCACGGCCTACGGGGCAGAGCAGGTGAAGGACTTAACGAAATACTTGGACCCCGGCGGGCTTGGTGTGGTCAGTTTTGAGGACTTCTATCGAGGTTTTATTTATTTATTTATTTATTTATTTATTTATTATTTTGAAAGACTAAAAATGTCACTTGGAAATAAAGGGCGGGGGGGGGGGCGCGGAACACACAGAAATGGGTTGAGAACAAAATGGTTAGAGAGGGATGAGCTGTGAATACAGCAACCTACACGTCACATATCTCAGAGGAGCAGGCTCCCGCACATACGGGCTTCATAATACCAGACGGTCTATTTATTCACAATATTAAAGGGCATCTAGAAGTAGCTACAGTAAGGGATCGAAAGTTGCCTGAAGAATGGGCACAGAAAGGCTGCGTGCGAAGATGGCCTGTCACTTGGGAGGGTGAAAATGTAAAATGTAAAATGAGAGGTTGACAGAGCTCCCTTTCATAGACGGCAGGGTTTCTTCTTTTTTTTTTTTCATTTTCCCCCTGAACAATTCTCCACAAAGCCCTTAGGGAGGGCTGAATCTACGGAGTTGTCTTTTTTTTTTTTGAGAGAGAGAGAGAGCGGAGTGGTGGGTCAGAGCGAGAGGGAGAGAGAGAATCTTAAGCAGCCTCCACACCCAGCATGGAGCCACAGGGAGCCTGACACAGGGCTTGATCTCATGACCCTGAGATCATCACCTGAGCGAAATCAAGAGTCAGATGCTTAACCGACCGAGCCGCCCAGGCACTCCCTACCAGTTGTCTCCAGGAGGTGAGAGGAAGCTTCTGTGGGCCTTCCAAACTGGCGGAGAAAAGTGTCCACACAGCTGGTCACAGCCCAGTTTGGGGTGTTAGGGTTAAAGCGAGGGAAGCAGGGCTGCCCACAGAAGTGTCTCCATGTGATGTCAGAGTTCAAGCACAGGAGGCAGGTGTCTGCAGGAGAAGACTGCAGTGGCCGCAGTAGAGCTTGATCAGGTAAGTAAATATATTCAGTATAATGTGAAGCAGATTTTCCACTGCTAGAAAAGGGAATTCCACACATGGGATTGGGAAAATGAAATTGAACACTATAGTGTTGTATTAGAATTGGGGTTTCAGTGTGAACTCATGATTTTCAATATGTGGAGAGAGATTCAGGAACAAATATAAGAGTATGCCTTGTTTTTGTTTGTTTGTTTTGTTTTATTTTTGTTTTTGGTGTGTGTATGTATATACTTCCCAGTCCTGTACACCGAGGGTCACAGACCTATAGCAACAAACATACCAAACACCCAGATCTTTGGCTGATTCAGTAGCTGGGCAGGAAAAGAACAAGATGAGTCTGCAAATTCTGGTTGTTTTGGAAGCACTGAGTTCAAAGAATGATGAGAACATGCCAAAAGGACACAGGATCCAGCTTGATTGGGGCTCTCACTGGCCAATCCTGGGACAACGTGAGTATCAAAACAAATAACACTGGTAACAGATTATATACAACCTTTTGAATAAACTAGGAATCTGTATACTCATGCTGATATATGTAACTGAATGAATACATTGAAAGTTTGATGAGGAATGGGACAACTGTGTAGGTTGAATCATTCCTCACAAAATACTTACTAATTAGAAAAGGAAGAAAAATCACTTTTCAGTGGAGAAGCCTGGCAGAAACCACTTTAATTAAGTCATCAATGGTAACATTATCAGGGGTAAGAAAAGCCCAAATCATGTGCGGCCTGATTATATATCATTTCTCTGATATTCTGGCCCAAAGTGTAAAAACCTGACTCTTACCAGACAAAGATAAAGGGAGTTCATTCCTCAAAACTGTCCTGGAATCTTTGAAAGTGTTGAGGTCATGGAAGTCAAGAAAACACCCAGGAACCATTCCATGTTGAAGAAGGCTGTAACAACTACATGTATATTTCATGATTCTGACTGGACTCTTCTGCTCTAAAGGATGTTTTTTGGAAACAGGAAACTTGAATGGGATCTGTGGATTAGATGGTAGTAATGTATCAGTGTTGATTTCCTAATTTTGATGATTGATAATATAAGAGAAATATATTGAGAATTTGAAAAACGATATAGGAGATTTATCTGTGTTTATAGGACGTATAAACTCTAGTACTTAGGGATTCAGGATATCCTGTTAGCAACTTGTTTTCAAATGGTTTAGGGAAAACAACTCTTTGTACTCTATGTACAAATTTTCTATGAGTTTGAGATTATTTAAAAAAAGAGTTGGGGAGAGAAGCACCTATGGAGAGGCCTACACCTGTTTTCAGCTACCATGTTATTGGGGGCTTTTTGGACAGTGCATCGAGAACACAGCTCTGGAAAACACAGCACCAGGGAGATTTGCTCATGATGGCTCCAAATGCACAGCTGGGGTGGGAGTTCTAGGGTTGTGGAGTCCAGGCCTGGCTTTGCAATTCAAGGTGGAATGTCTTTAGAGAAAGCACCTACTTCCTCTGGATGGCTCTCTAAAGACATTCCACCTTGAGCTCCCTTTCAGCTCTCAACTTCAACACGGTGATTCCAGTTTTTAATGTATTATAGCTCACCACTGGCTCTGTGGTGGTCTTTGTTCCAAAGTTCTCTGTTCTCTGTATCTAGCTATCCCAGGGAGGTCTCTGACTAATGTGGGGCTGCCTGGTTTGGCAGTTTGGTCACCTTGGCCTGATTTCATTCTCCTCAGGCAGGAGGATTAGTGTCTCTGACATGCAGATCTCCAGGAAGGGAGCACACCCTGGTCTAATAGTACAGTGATGGCCTTCGAGATAAATCCATACTCTCTTCTGGAGTGAATAATTCCAGCAGCGTGACTTGAGGTTCAATTGGGTACTGGCCACGGAGAACATTTCCTTGGAGGGCCTCCAGATATTAATTCTGGAGATGCTGGTGGAACCAGAAGGTGGCGAGCCAGATGGGCAACACTGGTCCATGAAGGGATTCTCATCTCCCCACACTCAGGCCTGAGTTTCATAGCTCATGAGGAAGCTTTAGCAACCTCTGCCTCTGTCCACGCACATGCCAACCACACATAAAAATCAGTTATTCCAGTTGACAGTTTGCCAAAGGAAATTAATATGCTGTAGTGTGCTGAGAATGCTCTCTACTTAAGAATAACCAGACTTAAGAGAATGAGAACAAGATGCAAGACTACTGAAAAATAAAGGGCAATAAATGGTATGTCATATTTTTTCATATTGTGTAAATTTCCAAATTCCAAAGGCAGTAGATTTTATATAAATTTGGCTGGGGATCTTTCTGGTCAGTATTTGTTTTTAAGAATTAGTGATGTGTCAGGGAGACTTGGTTGCTTCAGAATGAACACCAGCAGGATTTAGAAATTTCTTTGTCAAATTATCCCAGTGCCTGGCACAAAATTGATGTTCAATAAGCATTCGTTGAATGAAGGCATAAAAGAAAGTATTAACCAGTGATGATGATATTCATGGAGGTGGACTCAGGCTGCTGACTATGATTTAAAAACATTTTGCAATTTAGGTTCTCCGTAGAATTCCAAAGTAGGTAGAGATTTAATAAGAATTGGTTAAAACTAACAATGAATGTTTCCTGCATGAAAGGGAGAGCTTGATGTGAGAGGTCTTTTTTTCATCAGCTGGAATTCTGTTTCCCTTTTTATTTATTGGGTTCCAGGTAAAAGAGTTTTGGGGATATTTCCTCCTCCACACCCCACCCCTCTCATCCAGCAGGTGAGGGCACTGTAAACTAAATGATGCTTCTTTATGTGTGCACTGAGATTTCTCTGCAGCTCGGTCCTGCCACAGGGAGATGGCTTGTTTATAAACCCTGGGTGATGAATAGCCCAAGATTTATTTTTACATTTATTTAGGACAGTCTTCTCACTGTTGCTGTGCCTACTCCATCAGTATAACTAGATGTTGCATAAAAAAGCACACGCTTTGGGGAAAAAGTAAAAAGCCCGATCTTAAATGTCTGCTCTGTCACTCACCAATTGCGTGACCTTGGACGAGCTATTGAACATATCTGAGCCTCATTTTCCTCACAGGGTTGTTGTGCCAGTTAAGCAAAATCACATTTGTGCGGAGCCTGGTGCTTCATAGGCCTGCAGTGTTAATTGCCTCCTAGTAAATTTCCTGCAGACCCACTTTGCTTCCCATCACCCTGGCTTTCTCCTTTCATGCCTGTCCTTCCCTCTTCCCCTTCTCGCCTGGCCCTAATCTGAGGCGAATAAATAATCACCAGCTCACTCTGCAGTTGGACCATTCCTGTGTTACTCCATCAGTGTCTCCTTGTCCATCTCAGAGGGGAGGGAAGAGTTTGGGATTTCTGGCGGTGCCCCCGCTCACTTTATGCCAGAACAGAAGTCTGTTACTTTGTAGCATAATGGCTTCAGTAGAAACATGTAAACTTTCTGGGGTGCCTGGATGACTCAGTTGGTTAAGCATCTGCCTTCAGCTCAGGTCATAATCTCAGGTCCTGGAATCGAGCCCCAGGGCTCCCTGCTCAGCTGGAAGGCTGCTTCTTCCTCTCCCTCTTCCCCTCTCCCTGGCTTGTATGCATGCGCTCTCTCACTCAAATAAATAAATAAATAAATAAATAAATAAATAAATAAATACCTTAAAAAAAAAGTATACTTTTTAAGTTCGTATTTATGATTTAAGTTCACATTCCTGCTCAATTCATGTACCCCCACCTTAACATTTTCCCTCGGGGGCAGGTCTGAATTGCCTTGGCTCAGTTTCTGTGTGTGTTGAGGGTGGAGACACCAGCAATCAGTGCAGTTGACATTCAGTACCACGGTCACCTCCAAACCGCTAAGTGGCTGTCACCTATCATTAGTATCATTAGATATTACGGTCTGTTTCGTTATTTATTATTATTTTTTGCTGAAGTATAGTTAGCACACAGGGTTGCTTTAGTTTCAGGTGTACGACGCAGTGACTGGACACGTCTATACATTATGCCATGCTCACCACTAGTTATTATGGTCTATTTTTGAAGCAGCAGCCAGAGTGGAGTGATTCTTTAAAATTTGTCAGATAGTAAGTACTCTCCTGCTCAGTGTCATCCAGGGGCTTCCCATCTTACCTAGAATAAAAGTCAGAGCCTTCCTTGCATGGCCTAGACGCCCCTAAGAGACCTGGCTCGGTCCACTCTGCAACTCAACTCCTCATTTTCTCCCTTATTCACTGTGTTCCAACCCCACGGGCCTCTTCCCCATTTCCCCACCACACAGAAGTGAAGGTCCCACCTTAAGACTTTCCCTCTCATTGCTTCCCATGCCTGGATGCCCATCCCCCCACATAGCCACGTCATTCCAGTTTCTGCTTAAATATCACCTCTTCAGGGAGCACTTCCCCAACTACCCTGTCTATATTAGGGCCAGCTAATAAGCACTACTCCTTTCTGTCCCTTAATCAGCTTACTTTTTCTATACATACAACGTACATTTGTTATTTGTTCAAAGCTTGTCTTTCCCTCTGGAATGTAGGATCCCTAGAATGTAGGGATTTTATTTCCTTCACTGCAGTATCTCCAGAGCCTAGAATAGTGCCAGGCCTAGAGAAGGCCCTCAATAAATGTTTGGTGATTGAATGAAGAGAAGATTCATTTAAGATGAGCCCTGATAGGTTCCATGGTTTGGTTAGAGATGGACTGTGGAAATGCTTTTGCTCTAAAGACATCAAGATACTATGTCTCCATAATAAGAACAAGAACAACAATGTAATAGTTTCAATTTATTGAGCATTATGATGCCTTGCTCAGTAGGAATCTACAAGTTGTTTGTGATCATTCATGAGCTTACAATTTTATCACTTTGGTCTATGGAAAAATGTACAATAGTTTATTGTAAGGTTATTACAAAGAAAATATGCAGTCTTTAAACTATTGTACTAAGATAGTGCATCATGAAAATTATGCTCTCATTTACTGATGTACACAGAACGTTGTGTCACAGAAGGTCCTCCTACAATTTTAGTCTTTTTCCCTAACACATGCTCCAATAGTCTGCCCTAATACCTCCTTCCCCCCATCTCCTGCTGAACAAATCTAGACAAAGCATCTGGGAGCATAAGTTTGGTTCCAAAACTTGAGTGCTAGGACAGGACAGGTCTGTTTCAAATGTATATGGCCTTGAATAGGCTACTTAGTCTCTATGCCTCAGGTTCCTTATCCCTTAAAAGGGGAGAAAAATAATACCAATGTCAGGTATGAACATGTGATGAGTAAATGAGATAACATATAATGTGATTAGCATAAAGTCATCCCTCAATGATTGTTAATATTTTTTTAAAAAGGGACCTAAGTATTTGAGATTAAGAAAGTCAGTTCTTTCCCACGCCCCCAAAGTTCTTTTCTAACATGAGACAAAGAAATACTTTTCTTTAGGATATATATTTATTTTTTAAAGATTTTATTTATTTATTTATTTGACAGAAGAGAGAGAGCACAAGCAGGGGGAGTGGCAGGCAGAAGGAGAGGGAGAAGCAGTCTCCCCGCAGAGCAGGGAGCCCGATGCGGGGCTCGATCCCAGGACCCTGGGATCATGACCTGAGCTGAAGGCAGACGCTTAACCAACTGAGTCACCCAGGCACCACTAGGATGTATATTTAAAATCCTACCAGTCTGTAGAAATTCATACAGATTTGCCAGTATGCAAATGTAAGATGGTGGCAGACCTCTGCTCTCCAAAATGCCTTTTAACTCTAACGTACACTTGTCCTCACAGCTTTGACTATGGCTAGCTCCCTGACCCTAGCACCTCAGGTCTCAACCGTGGGGTGGAGTGAGTGACTCTTCAGAATTTGTTTTTGTAAGCCATTCTTCCTAGTTTTTTCCCCCTTGTTTGTTTTGTCTTTGCTTTTGCTTTTATTTTTAGCACCATTTGTACCAATTGCCCATAGGAAACCTGTTTCTCCCCTCTGAGTGGTGTGGGTGAAGTAGTCCCAGGAGCATGCCTCAGGAATGACTGGATTGCCTGTGCACGGGGTCAGTGGGAGAACTCCCTGGGAATGGATTCAGCTCAGGGCCTTTTGTGTCCCTCAGAGGGAGATACTAACAATTCCCTTTGTTCTCAACCACGTGCAAAAGCATGCATTACTGACCTCACCTATGTACTAGGCCAATTACATTAGTATTCTCTTTATTTAGCATTGGCTTTTATTTGGAGGAAGAAATATATATTATTTCAAATGGTTAAACACACACACACACGAATGCCCACTCACATTCATACACACACACACACACACACACACTTCTGAGGCTAAAGAAGATGCCGAGAGAATAAAAAAGTAAGATAATCCAAGGACATATCCCTGAGATGATCCTGAGTCAACTTTTTGAGGCAAAAATTGCTGCGTATTAACACTTCGTGTCTCCAGGGGAGAGTTTACAGTCAGAGGAAATGTGCGTGCAGAAGTCCGCAGAAGCCCAGGTGTATATGTGTGTGGTTGCAGGGGCACCAGGATAAAGGGAGGACAAGGAGCAGATATTGCTCCAACAGAAATCTTTTCTTATTTCTTGCATATCCTCCCACTCACAATAAAATACACATCTCCAAATTACACATCAGCTGTTTTCAGTGTCTGAGACCGAATGCCTAGGCTGTGATTTTTTTTTTTTCCCCAGCAGGAAACTAGGAAATGAGTCATAAAACATTAATACTGCCTTAAAATAACTTAGGGTAGGGTGATCCCAAGATGAACTCAGAGCTGAGCACCGGAGGGAAGGAAGCTGCAGCTCTAGAGGAGACATTTCATTCAAGAGGACTCGCCCTTTTCCACAGAGGGTTCCCGGCCTGGCTTCTCCATGCTGGGTGGGCTGTGTCATGCTGAGTGGGAATCCTGGCTGCCTCACACATCTGTGGGGTGTTCGTCTTCTCAGAGACAGAAATAACTTCAGAAGGGAGGCAGCCTCTTTTTTCTAAACAACAGGATTCTCACACATCCGCGGGGCCCGTCATAAAGTGTTTTTAAGTTTCCACCAAGCTTAAGCTCAACCAAATTTAGTACTTCGCTGATTCGGACACGCGACAACGTAGGTGCGGCCAGGCTGACATATAGAGTGGTGGCTACGTGCAGAGGTCTGGGAGGCAGACAGATCGAGGTTAGAGTCCTGCCTTTGCCTTTTATTAAGCTGTGTTCTTGGATAACTTCTTTACTCTCAGTTTGTTTTCTCTTCTGTAAAACTGGGAGAATGGCAACTTTAAAGTAGTTTTGAGGATTAAATGAGGTAATGAATGCACAATAGCCCATGATTAAAAAGTAAAGTCACATTCCCTTCCAAAAATGAACCCTCGGCCCTCATCTTAGTGATTGTAGGAAGGCCGGTTTTCCACTGGATCCCCTTTCCCCAAGTTATTTCTGGGAATGCCAGAAAAAATACAAGTCCTGCAAATTAATCCTGGTAGTTATTATTTCTCTGAAAGATGTCTGCTCCAGATACCCCCCTATAACCCCATGCCATTGCATACCTCACTTCTCTGAACTTGAATCAGTTAAAATGAAACCTCAGCTAGCCCATATAGTGCAAAAGATGTCCCCACTAGATAGGGTCATGGCCTCCAGGAGAAGATTAGTCCTTTGGATGAGTGGGAAAAATGGTATCCTCTTTATCCAAATGCACTCAGCTTCATCTCAAGATTATGGTTTGTTGAGGGGTTCAGGCTGGATTTCAGGCCCCATCCCTCTTATTCTGTCAGATACTTTTGGGCAATAAAAAACTCAATACAACCATGACCAACAGGGCAATCCCTCGCTACATGTAATGGAAAATCCCAAAGTAATACTAGCTTAAACAAAATAATAGCTTATTTCCTGCTCATGCAAATGAAGTAGAACTTCTAGGACTGATTTGACCACTTGGTAGTGTCATGAGAGCACTAGGTTCCTGTTTTTCTGTTCCACTATCCTCAGTATATGGCTTCCATCGTCAGGGTCATCTGATGGCCCATGATCGCTGTGGAGCTCACACTATTTTATCCAAGTCCTAAGTGGTAGGAAGGAGGAGGGGATGAAGTGGGCATGCCCATGTGCTTATAAGGATCATTTTGCATAAATCTTATTGACGAAAAAATAATCATATGACACACGTGTCTGAAAAGGAAACAGAAATGTTAACTTATTAGCTGGGTACATGGTTATATGGTGATTCTATTATTGAGGAGGAGGAGAAAATGGATGTTGGAGGTAGGCAACTGGTAATTTCTCACTAGGTTTTTCTCCCAGTTCTACTTTGCTCTAAACATGGACCCAGTCACTCCCTTATCATTACCCCATCTACCAGCTCAAAACCATTGAGTCTTATTTGATGAAGTCTAACTGAATACAGAGAAGAATAAGAAAATAATACTACAGAGAGCTGAAGGCAGTTAAAGTGACCCATTAAGTGGGTTCTAGAGTCAGATTGCTTGTGTCCAAACACTGGCTGTATAATAATTCTTAGCTGGAAACATTCAGTAGCTTTTCCCAAAACTTTCTGGGATTCTGGTTTCCTAATCTGCAAAAAAATAGGGTTGATATGAATTAACATTCTAAGGGATATAAGAGCAGACAGGCTATGACCTGCCTCTGGCTGTTAGTTTCTCACAGATACCATTTATAAGAATGTTGGCATACCCTTCCATTCTGCAGTGATATTTATGAAGTCCTTCTTAATGTCAAAAGACCCACCAAGCCCTACTGCTTGCTGATCTTTACCCTTGGTTTGCTCTACTGTATCCTTGACTGGCCGGAAAACTTGCATTTGAGTGATTGAGTATAATTCTCATTCTTTGTGGCAAATTGAACACTTCATTTGCTTACCTTTGTTAGCTATTATGCATCAAAACTATTTGCCAAAAATAAATGGCAGGAAGAGAAACAACAGAGGAGTGAAGATTACAGAATGTGCTCTACTCTTTGAGAGTGTCTGCAGCACCCAACCCCCTTGTTCCTTGGCACCCCCAGCTCTCATGTATTATCCATATGAAAGTATGTGGACTATAGTGGATGGCCAATTAAATGCTTATGTTCTAAATTTTTTTATTTTGAGGAAAATATTTAATTTAATTTTTTTAAGATTATTTATTTATTTATTTGACAGAGAGATTGAGAGAGCACAAGTAGGCAGAGCGGCAGGCAGAGGGAGAGGGAGAAGCACGCTCTCCGCTGAGCAGGGAGCCCGACGTGGGGCTCGATCCCAGGACCCTGGGATCATGACCTGAGCTGAAGGCAGACACTTAACCGACTGAGCCACCCAGGTGCCCCTGAGGAAAACATTTTAGAGTAAAACAAATATAAGCCAGTATTGTGGCCAATAACATTAAGTCGGTTAGAAGTGTATATAAAAATCACACTACTTGATTAAGAGAAAGTCCTCAATAAATGTTCAGTGAAGGTGTAAAAATTATGATATACATTACTGCCAATGGTAATTACTTTTGGGGTTTATAGGCTCTGACCCCCATTTGAAGGTCTTTGCTTTGCTCCCCACTGGCTTCCATGCAGGAGAGGTCCCACTCATCATGAGACTGTCTAGAGATCACAGTGCTTTTCACTTCAGACCCCCCACCTGTCTCAGTCCTCAGCATGAGATTGGGGTGTGAACACCTCCGCTCCCTCTGTCCAAGGCCATGTTGTTTCCCACCTGACAGTGGAAATTTGTATTTCCTTCAGGGAAGCTCCTAACCCCACCCAGATGTATGTTCTGAACACCATTGTCCTGACAAGACAATCAAGCTAAAAAGCTGAGAGTATATTGTTCAAAAAGTAGGCTTTTTCCAACTTAAGCAATGTTATGTGTGGGCTCTAAATTCAGTCTAAATCTATGTTTTGGAAACACATTTCTCAACATCTGCCAAGATATAGCATAGTTAAAGCTCAATCTAGTTTATATTGTAGAAATAAACAAGACATTCACTATCTTAGTTTCATGATCATTAAAATTTATGGCGACGTCCAGTTTTTTTTCTCCCAAAAAAACTATGGATAGGAACTTGCTTTGCATTATTAACAGTACATTTTCCTGGTAATAATCTCAACCTCCTACTCCCAATAGGATATTCCAAAGGTCTCTATCTGGAGAACGGAAAACTGTAAACCACTCCCACATTGAACTTCTATTGCTTGAAAAGAAAATAAAAGTTCCTCCTTTACTGCAGACCTCACTACACATATACAGATCTAGCTAGTGGTTAACATATAATAAGCACTAAAATATTAGTGGTTGTTCCTACCTGCTTTTTTTCTAAAAAAAAAAAAAATACTTTTCATGGCTTTGAATAAAGGGCTGATGTAAAATAAGGTTACAGTATTGTAAAATCAACATAATGTAAAAGAAGAGACCTGTGTTAATTGCAAAAGACAGTACATTACTGTGAGTTTCCTTGTAGCCAGAACAAAGAAAGAAAACGTCAAGCTTTATAACTCAAGAGATGTCTAAGCGTACTTATTCTTCACGGGAGCAATTTTTTTCCTGGCAGACCCTTCTAAAAGATATCTCTCCAATGGGATCTTTTATAAATGGTACTGAGAGGCATAGTATTTAGTGTCCTTGAAAACAGATTTACCAAATTTTTACTAACAGGTTTCAGATGGCTATTTCTTGTAAGAACTGAGAAAAGCTAAAGGCACAGGGCTTTCGTACAACTTAAGACAATTCTAAGGGCAGCTAGGCTAGATGTGGAGGTCAGCCTGGACTGAGGGATAGACACAAAAATGCCTCAGGGAGTAGAGAGGTGTGAGGCCTGTGCTTTAGGTTTGCTTCCCCAAATCTTCCTTCCTCTCAGAGTATGGTGGCCGTTTGAGGATGAACTGTCTGTGTATTAATTTCAGGGGGTGTGATAAAGACCAAAGGAGTAATTGACAGAGTTGAATTTGACCTTTGGAGGTATCTTTTTTTGAACAAAATTTTGCTGAGTGCATTGAAATACAGAGATAATGTTTATAATGAAAGACAAGTTTATCTTTTCAAGTTTTTTTACTGTAAAAATACAATACAGAAAATTGGTTAATAAAGAAAAACTTACTGACACTCTTATAACCTTAATATGATTACTGTGGTGATTTTAAAATATATCCATAAATTCTTTGATAATCCTCCTTTCAAAAGATATAAGCTAATTCTTCCCTTTAGGTGAGGGCTGGACTTAGTGACTTGATTCTAACAAACAGAATGTGGTGATAATGTGGGGCTTCCAAGCCTTGGTCATAGGAAGCATGTGGCTTCCTCCTTGCTCTTGAACCATTTACTCTGGGGGAAGACAGCTGCCATTTTGAAAGGACATTCAGGGAGCCCTATGGAGAGGTCCACTTGGTGAAGAATTGACAGTTCCTGCCAAGAGACAACAAGGAACTGAGGCCGCCCACCACCAGCCATGTGATTGAATCTTTTTGGCAGATCCTTGAATCTCAGTCAAGCTTTCAGATAGCTGCAGTACTAGCTGACAGCTTGACTGTGACCTGGGTGATTTGTATTTTTACTCTGTTTATTAGTGTTTTTTTTATGCACAGTTTTTAATTTTCATAAAGTCCAATTTGTTTATTTTTTCTTTTGTTACTTTTGTCTTTGGTAATATCCAAAAAATCATTGCCAAATCCAATTTCATGAAGCCTTTGCCCTGTATTTTCTCCTAAGAATTTTATGTTTCAGGTCATTTGGGGACCAACTCAAATGGCCCATTTGAGTCACTTTTTTGTGTATGGTGTAATGTAAGAGTCTAACTTCATTCTTTTACATGTGGATAGCCAGTTTTCCCAGCACCATTTGTTGAAAAGACTGTCTTTTCACCATTGAATGGTTGGGGTATCCTTGTTGAACATCATTTTTTTTAAAGATTTTATTTACTTATTTTAGAGAGAGAGAGCATGCGTGAGTGGGGAGAGGGACAGAGGGAAAGAATCTCAAGCGGACTCCCGGCTGAGCGTGGAGCCTGTCATGGGGCTCTATCTCATGGCCCTGAGATCATGACCCCAAGCCAAAATCAAGGGTCAGATACTTAACCAACTGAGCCACCCAGGTGCCCCTGAACATCATTTGACCGTATATATGAGGGTGCATTTCTGGACTGTTCTATTCCTTTGGTCTGCATGTGTGTCTTTGTGCAAGTACCATCCTATTTTGATTGCTGTAGCTTTATAGTAAGTTTTGAAATTAGGAAGTGTGAGTTCTCTAGCTTCTTCCTTTCTAGGATGATGAGATACTATATGAATTTTAGGATGAATTTCTCTATTTCTACAAAAAACATCACTGGGACTTGGTAAGGATTACATTATGTCTGGAGATTGCTTTGGGTAGCATCAAAATCTTAACAATGTTAAGTCTCCCAATCCATGAACGTGGGATATCTTTCCATTTAATTGTCTTCTTTAATTTCTCTTAGAAATGCTTTATAGTTGTCATTGTGCAAGTCTTTCACCTCCTTGGTTAAGTTAATTCCTAAGTATTATTCTTTTTGATGCTTTTATAAGTAAAACTATTTTCTTAACTTCGTTTTCTAGATTGTTCATTGCTAGCGTATAAAAATGCAATTGATTTTTGTGTCAACTATGTATCCTGCTTCTTTGCTGAATTTGTTACTTAGTTCCAACAGGTTTTTTTGTGTGTGTGTGTGTGTGGAATCTTTAATTTTCTATATGTAAGATCAGTCATCTGTGAGGAGAATCATTTTACTTCTTTTCCAATTTAGATGCCTTTTACTTCTTTTTCTGCCTAATTGCTCTGGCTAGGACCTCCAGTACTATGTTGAATGGAAGTGATGAAAGCAGGCATCTTGCTTTGTTCCCGATCTAAGAAGAGAAGCTTCTAGTCTTACATCATTGGATATATTTGCTGTTTTTTTTTCCACATATTGCTTTTATTATGTTGAGGTAGTTTCCTTCTCTTACTGGTTTTCTGAATGCTTTTATCGTGAAAGGGTGTTGAATTTTTTTATCAATTGAAACGATCATATGGGTTTTCATTCTGTTAATGTGGTGTTTTATATTGGTCAATTTTCCTATGTTGAACAATCCTTGCAACCCAGGAATAAATTCCACTTGCTCTTGGTGTAGTAATACCTTTAATATGCTGCTGAATTTGGTTTGCTGATATTTTGTTGAGCATTTTTGCACCAGTGTTCATAAGGGATATTGATCTATAGTTTTCTTTTCTTGTAGTACCTTTGTCTGCCATTGGTATTAGGGTAATGCTGGTCTCATAAAATGAATTATGGAGTGGCCCCTCATCTTCAATTTTTTGAAAAAAATTTGAGAAGGTCTGGTGTTAGTTCTTCTTAAAATTGTTGGTAGAATTCACCAGCGAAGTCATCAGCTCAGGGCTTTTTGTTGTTATTGTTGGGAGATTTTTGACTACTGGTTAAATCTCTCTACTAGCTAGAAGTCTATTCAGATTTTCTATTTGTTTTGTGGTTGAGTCTTGGTAGGTTTTGTGTTTCCAGGAACTTTTCCATTTCATCTAGGTCATTCAGTTTATTGGTATGTAGTTGCTCATTGCACTCTCTTATCATCCTTCTTGTTTCTGTAAAATCAGCAGAAATGTTCACACTTTCATTTTTGATCTTAATAATTTGAGTATTCTTTTTTCCTAGCTCACCTAGCTAAAGTTTTGTCAATTTTGTTGATCTTTTTGAAGAACCTACTTTTGGTTTTGTTAATTTTCTCTGTTGGTTTTCTATTTAATTTATCTCTGTTCTAATCGTCATAATTTCTTTCCTTCCACTAGCTTTGGGTTTAGTTTCTTCTTCTTTTTCTAATTCCTTAAGTTGTAAATTTAAGTTATTGATTTGAAATCTTTTTTGTCTTTTTTGTGTCTCTTCTTGCATCTTTGTAATAACAGTCTGGCATGTGGTCTGAGTGTGGACAGCTTCCAGTGGGGCTTGGAGATCTCAGGTATGAATTTCAATTGAGTTTTGCTACATCAAAACTCACAAGTGTGCCAAGGTCCAGACAGCAGGGATGGTAGTCCCAGACACAGGAATCAAGACACCTGAGTTCAAGTTCTGGTGTTGCTGCTTCCTAGCTGTGTGACGTTGAGCAAGGTCAAGGCTCATTTTCCTCAATTATAAATTTATGAGATAATACTCTTTACCTTATAAGGGGTATAGTGAGGATACAATAAAATAGCTTTTGTCACAGTACAAAGTAAAGATATAAGGATAGTTATTATTTCTAGAACTATGAGCTTCCTAGAGGTAGGGAACTGTGCTTTTTTCTCCTTTTAGTAAATGAGTTCCATAGCAGCTATGATTGTGCTTAAATTACACATAGGGACCATGTATTTCTACCATCTAGCACATAATGGGCACTCAGGAAATGTCCACTGAATGAATGAACTAATTACTCTTACCTTGAATGGCAACTTGTGTGACCTTGCCAAATCATTCACCATCTGAATTTCTCAGCTCTGCCTCAGTAAGTGCTCCATGGCCAGGAATCCCTTCAGGGGTCTGTTCTTTTCACAGCCAGAGCCAGCCACAGCACTAATGTTGGCCATCACCATGGGAGAGGTCCCGGGATTTCACTGGATGCTATCCCACTGAGAGGACTGAGAAGAAGTAGGAGAAAAACAAGCAAAAGGAGGAGTGTCCACTTGTCTCTGCATTTCTTCATCTGCTTCTTTTCATCCTTCTTGCTTCCCTAACACACACGCACACACACACACACACACACCTGTCTGCTCTCCTCCATGCAGAAAGACACACATGCACCTCCCAAGTATCACTCTAGGGCTGGAATCCAAAGTCTTCTCTTATCTGAAATTCACTGTGCACTTGCCACTTGGCAGAGCCTGCGAACAGCTCAGTGGGTGTTTCTGTAGTCAGCACACACACACAATTGTCTTTTAATGCTCACTAACACTGGCCTAGTAATCTCAGTGGCTGCTACCACTGCTAGGCTTCTTGTTTTTAACTCATATCCACTAATAAAGTTTTCCTTATTGTTGTAACTGTTGGCAAAGGCAAAAGTCTGGGGAGATTGACTGCCTGAAAAGCTTCATTATGCTGCAAGAATATTTTTGATAGAATTTCAACAGCTCTTGACTGAGGGTCAACTTCACTGTGCGGTTTTTATAGTCATCCCCCACCCCTCCCTCATTGGTCCTCAAACTCACGAAAACATTCAGGTCAGTTGTTATCTGAATCTTTCCAAGTAATTAGCAGGTAGAATTACCAGGTAGCGGGCATGTTTGCTTGTAATCTGTCAGTTGGGACTGCGGTGGGGGTGGTTGTCATCTTGAGTGGCCTCGCAACCACGTCTAAAGTGTCAACAGAGAGTTTCTTTCTGTCTTTTGTTCTCACTCCCAGGTTGTGAGTTCTCCATTTTGAATTCAGGCTCAAAGTAAGACAGATATTTGGAACATGTGAATTTCAAGGAAAAATTTTCCCCAGAAACCCAAAATATGTAAAAGCATGTAGGCATCATCCCTCTATCTGCATGACTTGGCTAGGTTATATCAACTTACATATTCAAGCCAGATACACAGTATCTGATAAATGCAAGAGGAACATTCAGCTTTTTACCAAGCAGAAAAGTTACACTTTGACAACTGGGTTGGGGGCAGGGAGTGGTGCCGATGTGGGTCTTTTAATGCTCACTAACACTGGCCTAGTAATCTCAGTGGCTGCTACCACTGCTAGGCTTCTTGTTTTTAACTCATACCCATTCTCGCTTAATTCCTTACTCAACTGCTTTCCAGTTCAAGACAGATTTGCCAAAGCAACAAAGCCTATACTCCATACAGAACGTGCCTAGATTTATAGAGCCCCGGTTCAGGAACACATTTTTCCATTAGCAGAGTCTGGTCTCGGCTCACTTAAGAGTTTTGTGACTGCTCTTGGGACCAGTCTTGGCGCAAGCTGCTGTGAGGTCCAGCTGACTGCTTCATTGTCATAAATGTCTTCCCTCTTTGAAGTCCCCTTGATTGGAGAAAATCATTCCACGTTTCATATTTAAAGACAGGATGCCATTTTCTTCCTTTCCTTCTTCCTTCTTTTTTTTTCTTCTGACTCACATACAGAACCAAGATGTTGGGTTCCAGAAGCCCATATGCTAATTCACAGATGGCTTTTAGGAATGACTTTTTTTTTTTTTTTTTTTTTTTGCCATTTGAATCATTTAGGTAATGTGCTTCATTTTCCAATACAGGATTAAAAAAAAAAAAATTCTAAACAGACATCACTGTCATATGGTGCCTAACGATTTCTTCAGGTACTGCAATCAATGTAGTGCAGTAATGTTAGTGAGTGAGACACAAATTTTACTATAAGATTTTTCTTGGACTTGCTTTCTTAAAGATTTCATTTAAAGTTGAATTTTAAAGTGCTGCTGATAAAACAGCTGGTATTCAGCATTCGATTTGAATTTATATCTAATCAAGATAAATAGATTCTCTTCCTAGGTAAAAGAAAAACTACTATGGGGTGGGGGAGAAAAAAGAGTGATGTACTTGTAACCAATATATTCCATTAACAATTTTAAACTTTAAGTATAATCATTTTTTTATCAGGGAGGAAATACAAGAGTGTGCAGAGAAAAGTGTTTTCATGTGGCTTGTCATAGGCATTCAATAATCTATTTGGCTCTCGTAGGTCATCATACAAAGGACCAAACTTAAGAAAAAAAAAATACTGGCAACTTACCTCTATAACATTCAGATGATTAAAAACCCTATCTCCCCACCCACCCCTTTTATTAAGCAGCCGTCAGCAAATACAAGGTGATCCCTGTAATGTTTGGTATCAAGAACAGAAAAAGTATTCGAAGCCTCACTGTGATATAAGTAAGCTTCATTGCTGAAGTCCCACTCTGATGGGGATTTCTGATAGATTCTGAGGCAACCTGACACATGTGTCATGATGTCCAATCCCTGTAAACACCCAGAGCTCTTGGAAAGTGGATGTTTTAAAAGAGCAAATTGGAAAACACATGTCTTTGTCCTGAGCTTTTTCCTTCAGGGTCCATGCTGCCCCTAAATCCCTCCTTCTGCAAACTGGTAGGAGATAGGCAAGATGTGAATCCAAGCATTTAAATAGGGCTAGGAGAACAGGAGCTAGGTGGAATTTCCCTGTAGCTGAAACAATAAAAATATGAACCCTGTAGCCGAAACCCTGTAGCCGAAATATTCAATAAAAAATATTATTGAATGCCTATGACAAGCCACATGAAAACACTTTTCTCTGCACGCTCTTGTATTTCCTCCCTGATAAAAAAGTGATGATACTTAAAGTTTAAAATTGTTAATGGAATGTACTGGTTACAAGTACATCACTCTTTTTTCTCCCCCACCCCATAGTAGTTTTTCTTTTACCTAGGAAGAGAATCTATTTATCTTGATTAGTTATAAATTCAATATGAATATACCCAAGCTTGCCCTTTCCCCAACTGAAACCCTGCAGCTCTACCATTTTAATAAGAAGGCCTCCTTCCACGGAACTGCACCGTGGCCACATGCCTGCCTACCTGAGGCAAGGAAATGCATTCTGGATTGGAGTCAGGGAGGGCCAGAGAATAAAAGTGGGGATATTCTCATAACGAAAGAAATAAGAGCTGCCCCCTAAAGATCCTCCCAAACCTGCTCGATGTTTCTGAGCTCTGGCCCACATTTCTGGATTGTATCAATCTGTTCTCAGAGCGCAGCGCAGCGCCAGATTCCGCGGAGGCCAGGAGGTGCTCTCACAGAGCCCCGCGACACCCTTGGAATTGCACACATTTGTGAGGTCTGCTTCTCAGACATTTGGACAACTGCCACGGGGAAGGGAGGGAGGAAATTGGGCCAGTTTGCATTCTGTTACAGACCAGTCTTTGGATGACAGAATTCTTTCCAATCAAAATGCCATGGATTACTCCCTGCTGTGAGCTAATAGGGTGCTAATTAGCATATTTCATTTATTTACTTAACTGGGATAGAAACCATTGGGCACATGGCCCACTTAGAATGGCTTCCTGGGGAAGCCATGAACTGCTGTAAGTGCTACCTCCATGCATTAAGGAAACCAGTCCACAGAAGCACAACACCACCCTTCCCGCCCCCCTTGTCATTCTGTCCCTCGGGCCCCCCTCCCTCCTAGCACGCACACAGAGCACAGATTGGGGCTTGAGTCTAATCTGCTCTGAATTCACTAAGAATCTGAAACAAGAACTAGAATCTCACGACCATGTCCAAAAGTTCATCTCCGTGAATGCTTTTTGGCAACCACGTGGACCACTCTTAACTCTCTGCTGCGCCCATAATGACTCTTGAGCATCAGCAGAAGCGGAGGTCTCTCCTGATCTCTTTATCATTCTCTCGGACACAGAGCTAAAGTCACAAGCAAGTGAAGATGGCTGCTGGCGTCCAGGGCCCTCTCTGGACTATTACTTGGAAAATCTTAAAGCACCTGTTCGCCATGTTTTCCTCCTTACTTAGGAAGGACTCCCTTTATAGCTCTCATGCTGCCATAGAGTACTTCTACATTCCATGTCTGCCAGTCTCCCTAATGGTGTATTTTCAGTTTATTCAGGGGCAAGCCATGAACAATGCGCAATGAAAACAAAGTAGCCCAAACCCACTAAGCAAAGAGAGATGGATCCCAATCTCAAACGACTCCAAAAACAATCTCACACAGTACGAGTGTGTCTCAGTAACTTGGTAGAAATAAGTATGCGTAAAACACACATGTGGAAAGGTCTTGCGGTGTTTCTGCACAAACCTTTATTTACCAAGGACTCCGTTAATAGCACTATGAACCACCCTATTGTCCAGGCCTAAAAATCTTGGAGTCATCATGAATGTTTCCTCTTTCCCTAATCAGTCGCCGAGTCTTGTCATTTCTACTTCCTGACTGCTTCTCAGCCATGTCTTCTCTTCTGCGTTTCCATTGTCACTGCCTCGTTCAGGTTTAGGTCACCTGTCACCTAGACCCTTGCTACTCAAAACATGCTCCATGGACTGGAGCCTCAGCCTCACCTGGTGTTTGCTGGAAACTGAGAGTTCAGTGACACCCTCAAGACCAGTAAAAATCCGAATTTGCATTTTAACAAGCCCCCCAGGTGATTTGTGTGCACATTACAATTTAAGGATCACAGAGCTAGACTACTAGGGGCTGCCCTATAGTGTGCTCCTGCCATCCACTTGCTTCTGTCAACATCTTCCCACTCCTTTCTTTATGGTACATAGATCTTCTGCTTCAAATTTTTCCATACCTCACTTCTATGTCAGGTTTTCTATACTCTCTCATGGTGGAAAATGTTTCTAGTTCATTCTAGATGACCCCAGTCACTTCATGTTTTTCCTAGTCATTTCACATTGAAACTCAATTGGTCGTGATTTTGCCAGTCTTTACTTTTCACCTTACTTTTCCTGGCATCAACATTCCGAGGGAATGACATAGCTGGATGGCATCATCTAGAAATTAATCGGCCATTCAGTGGTGTCTGTCTGTGCTGGAGCAGGTCTCCAGGAATGATCATTGTTCCACGCTGGTGCTCTCCGAGCAGCCAGATCCCTGTGTTTCTATACTGTCCCCAATTTTATGGTCTTTACTGCTTTCTCTTGTGGTACTTCTCTGTGACAACCAGGGAGTCACGTTTGGGCCAGCTGGCTTTCTCTCTTTTTCAGTTAATTTATGAACCTATCTTGTGGGATTGAAAAGACTTCAGTGCTTTTTTTCAGAGTTGAGAGAGATGCAGTGGGGCTGCCCAGATCCTCTGTAATCTAGACGCTTCCACAGCTGCCTCTATTATCCTCTAGTTTTGAGCCTGGGCACCTGAGGCTTTTTAATCTATTTTTCAGCTCTTCTTCTCACTTCTTCTGCCACCCAAAGTTTAACACTGTGCCTACTGGCATGCTTACCAACTGGAATAGCAGATTTCTCCAGATGGTCAGTCTTTACAGAACATATCCTTCCCCTTTCACCTACATTGTGTAAGGCTCACAATCAATCAATCAATAATGATATTTTACCATATACTTACAAAATGTTTTGCGGATTATGAAGCTCTTTAAAATTCCCTACCCCCTCGCTCAACTCACTCAATTCACACAGGACCCCTGTGAGGTAGGCAAAGTAGATACCCCAGGATATCATCCCCAGATGGAGAAACCTTATTTCAGAGATATGAAATAACTTTTTTGGAATCACCTGATGTCTCAAAAGTGGAGTGAAAAATAACCTTGAGGAATTCTGACCCTGGACCTACCAGTATTCCTGGCAATATACCATATAGAAAACTAATTTCTAGTTCTCCCACTCAGCTCACAAGGTTTTTATGCAGATCGCTTAGATTCTCTGCATCCCTGCCAATCACATTGCAAAATGCTTATGAGAATGATACTCTCTGCCAGGTAATTATGATGTGCTGTGAGCCCCCTGGGAGAGAGAAAAACTGTAGGTAGCATTTGCATTTCTCAATTTCTCATATTTTGTCTAGAAATTTCCTCCCTCTTTATTTTAACACATTTTATTTCACCTCTTAGATATTAGGCAACCTGTTGGGAGAGGACTCTTTCCATGCTTTCTTTTACATCTTCCTAGTAATTAGTGCAATATGGGGTAGACAATTGGTACCTAATGAATGCATATCAAATTAATAAATAAAGAGAATCCTGCTCCTGTATTTGCTGAACCATATGAAAGGCTCTATAGCTCTGTGAATTTTGTGATATGTCTTGTTGCTTTATTCAAAAGTGTCTTAATTTTAATATCACAAGCTGTTTCTTAATTTAAACCACTGGCACTCAACTTCACAGTTCCAGCTGTATCTTGCCAGAGGGTAACATCAAGTGTTCTTGTTGAGGGCCACATCCTTCCAAATGAAACAGCTGAAAAGTTTCATGTATTTATTACTCGTGTATATACTATTTACTTATTTATTATATGCAACAATTTATTATGCTCTCATTTGGGAGCTTCTTAGTTCCGTTGTTAACACATAACTTAATTAATCAATGAGTTTACTTATTTCCTCACCGACTTACTTCAATCTTTCCCAGAGTGCTCCTTCTGGAATCTTACCTAATTTCTCAAGACCTGATTTGAAGTTTCCATCTCCATAAAGCTTTTTTGTTGGTCTCAAAAAATGTGGCTCTCTATTTTAAAGAAAAATTACTATATCCTAGCATTTATAAATCTTTACTATCTTTCTGACCAAGTTTGTGTGCTTTTAAGATCAGAAATGGTATGTTGCTTCTTTTCATAGCCTACAAAATGCCATACATAATTGTCTAGTAACTATTTGAATTTGGTTACCTGAAGATATTCTAGGTTTTTTTTTTGAACATGAGAAAGAGGTTATTTCTTACAGGAAATATGATAACTGTCAATTGATATTTTAATCTTATAGCCTATTTCTCCTAAGATTTCAGTAACTGAGCTCTCCAAAAACATCAGTGAATATGCTCTTTGCAAGAAAATTACAGGAAGAAGGGAAAGAAGAGTCTCTGATTTTTTTTTCCCTAGTGCCAGTCTGTTCTGGGCTTAAATGATAGAAAAAATTTATGACTCACTCAAAGTTGTTGTTCACATATTAATACAATTATTTATATACCTTTCATTAATGTGTCAGTGTCTGATATTCATTCTGCTCTTCTGAGAGTCTACCTACTTTCCAGAAAAAGAGTCATGGATCTTACAAACTGGTAAGGGATAGCCTGACTGAAGCCCCAAATCAAGAAAATGTTCCCTATAGAGAGAAAGTTACCTTTTAAACTAGACGCTATCAGTTATGAAATACATAAATCTAGTGAGTATACTTAAAAATTAGATTGGGACTACATTTTCAGTGTTAGGGAACACATTGAAAAGAGGTGAAATATCTTCTATATATTATAGAAATAAGATAAGACATGTTTAGGGCAAACAGGAGGCAAAATATTATAGCTGTTGAGAGTACTGGACTAGTTTGAAGGTAAAAATGGGCTGGGGTTTTCCTGATTTACTCAGAGTTAACATCTGATGAAAAAAGGTATGAAGTAGGAGTCATGTTCCTGCAACTGGCAATCTGGGCTACACACTTTCCAGAGGATCAAGTATTTAAGCTGGCCAAGATATCTCAGTGTATCTTGGTGTTATAGACTGAATGTTTGTGTCCCCCAAATCTATATGTTGAACCCCCTTCCTCCCCATCCCCCACACACACACAGTATGTGATGGTATTTGAAGGTGGGACCTTTGAGAGGTAATTAGGATTAGCTAAAATCATGAGGGTGGAGCCCCCCTGATTGGAATTAATGCCCTTATAACAATCACGAAATCTTGCATTCCTCTGCTCTCTGCTGTGTGAGGATACCATGAGAAGTCAGCAGTCTGTGACCCACAGAGGGCTCTCACTAGAACTTGACCATGCTGGCATCCTGATCTCAGACTTCCAGCCTCCAGAACTATAAGACATAAATTTCTACTGTCTATCAACCAGCCAGTCTCTAGTGCTTTGTTATAGCTGCCTGAATGGACTAAGACACTAGCACTTCCTTCCTGAGTACTCCTGTTATTAAGTAGAATATGGTAAGCAGAATATGAGGGGGATGTCCAGCAAAAAAGAAATTGTGCTTGGAAGACCAAAAGCATTAATGAAAAACCACATATATCCCTCCTCAGCTTCTTTCTGTGGCTTAGTGGTGCGTATGGGTTTAGGGAAAAGCCAGATTATCTCCCATGAAACATCCTATCCAAGAACTTCTGATAAATGATGATCCCATTCCTCAGCTTACCCAAGGATTTCCTAAGGGTCATTCTAAGGACATGTTATTTCCTACTGTATGTAATTTGAGGAAAGGGCGGGGTCATACGACTGTATGCTATAGTTACTATTAAAGGGAGTGTTGTGGTTTGAGGAGTATGGTGAGTTCTATAAGCCAAGGATGTGGCTGGGTTTGCTGTCTTCAGGAAGTGGGCAGCAGAGTTATTCTTCAAGGATCCAACTTATAATAATTGATTGTTAGTCTTAGGATGGGTCCATTAAAACTTGGACAATTTTAAACAGTCCTCTTACGAGCTTTGAGAACTTCTAAGAGCTGCAGTTGAATTTTCTGTAGCACGACAGGCCACAGAAGCTGGCAGTCTCTCCATTAAGCAAGGATGGAAGTAGCAGGTTGGTGGAGATGAAATTTCTCTTGTAATCTTGTTTCCGATGTAGGGCTTTTATCCACTATTTTGAGGTACCTGATACTTGTGAAATGAAAAAGGAAAAGTGCTCAAAAAATGACAGACACTCCCCCATCAGCCGCTTCACCTGGAGGCACCTCTTATCCTTAGGCATCAATAGTTGGGGGTATGACTGAGTAGCAAAGTTTTTCTGTCTCTAGGTCATGATAGCTGATCTACTAGCTCCTAGAGCGTTTAGCTTTTGGTAGCCTGATGTACTAGCTCCTAAAGGCCTTGATATCAAAGCTTGTGTTGTCTACATCTTTTAGGTTCCTGGACCACTGGGCAAGTGAAGAAGACTCCCCAGGGAAGTGGGCAGCATTTCCATCCCCCTGGGGTCCTGCCAGTGTATCATCGGCTATCTCCTGCTGGCCAGGCCACAAGATACATTGCTTAGTAATGCCACATGTCACTTGTCTGTGTGGCCAGAGAAAGGCCTCTTCCCTCTCTCTGTTTCCTCTGCCTCATGGAAGGACCAGCATCTGCGGCCTGCTGCACACACACACACACACACACACACACACACACACTGCTACACTGCATTTGAACCGGGAACTTGGTATCAGAATGACTAAAGAGTTAAGGGCATTTAGTGGCTCAAATCACTTAAAGTGAATAAATAGGATATGTTTTAAACAAGGCTGTATATTGTGCATCAACCATTTCACCAAACTCCTGGTTTTGTTGTTGCTGTTTTCCAAACTTCCAGTGTTGGCTTTCGCCCAAGGCTGCTGAATCAAAGTGCTTTGAACAGCTCCTGAGGTACTGGGCCTTTTCTTCCACATCCAGCAGGAAGTGAAAATATCGCTCCTTTCCCAGAAGCCTTAGGAAACATCTTCTGTTGACTCACTGGTCCAGACTGGGTTATGTGCCCATCACTGAACCAATCACAATAGCCCGAGAGATGCGTTTCACTGGTAAGATTCGGTTAATCGGGGCCTTTATAAGTATTTAAACCACCAATTATTTTTGCTATTTTAAAATAAAATATATATTGATGCTCAAACGTACTCTTCACTTTTAGAATAGTTGAATTATTCTGAATTAGAATACAAAAGAAATCTTAGTTTTCTACGAATTCCATAAAATATTAGGTAAAGCATAAAAGACCAATTTGGTCAAATTATTTTGTAAAAATATATTGTGGATGAAGTTGTTTGAGACTACATTCCCTGAGGATTTTGAAAAACACGTTATCTTCAAATAGATGCCTGGTCTGCCAGATATGACCTGTATGAAATCCTGCTTTGATACAGGAGGATAAAACAAAGTCTCAGAGATCCTTCTGTCTCTGCAATATAAGGAAAATACATAAGAAATATTCTGCATTCTTCCTACCACAAAACAAATAGTGAAGCCACACACTTGAAACATAATCTCTTAATCTTACAGGCTGCTATAACAAAATACTACAGACTGGGTAGCTTATAAGCAATAGACATTTATTTCTTACTGTTCTGGGAACTCTAAGGTCGAGGCACCAACATGATCATGTTCTGCAAGGCCCTCTTCCTAGCGCATAGCCAATGCCTTCCTGCTATGTCCTCACCTGGTGGAGGAGCTGGGGTTCTCTCCGGAGCCTCTTTTATAAAGCACCAGTCCCATTCCTGAAGGCTTCACCTGTATCACCTGAGTACTTCCCAAAGCTTCTACTTCCTAACACCATCATCTTTGGGAGTTAGGATTTTGACACATGAGTTTTGAGGGTACACAGTCAGACCATAATAATATATAGCTTTTCTTTTATTAGATGACTTGATACTATAGTCTAAGACAGTAGATAAAAGCAGGAGACAGGAATCCAGGTGCACTGACTTCTGATCTCTGCTCTGCTATGCACTTGCTGGGTTACTTTGGTTAAATCATGTCACCACTCTTAGCCTGTTTCTGTAGCTGTAAAATGTAGATAATAATACTTCTTTTTTTTTTTTCTACCTCATCAAGTTGCCATGAGGATCAAATACAATAGTCTAAAAGTGCTCTGAAAACTGTAAAGGGCTTTCTGAATAAGATATTCTTATTACCATCACTAGTAATTAACTTCTAAGTTTACCCCAAATAATTTATAGTGTTGGTCAAGTTACTTAATATCTTTTACTATCATTTTCTCCTTACGCAGATTGGTCTCTAATAGCTCTTCCCGCTCAGCTTTGGGGTCTTTTAATTCTTTCTTTCTTTCTTTCTTTTTTTTTCTGGTAGCTGTTGAATAATGCTTGCCCACTGGACAGAGTTAAGGAGGCATGGCTGGTTTACAATAGCCAGCTTTGGCCAGTAATACTGAAGGTCAACTACAACCACATCCCTGGTGCAGTTTCTTGGAATTTTAATGATGGTAATTACAACCAATGTAGAGTATTTGGTGTCCTGAGTTGGTTTATTTTTCGCAGGCAGCCTTGGGTGTACCTAAGTTTATAGGTTAGTTTGTGGACATATTTACTGAGGAAGAATGTACACAACTCAGAGAACTGATGAGTAAGCCAAGGACATTTAATTTAGTGGCAATTTTGGGCACAGAATTCACAAGTCTTGATTTTTATGGGGCAGGATTTGCAGTTATTATATTTTTAGTTTTAAAGAAATAACGGAATTCATGTGAAAATGGCCTCCAAAGCTAATGTGGAAGGGTTGCCTTTGTTGGTGGGAGGTTTTGAACTATTTAGATGGGTAGGAAAATGAAAAAAACAGCTCAGAGATTTAGGACCTTTAAACCATGAACTGTTAGGTTCGGGTATAAAAGAAATGCTACATGAGAATCTTGCCTATGCATTCTTTCTAGACAGAGCTCTTATCTGTTGATGTTTTCAACTGTAAGGGTGGATTCCTTTGGCAGGGATGATGATCGCTACTCCCTCACAATACCAGCAAATACTCGTTACTTGCTTGTTTTCCTCGGGGCCCTCATCTAAGTGCTTTACGTGTATTCTCTCAGTTGATCCTAACTGGAATTTCGTGTGATGGGTACTGTTATTATGTTCTCTTTGCGCACGAGGAAAATGAGGCACAGGATGGTTAATTAACTTGCTCAAGAACACATAGCAAAGTAATGGGAAGAGCTGGGATTCAAACCTAGGTGACACTGAAAGCACACTTACCCAGGTGGACATATCACTAATGCCACCAACAGGAACAACTAACTCTACTGATGTTTTTACAGTTCTAGGCATGTCACTTGTTAACTTACTTGATCCTCCTTACAACGCTATGCAGTAGGTACCATCACCATTACTGGTGATCTTATAGATGGGGAAACTAACGGCCAGAGAGGGTGAGCTCCAGAGTTTGTGCCATTGCTATCAGACTATAACAAAATAATACAAAACAGTGATGGAGAACAACTTAAAAATAATAGCAACAAGTACTTGTTGAGAGATTTTTACAAGCCAGCTATAAAATGCTTTGTAAGCATTATATGATATTAAGTGTGAATAGTTTTTTGTTTTTTTTTTTAAAGTAGGCTCCACACCCATCATGGGGTTCGAACTCATGACCGTTGAGTCTTTGAGTTGAGACCAAGAGCATCCAAGTCGGATGCTCAGCCGACTAATCCACCCAGGCACCCCAGGTGAGAATAGTTTTTAATCCCCATTTACACAGGATAAAATTGAGACTAAAAAAAATTAAGACACTTACCCATAATCTCATAATCTCATAATTTTGCAACCTGGGAATCAAGATTTTGGAGACTGACCCCAAAGCCCATAATCCGAACAGTATTTTGAACCATGTTCGGTTCTGGATTTGGGTAGGGCATTATGAAATGTTGGTTATGACCATGACATTTGTTCATTTATTCAGGCAACAAATATTTATCAGGCACCTATGTATTATGTACCATGTGGTATGTCCCCATGGCTTCTATGTGGCTTATAAAATAGTGCACAATATTTCTTCAACCACAGAAAGCCTCCAGAAGGATGAAGAAGTGGTGGCAAAGATGTTTAATCAAATACAAACGTAGATCATTCTAAGGCTTGATCCCAGAAAATATTTAAATTAATTTATTTCATTTTAAAACAAAATATTTAAGTTAAGCAGCAGCAAAAAACTCACAAAAATACAAATAAAAACTGATCAGGGTACCTTAAGTTCAAATCCTTCCATGAAGAGTCCCCCTTACCCCGTTATTGCAATAACTAAGTCACTAAAAATCAAATGAAATTACCTAGTGCAGCGTTTTGAAAGCAAGTGGAAAGACTATACTTTCAGGGGTCATTTCTATAGTTTGTTACTAGAGGAGTTTCTCTGAACATGTGGAGTACCTGAAAGCAAGTGGAATGGGTTTTCCCACCATCTTGCTTGCAAAGTGAGTGCTAATTGGATAAGGCCTTGGTCTTTGTGATGAGAAACTTGGTGGGAGCCATGAGTGATAACAATGATAGAGCCAGTCACTTTATGACTAGGAGAGGTCATGGTATCTTAGCCAAAGGGCCTTTGGGTGATCAACCTTATCCTCCCTCTCCTGCTGACCTTTTATTTACTTCTGATGTTTTCTACCTGTCTGAATGCTCTGGATTTTTCATTTCAAGGAAACTCATTTCTTGGCAGGTGTTTTTCCATTTAGTCTGGAGGAGTAAGTTTAATTGTTTTTTCTTCTGAGTTTTAAGAACAAAAGTATTTCCTAAATGTGCATTAGGTGTGAATATACAGGTTTGATAAAACTTTTGTTAACTAACCAGCTGGCTGAGATAGGGCTACCTGGCTAAGGGTGTGGATCTATCTACCTTCCTCTCAATTTCAGAAAATGTGCCATTTTCACAGTACAATAGTGTTTTCTAAAGAGTAGGTGCTCAATATATGCTTGCTGATTTGGAATTTAAAAATTTTAATTGGCATATAATCAACATACAATGAAGTCCACACCGTCTTTGGGGTGATCCGTGTTGGACGTTTTGAGGGCAGCTGACCCGCAACCTACATGCCCCGGACTGCCTCCTGTGGAAGCCTGAGCTGGCTGTGGATCTTTCTCCCTTTGTCTCATAACCGTGTCCACCAACGAGAATGCTAATTCACCAGCTGCCCACCTTAACAGATTCAAGAACAAGGGGAAAGACAGTACAGAAATGAGGCAGCGCCGAATAGAAGTTAATGTGGAGCTGAGGAAGGCTAAGAAGGATGACCAGATGCTGAAAAGGAGAAATGTGAGCTCGTTTCCTGATGATGCTACCTCTCCACTACAGGAAACCGTAACAACCAGGACACTGTAAATTGGTCTGTTGATGACATTGTCAAAGGCATAAATAGCAACAATTTGGAAAACCAGCTCCAGGCTACTCAAGCTGCTAGGAAACTGCTTTCTAGGGAAAAACAGCCCCCCATAGACAACAAAATCCGGGCTGGTTTGATTCCAAAATTTGTGTCCTTCTTGGGCAGAACTGATTGTAGTCCCATTCAGTTTGAATCTGCTTGGGCTCTCACTAACATTGCTTCTGGGACATCAGAACAGACCAAGGCTGTGGTAGATGGAGGTGCTATCCCGGCATTCATTTCTCTTTTGGCATCTTCCCATGCTCACATCAGTGAACAAGCTGTATGGGCTCTAGGAAACATTGCAGGTGATGGTTCAGTTTTTCGAGACTTGGTTATCAAGTATGGTGCAGTTGACTCGCTATTGGCTCTCCTTGCAGTTCCTCATATGTCATCTTTAGCATGTGGTTACTTACGTAACCTTACTTGGACACTTTCAAACCTTTGTCGCAACAAGAATCCTGCACCCCCATTAGATGCTGTTGAGCAGATTCTTCTTACCTTAGTCCGTCTCCTGCATCATGATGATCCAGAAGTATTGGCAGATACCTGCTGGGCCATTTCCTACCTCACTGATGGTCCAAATGAACGGATTGAAATGGTTGTGAAAACAGGAGTTGCGCCCCAGCTTGTGAAGCTTCTAGGAGCTACTGAATTGCCAGTTGTGACTCCTGCGCTAAGAGCCATAGGAAATATTGTCACTGGGACAGATGAACAGACTCAGGTTGTAATAGATGCAGAAGCACTTGCTGCTTTTCCCAGCCTCCTAACGAACCCCAAAACTAATATTCAGAAGGAAGCTACGTGGACAATGTCAAACATCACAGCTGGTCGCCAGGACCAGATACAGCAAGTTGTGAATCATGGATTAGTCCCATTCCTCGTTGGTGTTCTCTCTAAGGCAGACTTTAAGACACAAAAGGAAGCTGTCTGGGCTGTGACCAACCATACACGTGGTGGGACAGTTGAACAGATTGTATACCTCATTCATTGTGGCATAATAGAACCATTGATGAACCTCTTAACTGCAAAAGATACCAAAATTATTCTGTTTATTCTGGATGCCATTTCAAACATCTTTCAGGCTGCTGAGAAACTAGGTGAAACTGAGAAACTTAGTATGATGATTGAAGAATGTGGAGGTTTGGACAAAATTGAAGCTCTACAAAACCATGAAAATGAGTCTGTGTACAAAGCTTCATTAAACTTGATTGAGAAGTATTTCTCTGTAGAGGAAGAGGAAGATCAGAATGTTGTGCCAGAAGCTACCTCTGAAGGCTATATGTTCCAAGTTCAGGATGGCACTCCCGGGACCTTTAACTTTTAGATTGTACAGCTGAGGCAGAAAGTTGTTGGTTGTGTACTCTGTTTGGTAGAAGTTTGTCTTACTGTTTCTCTACTAAGAACTCTTTTTAAATGTGTTTTGTTATTGTAGCACTTTTTACAATGAAACTCTACTTGACGAGTTCCAAGCTGTACAACCTGTATGAAGCGCCTCCTCTCAGTGCGTTTCTTATTTCTATGTGGAATCTCTTCCCTTGCAGTGTCCTGTAAATAAAGATTCAATTCCACTCTTTTCTTTAAAAAAAAAAAAAATACAATGAAGTGCACACATCTCAGTTATGCATTTGATGAGTTCTGACAATTCTTCTGAACCTATAAGCGCTGCTCCCCGCCAAACAGAACATTTTCACCACCCTGAAAGTTTGCTCAGGTCTCTTCATCAAGTCCCAGCCCATGTTTGAATTCTACCACTTCCTACTTCCATTGCCAATTATTAGAATTCAGACCAACGAAAACATGCAGTATATTTCTGCATTGGGATTGTTTTCCTCATCTTAATGTTTTTGAGATTCATTCGTGTTGCTTGAATTTGTACTTCACTATTTTATTACTGAGTAGCATTCCGTTCTAGGAATATAATGCAATTTGTTTACCCATTGTTTTACTGATGGGTAGTAAACAGATGTTTCCAGGTTTTGACATTTTGACAGTCTAGTACAATGGTTTGTGTGGATAATTTTTATTTCCTCTTGGCAAGAACCTAGGATGGAATTCCAGGTTTGTAGGATGAATGTATATTTAACCTTACAGGAAATTGCCACACTATTCTTCAAAGCGGTTATGCCATTATACATGTCCACCATTGTGAGAGTTCCAGTCGCTCCACATCCTCACCCATATTTGGCATTTTTAATATTTTAAATGTTCTTCATTATGGTGGGTGTGAAGTGGTAGCGTATTGTGGATTTAATTTGCATTTTCCTGATATTGAACACTGAATGGTGCTTTTGACCATTTGTTTATATTCTTTTGTAAAGTGTCCCAGTCTTTTGCTCTTTTAAAATTTAGTAGTCTTTTTTCTTAAAAATTTTATTTATTTATTGGAGAGAGAGAGACAGATAGTGAAAGAGAGAGCACGAGCAGGGAGGAGAGGGAGAAGCAGGCTCCCCACTGAGCAGGGAGCCCGACAGGGGACTCGATCTCAGGACCCTGGGATCATGACCTGAACTGAAGGCAGATGCTTAACCGACTGAGCCACCCAGGTGCTCAAATTTAATTGTCTTTTTATTCTTGATTTGTAAGACTTGTTTATGTATGCTTTATATATGTATATATTTACATGGCCTTTAAATATACATACAATATAATACATGTTTTAAAGATTTTTTTCCCAGTTTGTGGTTTGCCTATTCTTTTGCTTGATGGTGTCTTTTGATAGGCAGAAAAACGTCATTTTGATGAAGTCGAATTTGTCAAATTTTTCTTTTTTGGTTATTGCTTTTTGTGTCCTGTCCAAGATTTCTTTGCCTAGCTCAAGGTTGCAAAAACATGTTCTTGTGTCTATGTTTTCTTTTAGAAGCTTCATGGTTCTGGGTTTTTTTGTTTGGTTATTTAGGTCTATGATCCATTTAGAAATAACTTGTGTGTGTGGAGTGAAATGGGGACTCAGGTTTGTTACTAGTTTTTCACATAGCTATCTGGTTGTTCCAGCACCATTTTCTAAAAAAATTTCTTTTCCCCATTAACTTGGTACTGTGGTGAAAAATCGATTGACCTTCTTTTTTTGTTTTTGTTTTTAATTTATTTTTAGAGAGGGCGCCTGGGTGGCTCAGTTGGTTAAGCGACTGCCTTCGGCTCAGGTCATGATCCTGGAGTCCCTGGATCGAGTCCCGCATTGGGCTCCCTGCTCCGCGGGGAGTCTGCTTCTCCCTCTGACCCTCCCGACCCTCCCCCCCCTCATGCTCTCTCTCTGTCTCTCTCTCTCAAATAAATAAATAAAATCTTTAAAAAAAAATTATTTTGAGAGAGAGAGAGAGAGCGCAAGAGGGGGTAGGGTTAGAGGGAGAAGCAGACTCCCCGCCGAGCAGGGAGCCCGACGCGGGACTCGATCCCGGGACTCCAGGATCATGACCTGAGCCGAAGGCAGTCGCTTAACCAACTGAGCCACCCAGGCGCCCCTTGAATGACCTATATGAGGGTCTATTTCTTGACTGATTTTTCCATTGATTTAATATCCTATGCGAGTAGCACAGTGTCTTGATTATTGTGGTTCATAATAATTCTTGGACTCGGGTAATACAGGTCCTCTAGCTTATTCTTTTCAAGATACATTTTGCTATTCTAGATCTATCGTATTCCATCTAAGGTTTAGAATTAACTTGTCAATTGCTTCAAAAAAGCTTGCTGGAATTTTGATAGGGATTGCATTGGGTAGACGATATAGGTAAACATGGGAAGAATGGACATAGAAACACTATTGAGTCCTCCAATCCATGAATATGATGTATCTCTCCATCTATGTACATCTTTATTAACTTTTCTCAGCTCTGTTTTATAGTATTTGGTATAGCATTTTTGCACATTTTCATTAAATTTTTTCCTAGGTATTTGATATTTTTTGGTAGTATTGTATATGGCATTTTTTTAAATTTCATGCTCCAATTGTTCATTGCTAGTATATAGAAATGACATTGATTTTTAATATTGACCTTGTATCCTGTAACCTTACTAAATTCACTTATCAGTTGTCATTTTTTGTGGATTCCATGGGGTTCTATATGTACACGATCATATTGTCTATGACTAATTCCAGTTTTACTATTTTTTTCAATAGTTACATCTTTTATGTACTTGTCTTCCTTTATTGCACTAGTTAGAGCTTCTAATGTACTGTTAAAAAGAAATAGTGAGAACAGTCATATTTCCCTTGTCTTCAATCTTAACATTCAACCATTAAATAATGACGTTAGCTACAGGTTTTTCTTACATATCTTTATCAGGGTGAGGAAATTCCCTTTTATTCTTAGCTTGCTGAGAGTTTTTATCATAGATGGGCATTGCCAATTTTTTTTTCCTGCTTCTATTTAGATGATCTTCTCCCTCCCCCCCATTTCTTCTGCTGTGAATTACATTGATTGATTTTCAAATGTTGACCCTGCCCATGCCGTCCCCATTCCTGGAATAAACTCATTTGGTCATGGTGTGTTTTCTCTTTTATATATTTCTGGATTTAATTTGCTTATATTTTGTTAAAGATTTTTATATCCATCTTCAGGAAATGTATTTGTCTGTAATTTTCTTCTCTTGTAAAAACTTTGTTAGATCTTGATTTCAAGGTTATACTGGCCTCGTAAAATCCTCTTCTGTATGCTGAAATACGTTTCTGTAGGATTAGTATTATTTCTTCCTTAGTTGTTTGATAGGATTCACCACTGAAGTCTTCTGGGCCTGAAATTTTGAAGTGAGAACATTATTGCACATTCAATAAAAAATGAGTTTTGTATTTATCTATTGCAGGGATGGCTTTCTAAGGGATGGAACAGGACATACTGGGCATGTCTCTGCTTCCCCTGCCCTGTGCTGCCTCCAGGGAGAATTTTAACACCCCCTACATCCCCCAGGTACCCTGACTCCGACTGACCCCCGTCCCCCTCATGAACTGTTTTCATCCCCCTCCATACTGGAGAAGTCACCCTGTGGCCTGAGGAAATGGATTGATCACACTAAGAAAGGACAGTTTTCACTGTTGGAACAGGGACAGGTGAGGGGCGCCTGGGCGGCTCAGTCGGTTAAGCATTGGGGACTCTTGGTTTCGGCTCAGGTGGTCATCTCAGGATTGTGAGATCGAGCCCCATGTTGGGCTTTGCACTCAGCATGGCGTCTGCTTGAGATCCTCTCTCCCTTTCCCTCTGCCCCTCCTGCTCTTTCTCTCTCTCTGAAATAAATAAATCTTTAAAAATAAATAAATAAATAAATAAATAAATAAATAAATAAATAAAATGAACAGGGACAGGTGGGTAAAGGTGGCAGGTGTGACAGGTATGAAGAAGCTCGGGAACAATGTCCCCTATTCTCATCAAGGCCTGTCCTCTGGGTATAACTAATTACCACAAACTTAGCAGCTTAAAAACATCAGATATTTATTACCTCACACTTTGTGAGAGCCAGAGAGGTAGGCATGGCTTAGCTGAGTTCTCTCCCTCAGAGTTTCTCACAAGGGTGCAATTGAGGGGTTGGATAGGACTGAGGTCTCATCTGTGGCTCAAGTGGAGAAAGATCTGCTTCCCAGCTTATCTGGGTGTTGATGGGATTTAGTTCGTTTCATGAAATTGGGGCCTCAATTCCCTACAGGCTGTTGGTTGGAGGCTCCTCTCAGTTTCTTGTCATGTGAACCTCTCTACCTGGCAATTTCACTAAGCCGGGAAAGGAGAATGTCCGTAGAGAGTCCGCTAGCACAATAGGAGTCAAGGTCTTATGTAACATAATCATGGAAGTGACATCCCCCCTACTTTGCCTTACATTATTATTAGAAGCAAGTCAGGTCCCACCCACTCTGAAGGGAAGGGAATTACACAAGGGCATGAATACTAGGAGGTGGGGACAATTGTTAGGGAATTATTAGAATCTGCCCACTACATATGGGGCCGTTTCAGATTTTCCATTTATTCCTCTATCAGTTTTGTTAAGTTGTGTTTTTCAAGCAGTTTTTTCATTCCATCTAAACTGTCAAATTTATTGGCGTAGGGTTACTCATAGTATCCTCCTATCTTTTTAAATATTTGTCAAGTGATATCCTGTTTTTATTCTGCTATTAACTATCTGCATTTTCTCTCATTTCTTTTCTTGATCACTCTTACAAAGGGTTTATCAATATTATAAATCCTTCCAAGGAACCAACTTTTGACTTTGTTGATTTTTCTCTAGGTTTTACCTGTTTTCTTGTTCACTGATTTCCTAACTTACTGTATTGTTTTCTCTTTACTTTCATTTTTTTTTTATTTACTTTTGGTTTAATATGATCTTCTTTTTCTAGCTTCTTTAACTAGATGCTTAGATCACTGATTTTTAACTATTTTTTAATTTTTTAATAGATAAACAAAATTTTCAAAACAATGTGACCGTGTGAATACGTTCCTAGGGCTCTCTGTGGGGCTTTGGAAAGGGCCTATGATTGAGAAGCTGAAGCTTCCTGAGGCTCGTAATAATCCACCTCTTCTTTTACTGCCTTTCATTTATTTTGAGATGCACATCCCCACCCCCACCCCCCACGTTTTAACATCTGTGGCAATGGAATATGTGTTATAAGCTGAGGCACCTTGTGACTGCTGTCATCCAGGCAGAGGTCACAGCACAGTCATTGTTGCCTATGTGCGTGATGACCTTGGGGACGGCTGGCGTTTCGCACCATCATCATTTCGGCTGAGCTGTATGCAGTTTTGGTACCTACGTTGAGTTTCAGCGGTGAACACTGTAAAAATGATTACGTTATGATTCAGCGCTGAAACCAAAAGATAGCGTGTGTTCAGAAAAGCAGGAAAAGCCAGTAAAATGTAGTGTTAGTGAAGCAAATATTGTAGGAGGACTGCTCATAATTTGGACATTTTCCTGTAAAGCAACAACCAATTCATTTCATTGTATTTTCCCTTTTATGTATGCATAATAGTAATATTGGAGAAAAGCTATGTCTAACTTGTAACTAAAACAAAATTTTAAGTGATAAAAAGGCAGTGAGCCATGGTTTAATTGGTAGTATTTTCTTTTGTCTGATGTGTCTTACAGTGGATGGTGACTCCAATTGATGAAATTTTAGGTAGCTCATTTAATTCCTACACAAATGCCCATGAAGTGACCAACTATTATTATCCATTTTTAGAGGTGAGTAAATTGAAGCTCAGGGCGTTAACTTGTTCAAGGTCACAGCTAGTAGGTGGCAGATTGGGATTAGAGCGTCGGAGTGTGGGGCTTAGGTCTATGCTCTTCACCACACATTATATTGCCTTGGTACATGAGGGAAAGGGAGGAGCAGTTTCTCTTTTGCGATTCTCATCAATTAAAAATATTAGTTTCCAGGCAACTATGGCCTTGTCCCTCTCCTACTGAGAACTCTTCATTAGTTCACCACCACCCATGGATAAAACCTAAACTTCTGAAAATTCAAAGCCTTCCCTGATCTAGCCTCAGCCAACTCTTGCCTGACTCATTCTCTCTAGCCACACAGAACTATTGCTTCATGTGTCCATACCCAGCGCATTTCTCATCCTAGCCTAACATTTAATTGATCTTCCTTTTACTCAAAAGCCTTTAGCTAGTTTTTGCTTATCTGAAGTTATTCATGTTAACCCCTTTGTAAAAAAGAGTTGACCCAGGAGGCCTAATGGCTCTCATTTGAAAGGCCTGGTGACAAGGATGTCCCTGGCTTGCATCTGGAAATGTGGATTTCAGGAGGGTTCCAACCATTCCGGGAGCTAATAACTATGCAAATAACATGGTTTGTGCTGAACACCTGTTTTCCTTCTGAGAGTCTGGAATGTTGGTACGTTCTAGATAAAGGATGCCTCCATGACTATCCTCCAGTAAAAATCCTGGGTTCTATGTCTCCAACAAGCTTCCCCGGTTGGCAATATTTCTCACATGTTGTCACAACTCTGCTGGGAGAATTAAGTGGATCCCGTGTGACTCGGTTGGGAGAAGACTCTTGGAAGCTTATTTGTGGTTTCCCCTGGACCGCCATGCACATTTTCCCCTTGCCAATTTCTCTTTGTATCCTTTCATTGTAAGAAATCATAGCTGTGAGTATATGCTGAGTCCATATGTCCTCCTAGAGAACCATAAAACCTGAGGGTAGCCTTGGGGACCCCAATGCAACCCTTCTGCTTGAAATCCCTGCCCATGCCCGTCCCCTTCCCTCTTTAGCTGGATAAGCTGCTTCCGAATCTCTCCCACACCTTTCCTTTGTATTTTGTATTCTTCCTTGGAACTACGGTAGTATCCTGTGGCTGTCTCTATTATTATACTTATCATATCATTTTATAACTATAGGGACATTGTCTCGCAGTCCTTTGGGGTTCTTGAGAGCACAAACCATGTTATATTCATCTTCGTATCTGTGCACCTGTCACACAGTGGTGGTTGATTAATATTTCTTGAATAAATGAATGCAGTGACCAATCTGGGATGTCTTCTGGCTGTAGGTAGCGTCCGTAATAAAAGTAATTGAGACAGAAATTTGGAATTGCGCTTTGAGAATATTTTTTTCTTTTTGTACATCCTTGCCTACAGAGTTAGTTATTCAATTGCTTCCTCATTCAGTAGACACTTAGAAAACACTTATGTGTCTTTTATGTTAGATGGGGTTTAGGGTATTTAAAAAGAAAGGAAAAAGATAAGAGGTCTGAGTTGATGTTACGAAAATTAGGAGAATTCAATGTAGGCCACAGCTTTGTCACTCTGCAAAATGGTGCTAAGGATACCTGTTCTAAATCCACAGTCATGACAAGAAAGAAAATAGCCTAGGGTCATACTTTGAGAGAAGGTACAAGGTGATTCCAAGTATTTATCAGTAACTTGTGCTGCATTAGTTCCAAAGAAAATACATCTGTCTTCTTGCATGGATTACTCATTGGCTGGAAACTTATACTCTTGTTCTGGGACAATTCATTTCTTGATTCCTTCATAAAGATGGTATTTAGATTTATTTTTTCCTTCATTCATTGTTTGCTAATGCCTTACTTTTCCCTCCCACAGTTATATAATCACCTTGCTATTTTTAATACTGCTTTTCCGACAAAGCCAAGTCTAAGCTTTAACAGATACATTTTCATATCTTGGAAGTTGCCCCAATGATTCACTCTGCTATGAACTGAATATATTATACATTTTTTGATTGTTCTTACTCTTAAAAAGGATATTGGGTTTCCTGCGATGTGATTTTTCAAGTTAAAATTAGAACTAGGAAAAGATACCCTCCTTTTGGGGGCTGGGGGGGCCTGTGTAGCCAGGAGTGGAAGTGGTTGGTAACTCAGGATAGAAATAGTGAGAGCTAAGCTCAGCCAACATTGTAATTACATCTTGTGCTTTCCAATCACAATATGGATGAATATGTGGAAAAGCCCAGTGTGGAATTCATCAATTTCTGCATTGTTCAGTTCATTAGGACTTAAACTGATCGCAGTCTGTTCAAAACACCCCTTGTATGTACTCTCCCCGGATGTTAATGACCGTTATCTGGTCAAGGAGAAAATAGTGCTTGGGACCCTGCTTTTGTCCACGTGAGGCTCATAGAATTAAAGCCGTCTAGATAAGTGTTTTGTCCTTCTCTTCATTTTGGCTTCTACACCACTGTTGCTTAAATCATATACAATTAAAAAAATTATGACACATGATGCATGGGAATATCATGGATTATTGTTTTAATACAAGGAAAAGCAGATATTTCATAACAGAAAGTCCAAATTGCGGCCGAATAATTCAGACGTAAACTTGTAGAAACCCCTGAGAAAATATTTTTAAAAAACATTAGTTGAATTTTGGTATTGCTCAAGCCTTATTTAATTTTTACCAAGATAAAAAATTTATGTCTAAGTCAAGTCTATCATCTGTACGACACAGGAAAAAATCCACAGAGGCTAAATAATAAAATTGTAGTTGGCAAAGAATCGACAGCCTCACTGCCAAATGTTGCTCTCGCGCTCTGTCCTTCTCCCTCTCTCGCTGAAATATACCATAGAAGCTTTAAATGATCTGGTTTCTAATCAGATGCTTTTCCACCTCTTTAAAAATACAAAGTCAGCGACTTCTGGTGATGTTTGATTTTAAATTTTGACATCGTTTAGGGTTTTCATTTTTTCACTGGATCCATGCACTGGCCCACATTTTAGTTTTGTGATTCTATTTACAGCTATTGAAAGATACCTGAGTGGTATAGCTTAGTATAATCCTTCTCAGAGATATTTCTTCTGATAGAGTTTTCACTGCTTACCTTTGTACTCTTTCATAAATCCTGTCTTCAAGATGTTTCCTTTATAAAAGAAACAACTTCCTAAAATTCTGATATAGCAACATAAAATTACAGTTTTACATCAGAACGAGAACTGAGCCAGACTTACAAATTGAATGGTGAAGCGAATACAGCATAATAGCCGAGGGATGCCATCAGGCTGCTTCCTTACTTCTACGGCTTCTTTTCACGTTATTGCTCAACTCGGTCAAGAAGCAGGAACAAAGCCCTATTGTATTAGCATAGTTTCTCTCCTGCAGGAAAACAGCTAAACGTTCAACATCTCAGTGCGAAAATAACTATTGGAAGAACAAAAGAATCAAAATGAGAATCTCGAACTCATACTTGAAGAAATATTTTAGCAACGAAGTTTAAACTGCGCTATTAGTAGGAAGCCAATTTCCTTCTGGCCCTACACACTGGTCTGTGAATTAGAAGAGATAAAGACTATTCTAATTCTTATTGCCCCCCTGCCCCAAGATTTCTCATCCCCGCCTTTACATTTCTGATTTCTTATCAGAATTCCAGCCCTCTGAGGCAGGCAGACTGTGGGCGCTGACAGCTCTGGGAAACTGAGCAGCATCTGAACACACAATGATTGATCCTTGCTCTAATTGAGGTAGCTTGGAAGGAAAAGTTGCCGTATGTGAAAGAGGACTTATTTTCAAACAACAACCCAAATAGTCATATTTTCGAGAACACTCGGGCTTGGTAATCATCATTTTTCTACGATTGCAATCTATTCGTAAGTGCTGAAAAAAAAAAAAGACAGCTTTGGCAAAAGACTGATTGAAATGTAAAGATACGCGTCTGTTATTAGGTTAGTCAAGTTATTATTTTTCACCGCTTGTTTTATTAACATACATCTTAGGTTACATGTTGCTTTAATCTTTATTAAGACTAGCTGAAAGGTCCTGTCATAATTTGTCATTTCAATGCCTCAGGTTCCATGTTTTGTTCCGAATTTTCTATGCCAACTTCTTTTGACATGAAAGTGAAATATTGTTGTTTGGGTAGATGTGCGAATGGGTCTAGGGTGGGTGTTTTATATAAAAACAATCACAGAAAATCAGTTGTGTGAGCAAATTCTATCTTCAGGCAAAATAACACTTTTGCTGCAAATGCTATCCCACTGCAAATGTTCTCTGATCATCGCTTTCTCTGGGCTAATGTGATCCTTTCTCATAGCTTCCCCTCCCTGCCATGCCCCCCAACTCCAATAAAACTGGAAATACTATGGTGCAAATGGAGAAACGCACATACTTCTCCTTTCCAGAGGCGCTTTTGTCGAAAAGGGAATACACCACAAACTGTTTTACCACTTTGACGCAGCTTCTGTAAAGAAGAAAGAGTAACTTCTCGGTCTGCAGCTGATCCGTGCTTAAGCAGTTCACTGGGGCATCATGGTTATAAATGTGATAGAGGATCCCAGGAGCCTTGCATGATTTTATACTATTTTTCATAAATAAGTAAAAATGCATCAGAAGGCATTCCTACTTCCCAAGGAATGCACAATTAAAGAAAGTGGAGAAAAACGAGACCTAGGATATAGACTCTGCTTTCAGCCCTGGGAAGGCAAATGTATTCACTTTTCATTGTTGTTGTTGTTTGCTTTTGCTTTTCTCAGTCCTCTGATTGAGTAATGACAATAGTTCAGTAGGAAAGCATACAGAAAGAAAATAATGCCCCAGAGCACATCAGTAGTAAAAGTAATTAGTTCATTGTTAACATCAGGGTGCTGTTAACAAGCACACAGGCCCTGCTCTCTGGCTAAGCTGCCACATACTATGATAGTCAACTCCAAAATAAAAATTATTTTGTGCAGGAGGAAGGAGAGCGGGGATTATAAGCTTGGAAAAGACTAAATTTGGGGGTCGGGGATATTTTTCAAAAGCATAATCGGAATCCACAAATGCAGCCTCGCCTCCCAGATCTGGTCATTATGCACCACATGTGTATTCAGAGCATGCCTGCTTATGAGAAACACAGAGACACCGAGAGAAAGAGAAGCAGCGACAGCAAGCCAGCGAGCGCGGGAGACGGAGCAAAAACCATGATTACACACAGCACCTAGGGAACACAAGATCTAATTGGAGAATCAATAACTGAAACCCCATTTTAAATATTCTGCTCTATTAATTCTTTAGGTTAATAAAAACTGCCCACATGATGATATTTTGGGATATAGATATTCAGAGTTGGATTACTTTTGACAAGAGCGTAAGGAATCTATTCAAAGCTGATTTTCCCCCCTTTTGTTCACCGAGGACCTGCAGAATCTAAGATAAAAATGGCAGTTGTCCTGAGGGCACCCTGAGGCATGTCATTAAAATCGGAATTTGATCCTCTTTTCATGGTTACTTGGGACAATCAAGCACAGGAAACCTGAAAACTCATCAGTTTTCCAAAATATGACATGCCCTTGACTTTGTCAGGATTGCTGCCATGTAGCAGCCCTGGCTATTTCAAAATCCCTTTAGATGTCACTGTCTTCAAGAATGTGCGCTGCAGATCTGGTGCAAGAAATGAGACGTGGCGCTTCCTCTTGGCGCCTTTGCCCACTTGAAGCACTTGCTCTCCTGCTTTCCATCAAAGGCAAATTCCATCTCAGTCTTCCAGGAAAAGGCTTGTGTTTTAAAAGAAACGAAGCAGTTTACTAATCGTAATTAATGTCAATCCAAGAAGTGTATTCAGTCTACCAGTTGAAGCATTCCAGGTAATGGGTGACTTTGGTTTTTAAAGCTGCAGTGTGTGGTAGGTTATGGGACCACAGAGAATCTCGGAGATAATTTGTTGCCATACAAAATTACATGCCTTGTCCATTTGGTTTTGTTTCTGTGCTCTGCCTTTTTATTTTAATTTTCACTGATTAGGCTTTTTTTATTTTCTTGTTTGAATTACGCCACCTTGGAGGCTCCACAAAACTAGAAATCTAGCCAACTTGAGTTGCTAGGAAAATGAAATGTGTACTTCACGAGGTACTCTCCAGGCACCTAAGTTTTCTTTTAACTAAAAAATCTTTTTTTTTTTTTTTTAACCAACAAATTCTTAAACGAGTCTGTGAACCAAGGCCTCTTCCCACCTTCTACCCAGCACTTGTTTTTCCAGGATGAATGGTGAAGAGAGACCCCATCTCTGAGCCATATGTATTGCCTTGACCTGAGAGACCTTTGAATATTCTCAGCCAGCTGTGAGAGCAGCTTTTCATGCAGAAAGGCCAACACTCTAACCCCAGGGCAAACAGGAGGCTTTTCCAAGTGGGGAGCATATGGGTTAGCTATTTTGCCCCTTGCCTTAAAAACGAACTTTGCTTTCTATGAAAGCGAAAATAAAAAAAAAAAAAAAGATTTGGCTCCTGAGGTTTACCTGCCCACTAAAGGCAGCTGCATTTTGATAGCTGTGGCCTGTTGCAAGGACTGTCAGTTCAAGACGGTATAGGGGACAGCCACATGATGAACGATGCTATACCATACATGTACCATAGAATGAGGGTGGTTCAGCATCGCTGGGAAGTCCAGGAAATTCTTGTGCTTGGGTCTTATACTTGGGATAGCCCGCTGCTTAGGTAGAATTTTACCTGGTGGAACCTCGATTGGTTAAAGCTAGTGGAGCAACAGGAAATTTCTTTATGAGTTTCACTCCTTTGTTGCCATTCGTCTACTACCCATGATATAAAAACATTCACCTCTGGTAGACGTGCTTAGGAAGAACCATTTCCACAAACCATCTCATTCCACATGGCTAGCTTGTTAGAACTTTTTGTTAGACTATAGTTCCAGTTCTCAAGTTAAATAATGTGTACAAAGAAGAGGAAGTCTGAGTGAGCAAGGTCTTGTGCTAATCTTTGATATTGTGTCTTGTTATTTACCAACCATTTCATGTAAGCTAATCTACTTGTCTTTTACTTGGCTTTGTTCTATGGCTTTGCATATGTTTTCCCTCCCACCTGGGATGCCTTTTCTTTTCTCTTCCCCTCTACATGCTTTCCTCTCAAAAACCAGCTCTAAAATCATCTCCTGCTAAGCGCTTTTCCTGAAGTGTTTGACTTGACAAGGATCACTCAGGTGTGCTTCTCATTTGTCATTGGTGTGATATTATAGCTCATAGTTTATTTATTATTGCAGAAACTTGAATATATTGTAGGTTAACGAACGTGCCCCAAACCTAAAAGGAACATCCTATTATAACACCTTCTATTGCCTGTGTTAACATCAAGGAAGGGACTGCATGGACCAATTAGCCCTCCTGGGTGTGTTTCTTGATAAACTCTTTTCTCAGGTGTGACATTGGACAGAAGCGATCGAGGCCGCCATCTTCTTTTCCATTATGCTCTGTAGGATGCACAGTATGGTGCCTCGCACAGCTCAAAAAGTTTTTTTAGCTCCTCAAAGTAGTACTGAGCACTAACTACCTACAAAGCACCTGCGATAACACGATAATGATGACACGCCGCTCTCTGGTGGTCACTTAGATACTAGATCAGAGGTTGGCAAACTATACAGCCCAAAATCTGGCCTGCCATCTATTTTTTAAAATAAATTTTTATTGACACCCAGCTCAGCCCATTCACTTGTCTACATATTGTCTGGCTGATTTTGTGCTCTAATGGCTGAGTTGCATAGTTTTAACAGAGACCATATGGCCCCCTAGGCTAAAATATTTATTATCTGGCCATTTACAGAAAAAGTTTGTTGACCCCTGACCTAAATCTTTGCACTGACCATAGTAAGAAGACAATTATTGGCTTAAAGTATAATAAAGACTAATGTAAAAATCAGCTCAAATGAACTATTAAAAGATAAATTACACAAATGTACAGTCTTGGACAACTTTAAAAGGCAGCTGCTTTCTCTAAATAAGTATTTAGGAGCTTGTATTTTCAATGGGAAGAAAAAAAACAACCCAAACAAAAACCCAAGGCCTAGAGACATGGGGTTATCACTCCTCAACCCCACTTAGAACAAGCACTGCTCGTGTAACTGCCTGTGAGGGCAATCATTTCATGTATCTTTTCAACAAGTGCTTGTTGAGGACTTGCTTTGTTCCAGGTACTGATGCCTGGAATGCATGATAAGCCAAAGTGGAAGGAGATACTTCACTCGCCGTTTCTGCAAGTCAAACTGAGTATCTGCAATAAGTGGCACAGCCAGGACTCAAACCAAATCTCCTGACCTTGCGTTTGGTATGCCCAAGTCAATAATTGTGCCTACGAGATACGCAGATTGGAAAAAGTATTATACAGATTCATGACAAACATCACTTTTCTCTCCAGTGGTAAATTTATTGGTTGGTGGTACCATGTTTGTTTTTCTTCATCAATACCCATATATGAGTTCATCGAAGGGGCAATCCAAGAGCCTGGTATTGACATTAACTAGCCATACAACTACAGTTTCTCAGAACTTCAGTTTCCTCAGCTGTACTGATGGAAGGTCATGGGGTAGGGTGCTGTACACTGAAACTAAAAATGTAGCGCAGTCCTGAGCAGTAGAACGTATTTGGGTATGGAGTCACACACAGACTAACAAATATTCGTGGAGCGCCTGCTGTATGTAGTCCAGCCTGGTACTGCCACTTTCCAGCTTGTGACGTGCTTGCTTTACTCCTAATTTGCTTAATACTTTTCTTCATTGTGAAAAATTGGGAGCAACAAGATTGGCATAACAGAGTTGTTGTGAGAATTGTTGTGAGATGCTTGAAGGCACCCAACAGGGTGCCGACTCTGTGCAAGGGGCTCAAGAGATGTTAGCATCCTCTTGACTATTAAGGTGATATTACCACAGTATCAGAAGGCATATCAAGTTGTCAAAACGCGAGAGGGAAGAGAATGACTGCCTTTCTTACTCCGCCCATGTACACGGTGAAAATGATCATACTTTCCAAGGTGAGGGCGTTGGTGAACGTGGCAGGAAGCTCCATCTGATGAAAACCCGTTAGCGCATCCCTTCCAAAAACCTTGTTTCTTTGCCTTGGTTTGAAATTTGAAGACAGAAGAGAATCCCTCTTATCGCCTTAGTTGCCAGGAGCGATTGGACAAATTAGGCATAAAAATAATATTTGAGGGTCAGGTAATTATTCTAGCACCTTGGGGGAACTATCTTGATAGTGCAAGAAATACTCCCTTTTACCTCTTCTTAATTCCGAAGCCTAAACTTCCTCCATGCCAGTCTGCTTTAAAATCCGATGACACCGCTGTGGGTGTTGTCATATGATGTCAGAGAAGGTGTTGAACACTTAACGAATTCCGGGGTGTGTTTCTAGTGCTGAGAAGTGCTGTCTTGTGTTAACAGTGTCAGTATGAGAGAGACTTGAAGGCAAAAAAGCCTATGTTTATGTAGGTGTTCTTTCATGTCGGGTGCTACACTTACTGCTTTTGATGAAGATGTATGATTGAGTTCCTGGATATGACATTTGTTGAGAGACAGAAGATTACCATGGGTGAAGCGCAGCCGAGTAAAGGATGAGGTGGCGGATGGAGTGTGAATGAAAGGTTACATGCGTTGATGTCTTGTTTATTTGATTTAGGAGTTTGAGATAGAATTAATCTATTTCAGTTTTTAGCATGTTAGGAGAACTATCTTAAAGATATGCTTTCCCATACATAACCAAAACATATCAAAATAAGCTTCGGAAGGTAGTTTTAACTGTACAAAATTGTGTGCCGGGGGGCGGGAATGAGAGCCGGGGACTCTGTTCTTAGAAAAGCCTAAACTGCTTTCACGTGTATTATTCTACTTCTATTCACAATACTTCGTGTGGCAGGGAAAGCCAGATTTTTTTTTTTCCATGAAGTTTAAATGTTTTCAATGAAAACCCATTTTATCTATTATTTTTCTGGAACAGGGTGAATGCAAACCAAAACTCATCATCTCTGAACACAGAAATTAAAGAATGAAATGGGCTATAAACTGAAGCTGAACAATCTAATTTCACTGTTGCAGTTAATACGGTGAGAAAACCCTCAAAACCATGGACATTTAAAGGGCAGAAAATAAATGCAATGTTTGAGGTTGAATTCTCTAAATAGCACCTGGATTTTGGCAGCTGAAAACGATGCTAGAACTCACAATGAAGAACCGAAATTCTCTCAGAACGAATCATGCTCTGAATGTACACACGTTCTTTCTCAGACTGTTTGCTAATTCTGCTTTGCTAAAGGATAAGCTGGGCATATTACTACCTCCATTTTACAGACGGAGTAAAAGAAGACTGGCGTTCTAAATGTCCCAATTAACAAAGTGAGTCAGTGGCAGGGTCAGAAATAGAAACCTAGATCTCCTTACTCGCAGACAGCTGCTCTAGTCACGAAACCAAATTCCCTCTCTCTGGGCCATTCTAAATGCATTCGTTTATTTGCATCTGCAAAATGGGACGCAAGTGGCCCCCGATAAGTGCTCTTCCACCGGCCTGGGCTGGCTTCCCTCTCCTGACTGCTCTGGAGGAGACCTCGCGCCTCTTTTCTGGTTTCTTTCTTTTTTTTTTTTTTTTAAGATTTTATTTATTTATTTGACAGAGAGAGAGACAGTGAGAGCGGGAACACAAGCAGGGGGAGTGGGAGAGAGAGAAGCAGACTTCCCGCTGAGCAGGGAGCCCGATACAGGGCTTGATCCCAGGGCCCCGGGACCATGACCCGAGCCGAAGGCAGTCCCTTAACCAACTGAGCTCCACCCAGGCACCCCTTTTCTGGTTTCTTCTAGCAGGACTGTCTGCTGCAAAGCGGTCTCCCCCACCCTGAAGTCTATATGCTCCCTTTTGTTTTGGACTGCATTATAAAATGACTAAATATTTCTTGCTAAATTAAAAAAAAATTGTTTTTGAAAAGTGAATCTATTTTTTCAACGATGCATGTCTTCATTTCAGAAAATTTTGCAAGTAGAAACAAAGTAGAAGCAAAACAAAATTTTGTAGTTTACTAGGAAATAACTCCAGTTAAGGACAAAATAAAAACATCTTGATTTTCATTTTTAACTCATTCAGAGGCTTCCCTTTTTGGTTTAAAATGGGAAGCTTTTACTGCATATACGCATGTGTGGATATGCGTGCATCTGTCTTTATAAACACATGTACACATCACATACACAGAATCAAAGGAAATCTTTACTCTTTCCTGTTCTCCGTTACTATTACTTTTCCTCAATTTTTCTAGCCATTTGTAGTAAAGAGACAGTGGTGTTGCTGAAAATGCAGGGAGGAGGACGGTAAGTCAGGCAGCAAACTTCCCCACTAAATTCCAGGGCACACAAAACCAGCCCTAATAAAAACTCCATTTTTCCTTCTCCCCCATACCAGGTAATTAAAATTGCATTCATTTTAGGATTTCTGTTGAAACACAGAGAACCAGAGGCCTGAAACTGTCTATCAGAACAGCCTGGAATTTAGCGATGCCAGCCTTGCTCAGATGAGTGCCTAACTCACTGGAACCCCGATCAAGTGATGTGCTAGAGGGCATGGACGGAATCGGATATTAAGGCAGCCTATTTAGATTACCTCCTTGGGAAAATAATTATCATTTAATCTTTATATGGGTGGATTTTTGTATTTTAAAGTCTACTTTTTTTTTGTCAACAAGAGAAATATTAGTTTTGATCCTCAAAGTTCTTGTCTCTGATTTTAAAGGGCTATTGCTTTAGTTCTCCATCCTTTATGTTATCAATAAGCTAGTGGAAATGATGGCGAATAAATCCCATAGAAAGTAGTTAGAAGATCAAACACAACCTTCACTGCAGACCTAGAGGTGCCTATTCTTTTCTACTCAAAAAAAGATCCTGACTTGGAGATGCCCTCTTCTTTCAGAGAGCCAACATCGTCTTCTCTCCTTTCGCTGATATTTACATGAAAATAAACTGCCTGTTATTGTCCGTTATAATGGAATGTGAACTTTGATAAAGAGGGGACAGATTTAAATCACAGGCCAAACTGCTTTATTAAGTATATTCTTAACCAAGTATCATTATAAAAGCATGATAATACCGTATGTTTGGTCACTGGAGAAAGAATATTAATAAATTATTAACTTTTAATAAATGAGCCTGCTAAGAATTTTAACATAATTTAATCTTGCTGCAGTGCTTTCAGCTGTATTGTGTGACTAGATTAGTCTCCAACTTCAGTGTTGGGGGGAGTCATTTCATTTTTCAATGCCATGAGCAGAGATTCAAAGATATTTAAGAAAGATTACTCATTGAGGTGTATTTCATTTACCTTCCTTTAAACACATAAAACATGAATTTTTCACTGAACTTGTTTGTGCCTTTGAATCTTCTGAATGCTTACATTTTATCTGTGATATCCTATTATTATTATTATTATTATTATTATTATTTATTATTTCAGTTCGAGTTTTCTTGACAGACAAAACTTAGTACCTTGGCTAGAAATGTCATCATGAGAAACTTTATGCTAACGTGGCAATTGGGTAATGAGGGTTTGTAAAGCAAGTCAGAGCATGTAATTCTCCTCATAGGTTGCTCTCTATCTAGATTTTATGACTTTAAGTACTTCATGATCAGTAAATAATAAATTCAATTTACTGGATAGAAGTTTTGTCACTTCGAAATACTCACTTGGAATATATATTTCTTAATTGGCATCAATGGCACATTTCCCAGGAAGCATAACAAAATGGATCATTTAATAGATGCCCAATCTCTCCATCCATCTATCTATCAGTGCGGCACATGATGTTTTGACTTTAATATGATAATTATCTCAGGCTGACTTCAGAGCAGGAAGCTGCCTCCCACACAGCAGTGCTTAATTACTTTAGACTTCAGCTTGCCAAGTGAAAAATTGACTGTTTTTTTGCACATTGCATGGAATTGAAATGATTTCATTGTCATTTCGGTTGAAATACAGCCTGACATCAGCATAGAATCATGGGAAAGATAATGCAAAATTTCTCTGAAATTCTAAAATGGTCTGAAAGCTGCCTTATTTTTTTTATGAAGCTGCATTTCATTTTCAGAATGTTAATGAAGATCCACTTCATCTTGAGAGAAGCAAACTTTTAGGAATTCACTTCTGTGAATAATCCCAGTGGCAACTCAATAAAGGGCAACGTTCCTAGGTAGCTGCAATTGAATGTGCACTTTGACAACTGGGGGCAGAAGAGCAATTGGAATTGCTGTTGACATGGCCAGTAGTAAAAATTGTTAGCTTAGGCATGCAACTAATAAAACCAAAGCAATAGTAAGAGCCTTATCCAGAGAATTTAAGACAGTGCCCCTTTCTGCAGATCCGCATAATACATTTAATGTGCTGTTGTGTGACAAACACTAAACATTGGTACAATAAAGCGGCAAAATGAGTATAGGCTATGTTTGGGTTGAAATTTATTAGAATTTCTTTTTTTCTTCAGATTTCAGCTGTCAATCATAGGCTACTAATTGAATAATTTTCAGGATACCCAAGGCAGATTTTATGAATAAAATGTCCACAAAATGTTGGATAGAGGGAGAAAGTAAAATTATGAGGGAACGCATTCGTATAATGGAGCAAATCACACCCAAGCTTTTACTCTGGCTAGAAGCGCTCGGCAAGTAGCACTGACACCTTTGCCATGTAAACCGCAGGGGAAAGTAATTAAATTTAACAGAAGCTGCCCTTGATTTAAAGCCACAGGGGAAGTCATTAAATTTAATAGAAGCCACTACTTCTAAACAAAGATATATGGTATTTCTATCACCAAATGTTACCTTATTTTTTTCAAATGTGCCTATAGCTTCTGGTAGCCTGCTTGTAGAAACCAGTTCCAGAATGCCTAATGGACAATATGTGATTGACTATTAGGAGCCGTATTGGTCAGTAATCTAACGTGAGCGCATCGGAGTTGTAATTCAAGAGACGGCATGGTGCTGCCCTCTATGCGACCTGCTGAAAACCAATACCTGGCCTTATGATGGAGACAAGACGTTTTGGGGAAAACGGAGGCTTGCAATTTTTGGGGTTAGCTTTGATGCATTTTGTGTATCTGCTTAAACTCTCCCCCAACCTCCGCCCCTGGGGCTGCCATTATCCTGTTGAGCTGATTCGGTGTCCTGGCTTTGGAAGAAACAGAGTTTTCCTTTCCTGAAATGTGTGCTTTGGGCATCAGGGTTCTCCATGCCAGGCCCCAGGGGCCCGTATGTTTTCTTTCACCTTGGACCAGCCCAGCCCGGTACAGGATGCTCACTGAAAATGGTGAGCCTTCTCACCAAGCCTTCTACCTGGGCTCTGACAGCCTCAAGGAAAGGGTACCTTTAAAAATTTTGTGCGAGGATCCCCTGCTTCTCAAGTCATGCATCCTCTGGGCTTTATCCTAAACTCACAAGGCCCATAACAGCCAGCACAGCCTGGGCTACTTCTGCGTTCCTTTCAGCTTTGTGTTAAAGACACCAACCATATATCTATTTACTGTTGTTACCTAATCAGATTGGGAGGAGTAGTACTGATTGAGGGTGAGGGGATTCATTTCCCTTCCTGAATTTAAGATTAAGAAAACCAGAGATATCCTGCTTACTTAGAGACTGTGGGCGAAGAAACAGTGGAATGGGTGTAATCCATAGGAGCGGCCCCAGTGAAAACTAATTGTTAAAATAGTTTCAATCTTCATACAATGTAGTTCACCGAGGCAGAGTGATGGGATAGCTGGACTCTCTGCCTAGACTACTTGAGTTTGTATCTGACACAGTCATTCTAACTGCATGACATCGGCAAGTCACTTTCTTGCATCTTAGTTTTATTATTATCTATCAGGTGGGGACTAACGGTATCTGCCATACAGGACTGTGGAAAGGATCAAATGGGCTCCATATATGTACACTGCCTAGAACAGGGCCTGACACACAATAAACAGGGCCTAAATGTTGACTCTTATTACATACAATATATGTTGGAGTTCATTGTCCATTGATAGTAACAGTTCCACATCATACACAGCATCATAAAAGAATATCCCCCATGGTTTTATTTGAATTCCATACTCCAAACTACATTGTAAACACGCATCCTTGTATATTATGTTTTAAGTGGACTCTTCATGCAGCCACAGTCCCTACTGCTCAGATAGAAGAGTGATGGTGTTCTAGTTGGGATGTTGGGGTGGGGAAATGAGGGGCGGTGGAGGTATCGAGGGGATGTAATAGAAGATAAGGTTATCTCGGAGGTATGGTGGTGTAGGATGTAGGTCAGTATATATCTTGCTAAATCACAAACAGTGCCTCCCTTGCAGTTGTGGATTATGCCAGTTCCCCTGGTTAGCCCAGAACCAGCACCACACAAGTGAAATCAGTCACTCTTCCTTCCAGGACTGGATGCATAGTCACAACACATTTGTCAACCATATATTTTCCTGTCATGGAGTTGTTGGGTGGAAAACCACTGAAAAAGAATTTTTCTTTGTCAGATAAACTTTTCACAATAGAAGAATGTAGTGAAGGCTTCTGAAATAAATCTAGTGGCACTGGGGAGTTTACAAATACTAGCATATTAATATACAGCTAAAATAATAATAAAAAACACCATGCTGCTAAAGATGTTTAGTATTATCAGCTCACTGCAGGAGTTTATTAGAAACTCCTGCTTTCTTTTATTAAAATTTCAATTGGCTCGGTGAATGAGATCCTATGTTAGTGTCATAAAGTGAGAAGCCAGAAGGAGAGGATATTGGCATTTAAGTGCAGATTTCATTTTAAAAACACTTCACATTATAAAAGAAGATTGCATATTGTAAATATTACATATAATGGTAGTGGTGTTAAAAAGTGTTAGTAATTTTTAAAAATTCATCAAATTGTCTTTGTTTATGATGATATTTGGCAGATTTTATATTTCTGTAGTAAAGCAAAGTTTTAAATTTATCCCAAGATGTTTTTAGTTATATGCACCAAACATGGTTTCAAAAAAGTTTTCGTGAAATAATGCATAAGTGTAATTTACTGGCAATCCTCTTTGGCTATAGCACAAGACAATTGCTTAATTTTATAATTAGCTGATGATTTTCCCTCTGCATTTTGGAAGCTTTTGTTAAACTAACTTGGTTTCTCTGGGTAGCTGGATAGATTGCAACCACTCATCTATGGTGGAATGTTGGGCTGGCAATGTCGTAAATGCCATGGAGCACTTTCTGAAGGAAGCCCAGGATTTGCTTTCCTGGCGTGAACTGGTCGCTGCTCCTTTACCTGGGGAAAAACTGGTGGTGAGGATAGTGGCAGGCAAAGTTCGAGGTGCAACAGCTGGGAAGCCAAGATGAAAACCTCGCTTCTTCGTCTCAGCATCTGGAGTCTTCACGGAAGTGGGAAGTTTGCAGGTTTGCAGCTGCAGCCCTTTCATGACAAGTTCGGTAAATTTTACACATGGTTGCTTGCTTCGAAAATATTTTCCAGGTTTAACATGTTTACAGCATTGACATTTGAAGCTGAAGCCCCTTCCTTCTTGATTAGAGCACGGAGTACTCACAGACTGCATTCTAACTTTATGGGGTTGGAAATCTGGGAATGGCTCATTTACAATTTTCAAACAAATCAAAATGCACTTTGATCTCTAGGCCAAGTTTCTTTAAATGCAACGAGTAATAATAATAAATTAGCCCAACTTAGCTATTTTCCCTTTAAAGACGGTCATTTTTAACGTAATTATTTTATTGCGTTCTAAAATCCAACCAACATATTTAATCCATCTTATTCAAAGTATATATTTTCTGAGAAGGAACATTAATTCAGCAAATTAGGTAGAGGCAAGGCTCTGAGTGTGTGTGTGTGTATGTTTTTACATTTTTAGCTACATGTTCTGGGAGAATATTAATAATAAAGGCAACATTTATCTTTACACATATTTTCTAATTGGAATCTCTCACTTTATTTACAAATCTTTAGGTGCACTGTATGTTGTCAAAGCAATATATGGAACATTCAGCAATACGATATATTCAAAACAAAGAGAATGTTCTCTTGAATTTTCCAGTGTTTAAGTTCCCTAGTTCCAAATTTTTTAGCAGATTAATTTTACACTAACAACATCAGTTGTGTTTAACATTGATTTTGATCTTGCATCTGAAATAAGATGAGAAATAATTTATATTGATACAGTTTTGTTTTTTTTAGAACCATAAATGTTCAGTTGACTGTCACAATGCTCCTAAGTTGCTAACAGGCATGAAAAAGGCATTCATATAATGCGATACATTTTACCATCCTCATCTCCTCAAATGTAAACTCTGTTGCTTTATTTTTTTTATTTTATTTTTTTTAAAGATTTTATTTATTTATTTGAGAGAGAGAATGAGAGACAGAGAGCCTAAGAGTCAGAGGGAGAAGCAGACTCCCTGCCGAGCAGGGAGCCCGATGCGGGACTTGATCCCGGGACTCCAGGATCATGACCTGAGCCGAAGGCAGTCGCTTAACCAACTGAGCCACCCAGGCGCCCCAACTCTGTTGCTTTAAACTGGATTTACTGGTGTTCAGATATATAATCCTAAGAAATTTTCTTTAACACAAGTTACATTGTTGAATACAATATTTCTCCTTCATGACTGAAGATAAACTACGGCACATAACACATGAGGAACCCTTTCATAGAACAAACTTTAGGTTACAATATTTCAAACACAAAACAAAAGCCACCTCTATCCCTCCAACAAAACAAATAAAAACCAAACGCCTTGCCACTGTGAAAAAATGCAGTAGGCAGGTATCAATATTGCTCCTATAATTTGGAAGGGACAAAGGTGGTTTTTTCTTTTTCGTGTGCTAAGTTTATACCACCTTCCCCCACTCCCAAGAAATAGATATTTGCTTTGAGTAACGTTTAACACACTCCGGGGATGACCTCTATGAGCAGTCAAATGGTGTGTATTGATTTTGAAATTCATATTTGTAGAAAGATATTTTAATAAGTTTTTTGAAAGAAGACAGTACTTCAAAATCAAATGCATTTGGGATTAATTGCGGAGTCAAACATCTTAATTTTAACTAGGAGGAAGACATAAACAAATGAAAAAATATGAAGATCCATAATGAAAAGCAGTAAAAGAATCTAAGTGAATCATTTTATTAAAACGGCTGTTTCCCTATAAATAAGGAACCATAAAAAATACAATTTGTATATTCTGTTACAAAAAGCCTCACTCTAGGCAGCCAACTACTAAAATTTTATATGAAAAAAAAAAATGCTCCCCTAAGGAAAATGTGCATATCTGCTGTTTCTTTCTTTTTAACAAAGATTGAGATGCTTATAAAGAACTTAGCAAAATCTTCTAAAAATAAAACCTATTTCACCATCCCTCACCCCCTCCACTGCACACACTGTGTATGTGAGGGTTTTCTTTTTTTCCTATTCATGCTGAATTGTCTGATTCCAATTTAAATTGCCAGTCAGTGTTTCACAGCTTTGCACAGGACTTTCTAATCTTTTCCTCTTGGGCATCTCTATTTGAAATGAAGCTTTACTGTCTCTCATATATCCGAAACAAACAAGTGTACCTACTTGATGGTTTAATCGTAACTGGCTAAGCTCAAAAAAATGAGCAGGAAGTTCAGGAAAAATGCATGGGACACTGCCAGCCGACAAAATCAAAACCCTCAGCAGAGATGCAAATGGTATTTTATTATTTGAAACAGCTGCCGTGTACCCTCAGACATTTACTCTTTCTTTCCGGATTTTTCCTGAATAACTTCGTGAAGGTGTGGTATATCCTTTCATGCTTTCCCTGGTGACCAAAGCTCTCCTGCCATTTACGTTGCTCCAGGTGATTTGGGGAAATACCACAGCCGTGCATCATTACAGAGCCTGTGGAGTTGTTTAGTTGCTAATTGATTCTCAAAGGAAGCAGAATGACGCCGTCACTGTAATGCGACCTTAAAAATTCTTCGATTTAAGCATGTGTGTATTCGTGAAATTAAAATGGCCAGCTTTTCTGGACCTTTGACTGCAAAAAGCCTTTACAGAGGAGGTTATAATACATTTTGCCTTTATTAGCCAAAAAAAAGGAAATCTGTGCCAGTTCTCAGGACTGAGATGCTTTTCTACTTAAAAAAATATATATATTTTTTTTAAATCTGGTTTTAACTGTTGAAGAACTTGATGTATGTCATGATGAAAATGTAATCTGGATGCTTTTAACCCATGGTTCAAGAGGACTCACGCCGTGCCTCCGGAATCTCACAGGGCAGTGCAACAAACACTTGTTTTAAAAACGGTCTCGTCTGTCTCGAGTCTTTACTAGGTAATCCTGTTGTTAGTGTCTGTGTTGTAATGAATGCTGTGATATAATGGAAACTTTCACAAATAAAGCGTCCTTACTTTAAAAACCACGCATGGTGTCGATTTTTGTACAGGTACATCATTTCTGCGAATGGGTTTATCAGCACTGCAACAATATCACGAGACAAGCTAAGCCATAAAAAGGATTAAGTGGTGCTGAATAATACTGATTAAGTAACAGGGCGATACAGGCGAGCTGTGAGTAACTAGCGCTGCCAAGTCTTCTGAAACAACACAGTCATAAAAGTTTACTTTCCTTGCAGACCCAACTCTTTCCTCTGGGACCTTCTCTAACTGCTCAAACATAAGCTATTCTCCAGTCACTAAATTCTGCCTACATTCAAAACAGTCATCAACAACAAACACCCTTTTTTTGGGTCTTCCCGTTTTCATAATGCTTCTGTGATAGGCAGTTCCGTTCTCAGCTGCCACTTACCCCCCGGGAGTGTGATTCTTAACCTCTTCAGTTTCCTTACCTGTAAAAGGAGGCTAACAGGACTGCCTTAGAAAGTCATTGTGAGGATCAAAGAGATAATGCCGAAAAGTCCTTACGACAGTACCCAGCACATTTTAAGCACCAAAAATATTAACTGTTATTAAGGGAAAAAATTGCAAGTCATTTTCCCCACTAATGAATACGTTATGAGCCAGAGAACTGCTTTTGTTTTTTTAAATCTACAGAGATGGGCTTCATGTTTTGTTATTATTACAACACGAAACAGTGGCAGGTACCCCGAGAATGTTTTCTAATGCTGCGCCCTGAAATTTAAGATCGGCGCAAAAGCAGACTTCAGATACACACACACATTTAAAATGCTTTTTATAAATGACTTGGAGTATTTGCCCAAATAATATGTTTAATGTGAAGAATATTCCAAAACTGAGGTTGACTCACTGAAGATTCTTTACCTGTCAGCTGCTTACGAGAAAGGTTCAGCCAGTTCAATTTTCATGTGAGAAATTAGTGTCAGGAGATAATTTCATCCATATCACTTGAAATGCTTTTCATATGGGCTATGGAGTGTTATAAATTCTAATTTATTATAAGGCAAAGGCGAAAAAGGGGGCAAAAAGAGAAGTCTGTGGATTTCATGCAAGGAATCCATTCCACATTGTTTCCACTAGTTTTTCCAAGACCCCGAGGGAATTCAACAATAGGTTATATCAAGTGCAATTAGAATCATAATGCAGAAGCAAGTAAATTAAGACAGATGTTGGTATTTCAAAACTAGTCTGCTTTCCTTATATTCGGACACAATTCATCAGATGCGTTAGGGAGTAACAATGTCTCCTCTTCAGTGTGTCACAATGATTTTCAGAAAACAGGGAAAAAAACACCTGCCTGTGAGTGCAACTCCAAAATCTCACCCAAACAGGGTTATTCCACAATATGATGCATGTAGATTATGTAATTACACCCAGACTTGGAACCCTAGATTTTGAGTGTTTCAACTTAATTTTGCATGTCACCTTTCTGGGCTGTGCTGCAAACAGGTGTGAGCTGGAGTGGGGTGCCGTGGGGAGTAGCCCGGGACCACACGGGTAACAGGCTGAGGAGCCCCGAGCAACGCTTTGTTATTAGACATCAGTGTGCTGTTAGCTGCGGAGCGAAGCTGCTTGTGCTTCGGGAGGGCTTCTCTGCTGAGGCTGGAGCGAACTAAAGAAGGAGGAAGCGCGGTGGGAGTGGACGTGGGCTGGGGAGGGGGGCAGGGTGTCGGCGATGGAACCGGTTCCTGCGGAGGAAGCAAGCCCGTGACAGGCAGACAGCACAGGGAGGCAAGCCGAGGGCGAGCAGAGGCACGAGTCCCTGCGCATTTCTTGGAAAACTACTCTCCAGTTTGCTGTCAAAACAGAGAATAGCAGTGGAGGGACCGACCCCGGAGGACCTCTTCAGCCAAAGAGACTCTGACTTTGGGAGGTATATTTTATTTTTATTTATTATCACAACACAGACTCTAAATTTAAGAACCTACTGGAGTAATTTCCCTGAGGAAGAAAGCTGACCCCATTCTCCAAGGGCTAAGTGTGCCGCAAAGCATTTGGAATGCTTTCTTAAAAGTTCCAGATCATTCGACCACTTGCACTGCAGCCGGTCCCTCAGTCTGCTAATACTCGGGCTTATCTGTGAGGGCAGGCAAGTGGTGGGCAGGCCTGGCAGCAGCTGTGAAGCCTGTCTCCCCCCCCCGCCCCCCCCCCCCCCCCCGCCGCCCCGGCCTGGGGGCAGGAGGTGGGGCAACGGGAGATAATGACCATTTGGAGACAACCTATTTAAGCCACTGTTCCATAATAAAAATTACTCAGTGGCTCTGAACATGAACTCTCAAAGGGAGGGTGCTGCAGGAGGCAGTTGGAGACTTTGTTTTAACCAAATGAACCAACAGAAGCTTGGGGCTTCGTCGTGAGGAGGGCCGGCTTTGTGGCTGGCCTTCCTCCCTTCTTCAAGCTTCATCTGCTGGGGAGGCACCAGGCCTGGCCCCCGAGGGACTCCGCGGATGAGGCCGCTGCGACAGAGGACACGGGGTCAAGGATTGGGAAGGGCTAAGCAGAACTCCGAAACTTCAGGGAGGGGCCGAAGAGAACACAGTTGCCTGAGCCACCTTCCAAAACACACAGGTCCATAGCACATTGTCTCCTTTCTGGTATGCACACGTTTTCACAAAAACGGGAGCAAGTAAGAGTCACACCATACCCTAAAGGTCCAGAGTCTGAGCTGTGGCAACCGTCAGAATCCGTGATTTCCAGGGCCCAGGGCCCCCCGGAGAGAAGAGTCTCATGGGCCTCTGGAGATGAGGAGCAGAGCGTTCCAGCTGAACTCGGCCCCCAGGGAGCCCCGGAGACACCCACCTTCTCTGAGATTGTACAGGCACCAGGGTGTGTGTGGATGCTGCAGGGGAATTGTCGGCATCGCAGACCCCGATCCTCGCCCCCCAACCCCCCCCCGCCCCCCAACCTGGAATGATTTTTAATGTATGCTGTTTGCTTACTTCAGGGAAAAGGGTCAGTCTAGGAGCAAGAGGAGGGCAAGGATAGTCGGGAACATGCGAGCAGTAAAAGTGAGGTCAGGCAAAACCGTAGAGTCGCGAAGCTCTCCTACAGGCAGGGTTTCCAGGTGCGTTTTTATACCAAACAAAAGACAGACGGCCAGTCACCCACTGAGTCACGGGGAATCGCCGGGAGGGCGGCTCTGGAGGCCGAGCCCGGCTGTGTGGGAGCCACGTTCCCCGTGTCTGGGGCTGCGGTTCGGGGCTGCCCACCAGCCCCTCCATCTCCGTGCACGCAAGGCTGGTGATTAGAGGACCCCGGCTCCGTAGCCCATTGCCCTGAAGCCGATTCCTGGCTCAGAGAATCTCCCTGCTGTAGAGCCACGGAGTCTTCCGCAGGTCTCCCCTGCAAGCTGCTTGGCTCGCTTTGTATTATCTCCTGGCGTTTGTGTGCGCCCTGCTTGCATCTAATGTGTATTTATTCTCGAGGACTAGGAGCTTCAGCGGGCACTGGAGTTTAAGTGAGGGAATGGCACAGCGGTCCTGGGGAAGATTCATTATCTGTACACTTCTAGGTGATTTGACTGGGAGATTTTAAGCAGTTTATGTGGTGAGGAGAAGGCAAAGTGACAATGTGCGAACCTCTTACGATATGCAAAAATGTGCAGCTGACACAGAATTGCCATTTAGTAGGTAATCAATGTGATGCCAGATTTTTCTAAAGAGCACTAGGGAAAATAAATACTCAAGATACGGACCAAAGTCCAAGGGCCAGCACTGAGCCTTGCCCATGGCTCCAGTCGCCTCCTAGGGGCTCCATTCCTCTAGATGAGATTTCGCTCTCTTCACTGCGACATGATGAGGCAGGGACACTAATACGACTCCTTTGAATATGAAAAATAGGAAGAAACCCCTTTTTAATCTTTGTTTTTATGGCTGCAAACATGATTACATAGAGGAAAATCAATCCCAATGGAACGCAATAGATAATACAAAGTAATTGATTGGCCTTTATCATTTTCCATTAGGATATTAAAATAACACCATAATATCAAGTGGCAGCCACTGATACATAAAGGAAAAGAGGAGCTGATTATGTCTAAGGGTAATCAGGTCAGGGAAGTGTGAAGGTAAGATAAATAAGGTAAATACAAAAATGGAAAAGGCTTAAAAGAAGCAAAAGGGAGTTGGTGGCAAAGAGTCTACATAATAGAAGGGAGATCTGATGTCGGGAATATCATTAAGCGGGAAGCCACGAGAGACAGTGGATTGCCACTGTGTGATTGCAGTACGTCTCGGTTGGTGTCCCAAGCCATAGGGGCCAAAGCTGAGTGGCTTTAACTTCTCAGGAAGTGCAATAATCCTTTCAGAATACAATGCCTGCAGCCTGACTGCTATCGGGCTCTGAAATTTAGAAAATGAAATAGGGGCAGCATTTAGCTCTTGGTGTTTCCCAGGCTCTGATGCCACCAGCAATGGCATTGCAAGCAGCCACTGAGAAAACCTCCATTTGCAGCCAACTTTCCAAACTGCCAGAGACCAGCGCCGCTTTGTCAAAACCCCAAATGCCATGGTTTGTGTCCTAATGGCAAGCAGCTGGAGCAGAGCCGTTGAGAAACATTGCATCGATAGGATGTCTAGGTACGTTATTCTGTGTTCTTACCTGTTTCATCTTTCCGTACATATTTATTCTCTCCACTTATATTCATAGTGACTAATGCAGGCATAAATGTTATTAATTATACCATCTTACATAAAAATATGACTGAATTTTAATTCCCAGCAACATTAGGATATTTTATATATATATAGAGAGAGAGAGAGATGCTTTGTGTCTGATCAATAAATAAATACATTTAAGAGCTAGTTCATTAAAAATATACAAGATTTTTGTTTTGATCCCTGTGTCACTGCATGACATGCTTCTAATTTAGATTTCTTAACACAATGCCATACATGTGTCAAGCAACCGTCGCAAATAACCCTGTGGTGGCTGGAAGTCAGTTTTTCACATTCACGCTTAAAACACAGTATAAAAATGTCATGCCCACCAGAGTGATCCAGCCCTTTGGATAAGCAGTAATCAGGAATATAGCTTAAGATGGTAGAATAAATCACCGTATGGGCTGTGAGTATTAGAGAACTGGTTAGCTGTGATACCCTCAAGAGATGTGGGAAGTAGTTGTTTACTCAGCAGAAGGACTGCAGGTATTACAGAATTTGTTCTTAACTTCCCTCAATCCTGGGGAGTTGAACTCATTTGTTCATTCATTCACTTATTCATCCCCTAATTGAATGCCTGTTATGGGTCTAGAACTGAGCTTGGTGCTGAGGTGGCAGAGATGGTCTCAAGGAGATACGGGCAATTAGGGAGCATTGCTACATTTAAACAAATATATGAAAAGGTCCTAGTAGATAAGACACAGGTGCTATGAAATACAGAGGAAACGGAAAGTCAGGGAAAGGATTCCCAGGTAGATATGAATAGAAAGGTCATCTCTAGACAGAAAAGATGAGGAAGGGCATTTCAGGCAGCATGATACTCATACGAATGGTCCAAAAGACACAAAGAGTGGTAATGTGTTGGGGAAAACAGGAGCGGCCTGAATTGTGTGCTGAGTGAGTGGGATAGAGTGGCGAGAGACTGACAGTTTCCCCTATACAGAATGGAAAGGCTGTAGACGTGTTTAGGCAGAGATAGAGTCTGATTCGATTTTTTAGGGAGATGGCACTTTGATATAGGGTAAAGAATGGGTAGGAGTGGGGACAAGAGGGACCATCACACCATGTAGTAAAACACCATCCTGGGTGAAGCTTAATGAACTAGCTATGCTAAGTGCAGGGTGATCCCATCAAAACAATCATACCATGTACATCAAATGCTCTCGGCAACAAGTGGTAGAAAACCAGAACAGCATCTCATCTATGAGAAGTTCAGAAGATCAGGGCTCCATTTCTCAGCCATTCTTTTAGCCGTAGCTCATCCATGTGTTGACTGTCCTTGGGTTGGTAGCCAGATGGCCACAGCAGTTCTAGCAGACTCATCTAAATGTACAATGTCCAGAGGAAGGGCCAAATCTTTTTTTTTTTTTTTTTTTTTTTAAGTCTCTTCCTTGGGAATGAGAATCCTTTCCTAGAAATTTCCATCAGGCCTCCCTTCATTTTCATTGGCCATATTAAGTCAAATGCCTATTCCTAATCCAATTACTGATAAGGTTTTATAACAGTCTTTGGAGAGTCAACTACTATTCATGTCTTACTTTCCTTTAAATATCTTTCCTTTTGATCTTATCTCTCCCCTACTGAAATAACTTCTGGGTGGCTCTGTAATAAGCATGGGATGATGCCATGCCATCCTGTGTACAAATACTGCTTCATTTCTTTATCAAAATCAAACTAAATCTGGTTAATCCCCATGGATGGGGACCATGAGGACTGGTGAGATGTCGTCTATCAGTTATTGTTCATGGTTTCCTTTCCTTCCTTCATTCTGATGGATCGGAATCCTACTATTTACACAGATCCAGAAGATGCAGGGATGTCCTGGTCCTCAATCCAGGGTGCTTCACTGCGGTGCGCCCAGCCCAACTCTGTGAAGTCTTCTCAGATGTGGTTTAAGGTCCCCACATTCTCTCAAAACCTGCAAATTTCATCTTATTCTCAGGGCCTGTGGAACCAAGTCCTACCTGGTACCGGGGGTTAACTTCTTCAGACAAACTCAGTGTAATTGTCTCAGTTGGTATGCAGAGTCTGTTAGTGATTGCCTGCTGGGGTCCATCTCTACCTGATAAATTCCCCCCAAACCTTGAGGACCCAAATACCTGGCACCCTAGCTGGGGAGACAGGAGGTGTGCTGGGGGAAATGCATTTCATTTCTTCCTGATGAGCCTGGAGCCAGCCAAATAAGACACAATTACTCAATTATCCAACCTACAGCAGTAAGAATTCCTAAAATGTCCTGATAGAATGCATCAGTGTATTGAAGGAGTAAACACAGCTGTCTTGGGCCAGCTTGAGTCTTAACTGGTCTCTTAGAGGAAGTCTGATTATGAGGGTTCTCTAATCCTTCATAACCAGTATTTCCTTCTTCCATTACCTTTGCTCTTCAAGCACTCTCCCCGCCCCCCCGGCAAACAAAACAAAACAACACAACAATAACCCAAAACCAATTTCCTGAGTTTACTGATTTGATGTACTTATTAGCAGGGAATGATCTGATTGATTAATTCACATGGAGCATGAACAACTGATGATCCTGATTAAAGTGATACACTTACTAGGGCTATTTAAAATCTAAACGAGCTCTCTTCTACCCCAGATGAATCGACCTCTAATGATGGATTTCAGGCAACATGGAGGAACATAATTATTGGAAGAGTTGCAGGTGTGACCTCTTACATTCACACTGTTCAAATAGGACCTTTTACAAACCTCTATGTAGAATATTGTATTTTAATAGTCTGCTGAAAGGGCTTTCTTGCCCCACAAAACAGTGACTCCCTTGAGGGCAAGACAGTGCCTCAGCCCCTAGCACAATTCTTATCACAGAGCAGCTTTATGTTTTTTGATGGTTGCTTAAAGCATCTTTTTACAATTAATCTGTTACATGGGCTCTGGGGAAATCAAAAAGAAAATGAAGAGATCACTTTCTTGTTTTTCATCCGTTAAATGATCCATATTTTTCTAATCTTTCACTGCATTTATATTCTGTGAATCTCCATTGTCCAGTTTGGAAGTGTCTTAACTTCCTCACAATTCCTTTAAAATGCAGAATTCCCATCAAGGCTTAGTATTTTCTAGCTGGATGTTTAGGTGACCAGTTGAGAAATTCCCACAGTTGCAGTATTCATGCACTGGGTTTGTGTGCCAGAGGACTTTACTTGCCTCTTAGCTCCTTTGGTTGCCCACGTGTATTCATAAAGATCTTTTCCAGGTGAGATTTCTCTGAATTTTCTATCATTTTTCTAGAGACTTAAAATCTTCTATTTCACCATGAGCTTGTGGTTTGGGTTTAACTTTTGAGGGGTTCACTCCCTTTGAGCTGGAATAAGATTGTAAGTATATGTAGGTTCTAGGGATAATTCTCACTCATTCTCTAGCAGAGGTAACCCTCTTGCAAGGTGAACCAGCCATAAGGCCTCATACACTCACTCTCGTGGCCTAGCCCAAAAATGCTTCATGCTTGATTATTTCATGTTATAATAGATCATTATGTTGTCTGTTCACCATCTTTTTCTTTCACCAGTTGTCCATTCCAACCTGGTGAAGATGCTGATCTCAAGCTGTTGCCTCCTCTGCCATGATGGTGGGCATGTGACTGAATCTGGGCTAATCAGGTTACTCCCCTCTGCTCTTGTGATTGGTCCATAAGGGGCACATGACCAGACTTGTGAGTCATCCTCACAAATTTTGCTGAATTTGTTAGGAGCAATAAGCTATGAAGATGACAGATGCTTTGAGTTAATTTGCTGGGGACTGTTTTTGCCACTGGGTACAAGGAACTTGCTGTGCACAAAGAGAAATTAGAACCAAGAGATGGATGGATGAAAGGAGGGAGAGAAAGAGAAGAATCACTGATGACAATGTCTGGGGACCTGACTCTAGCCATCTTTGAAAATTTGAAAAATTCTCTTCTTTTTCTGTTTAAGCTAATCTGAATTAGGTTTCTATAAATTATATCAAAAAGACTCCAAAAAAGTAAACAAAAGTGTTCTTTTTATCTATAGAAGTACAAATGATATAAGCTTTACAAGACAGAGGTGCATGTATTTTTGAACAAATTGAAAATGGCATGTGCTTTGTGCTCTGAAATGTACATGGTATCACTTCACCATAACAGCAAGTTCTACAGCCTACACTTAGATGAATGTGAATTCAGGATCCAATGACTTCTACAAAATTCAACTAAATAACTGGTGGTTAATAACTAATTTCACATGCCATTGAGAAAAGCTGGGAAAGTAAACAAACTGTAGTTCAGAACTAAAAATAAGATTATACGCAGCACACAATTATCTAAGGGAGAGAGAGAGAGAACATGACAGCAGCAGAAGTCTTGAATCCAATTATACAGAAAACAAGCAGGTGTTCCCTCATGTATGAACAGGCATTGGTAGCTTTAGAAACATCCCTGTTCTGCAGGGTGGGTGCCACTTCTTCTGAGAGACCCTCCTTCATGGCACCGAGCACTTACCCCTCGGCCAGCAGTTAACATGCCAAACTAGAATTGCAGGATTACTTCTTGATCCCCCAACTTGAAGATAAGCAGTTTGAGTGCAAGGACTGTCTTCTTCATCACTGCATCCAGCTTATCTAGCTGAGTGCTCAACATCTGCTCCATTCACAAGGCATGCTGCGCACAGGGACATGACTGTTGATAATGTCACAGGGTTGACTGTGCAGAGGACCTGTGTTCCAGGAGCTTTGTCCTTCGGGCTTGGCTCTTGGTTTTTCTTTATCATCCACCATCCTCTTTATGTTGACTCTTATGCTATGATACTTATTATGTTTATTATATAAGTGACTCAGCCCGAGTCCAAGGATCAGAAGAAACATAATCATGCAGCAGAAACTGGATGAAGATTTCTTTATCTGACCAAGGCTTCTCTCCTCCCTACATACATGTTAAACTGCTGTTGTTAGACTTGGTTTTCAGGTCGGAGAGAAAGAATGTTCTAAATGTGACACAAATTGGCCTGTTACTACAGCTTAATTTCACTTAGTCCCCCTAATCTTCCTGTGAGTAGTATTATTTCCATTATAGAGATGATCAAATAGGACTGAAAGCAACTTCCCCTAAAATAGAAAGCTCACAGTGAGCTAGGGTTTGAAACTAGTTCTAACTTCCCAAATTATGGCTTTTTGTACACTACTTAGAAGAATAACTTTGAACCCAGGATTTTTCAAGCAAAGCTTAGGATAGATTTAGAATTACATATCCTTGACCAAAAAATAATATCAATGCATGAATCAATAAAGCTTAATTCAATTACACTTCATCTCTCAATTATCAGCAATAGAAAGGTTATGAGGAAAGCAGATTACCTGCAAATTTTATGTGGATAAAACTCGTAAATAATATGTGAGTAACTGAAAGCTGCCAACACACTGCACTCTCAGCTATAAAAAGAGATTGGTTATAAGTGAGGTTTGATGATTACCATGTTAGGTCAACTTACTCCTCCACAGTTTATGGCAAATAGTTATTTACCAGATGGAATTTCCCCTAAGAAATTTCATCTACTTGACTTCCTCTTCACTTACCTTCTTTCATCATAAGGTTGAGTCTATTTCAAAATAACTTCTGGGATATTATTTGGGAGAGAAACACAGACTTACTTTATTCCAGAGGGAAAACAAAAGATTGTCTAAACATCAGTTTAATCCATAGAATGGAGTAGAAGCACTGTGTCTATTCTCCATGAGGAAGTCTGAAAGAGCAAAATAAATATTGTGTGGAAAATCCAGAAGGGACCTCTGTCATAGAGTCTAAATTATGAGGTGTTTTCAGGAAACATGCATTTTATCCCAGGTCAAGGCCAGCTGGGGTTGGAAAGGCAGTCTCCAATGATTTGACATTTCCCTGATACCTCCTGGAGGAAATATTCAGGTTCCTAGAGGGGAGTGTGTTTTGGGCTGACAGCTCATGTCTATTTTCAAAGCACCATTACCTATGGCAGGTGATGAAATACTCTCTAAGTTCTGACATGGTGAAGGTTGGAATAATTCAAAAGGGTCTTGCCCTCATAGGCTGCGATTACTGCATTCCCTATGAGTCTTTACAGATCCCTACCTCATGTGTCTACATACTCACACAGACACAGAGAACCATTTACACCCACACACATGTGCACATGCATGTGTGTCCACACACACATGCTTTTTCACACACACAGATACTGCTAATTTCTTAACTCTGCACCTTTAAAAAAAGTCTTTCAATTTGATTGCTTTGTAATAAGGTAACATTGTAAAAATATTAAACTACATTTTTTATTGCCCCTTAAATCTTGTTCCCTTGAAGTCTTCCACCTCCAAGGCTGAGCATGAATCAGATGATCCCTGGGAATGTGTGGGTTAGAAAATGTACCACCTAGAACAAAAAAATCAAAACTATGTTTGCTAAGGATAGAATGCGTACACTACCCCCCACTCCGACCCCCAGTTCCTATGTTGAAACCCAAATCCCCAGTGTGGTGGTATTTGGAGAAGAGAAGAGGCCTTTCCCTTTGAGAGGTTATTAGGTCATATGGGTGGAACCTTGATGGTGGAATTAGTGCCCTTATAAGAAGAATCATGAGAGAGATTGCTTCCCTGCCCCCTTCCATATGAAGACACAATGAGAAGATAGGACTGCCTGCAAAGCAGGAAGGGGGCTCTCACCAGGAACCAGATCAGCTACCACCATGATCTTGGACTTCCCAGCCTTCAGAACTGTGTGAAATAAATATTTGTTGTCTTAGCCACCCAGTCAGTGGGTAATTTGTTATAGCAGCTTGAGCTAAGTCAATGATGAGAGGGATATTCTGGTTAAGGAGGAAGAGAAAATAGATTGTGCCTTCTGTCCTATGGGATGGTGGAAGGACAAAAGGTGGAAGTAAGGAAACAAATGGTAAAACCTATTCTGAGTGACTGATCTGGATCTAGGAGGTCACCAAATGTAGGTCACAGACCTCAATGTAGCTTCAAGTTTGGCTAGGGAGACCCAATTTTGGAACCAGTCATCAAGGAAGTTGTCCTAGTTCTCCAAGAATTTTGCTGCCTACAGCTGTTCATTTCAAAGGTGAACACAATAGGATGTCCAGCTAGGGCACACTCAAAGTTTAGGTTAGTCAGCCTGTCATGGACATCTGCCATGAAACCAAGGGCCTCTCCATCCCCAAATCACGAGGGCTGTAACTCATCCTCTATATAACTCATCACCATGTGATGAAAGAAGAGGGGAAAGGGAGGAGCAGTTTCATTAGGGAGTGAACTTGAAGTCGACTGAAAAATTATCAACGAAAAAATGATCCCAAAGAAACTATGGAACCCAGAGGAGCTGAAACATCTTTAATAGGCAAACTTAAAGTCAAAGCCTATTGCTTCCCATCCTTCACCCCCAACAGTTACCCAGCAGGGTGAGAGCTTGTGAGAAAGATTCTATCATTTGTAGAAAATAAAGAAGCGTCTTTTTCTTTGCACATCTGGTATGTTAATTGTGACCCTCCCAACATAAGTAATACCTGCAGCATAGTTTTCGAATCCCTGCTAGGACAAATGTCATTTTCGGGGTCTGTCATTCTCTGGGCCCAGGAAAAGCCCCACCAAGTAAAACTTATCAACGCACCCTGCATCTTGCTCCTTTAGCTTCAACAGCCTTCCAAGTTGGGTTGGTACTTGTTCAGAAAATGAAAAATGCCTTTCAGCCTACGTTCCCCTGCACAGATAAAGATCCTAATTGTGCCATTACAAGCTGGTACATAAATCTGTGTCAAGTTTCTCATAATATTATATCTGCAAATGAGATCTTGAAGGTATTGTTCTCCCTTTCACCTAATGACAGAACAGAACGTTTCATTGAAAGATGGTAGAGAAAGATGAGTGAGTTCAATTCAGCCTGAGCATCTGAGTTTGTATATTTTAGGGGAAATGGACTCAGCAAACAGACCAGCGTTTTCAAACACACCAACAAGACTGGCTGAAACATCTGGAAAAATCCCTCTGAGATTGAAAACATGTGATGCACAACAAAGGCAACAAGTCCATGTTTTTATAGTTTCTTGATTGCAGCGGAGAAACTGAGTTGCCAGGAATCCACAGATCCTAAATCGGTCCTTGTTAATACCTGGTACTATTTGCCAAGCTATGGGGGTGGGGGGGACTCTGAACAATGAGAAAATAAGATGTTAAATACATAATAAGAAAAAAAATAATCAAAACATCTGAAATAATTGGATTAGGAGTTAGTAGATTTCACCCTTTATTATGGGTTCTTTTTTTTTTTTCCCTCCTAGAAGGATATTTACTAGAATTAATAAGAAACCCTTATATTTATTAGCATCTTTATTCCAAGTAGCTCAGAGCCTCCACAGACATTCTTTTATTATTTCTCACACATCTTCTGTGAGATTTTTGGCAAGAGGATAGGTATTATCCTTGTTAAATCCGGTGCAGGAAAAGCAACTGTTTTCAAATGTAATTTACAAAAAGCACCTCTTAGGCTGAAATCTAAACTGCTGTTAAGGAATTCTCTCTTGGGGATGTTTTTCTCCCTTTTCCTCTTTAATTTAAAGTATGAGACTGTCATTTCTGTCATTAGTTATTGCAGTAACTTTTCCCTCTTCAGACCAAGGTCAAAAGTCCCCCGCTGTTAGTCTATCCATGAAAGTGCTTGAACATACACAGCCGCATATCATGCATATTTATGCTGCAGAAGTATTAGAGTAAACATAAGAGGGATGAATTATTAAGGGCAAAGTAAGACTGATGAAATGCTGTTAGTTTAGATATTTGACTGATTTGTACATTTATGAGCTGACATGAAGCAATTGAAGACAAAGAAAAAAAACTTGGTCTTCGGCTAAGCCAGCTCCTTAAGAATGATAAATCTTTGGGATTGAGACTGAAACAAACTCTATCTTCTATCATCTATCATCTGTCTATCTATCTATCTATCTATCTATCTATCTATCTACACATTTGTGTGTTTATATAGTTACATATTAGTGAATCATTTCAAGAACTGCACAAAAGCTTCGTCTCCATATTAATCAGGGTGCCTTAGGTCCTGTGGATTCTAGGGCTCCTGTTGGCTCCTGCTTCTCCTGTAGATCTTTAGTTCCATTGGACTTTCTTAAAATGAAGAGTTAGTATTTACTTCCAAGGCCCCTCATACTTACTTATCAGACCCCTGTCTGGAATGAAGGTCCATTTCCAGATCTTTGGCTCTGATGTGGATGGGAAAATGTCAGACAATTTCCGGGTGGCTTGTTGGAGACAGTTCTTCTTCCATGTTCAATAGCTCCAACTGTTTGGTACTTCAGGGTCATCATGTGTTACAAAGCCTAAAGTCAACTCTATTGGGAACTAAGGGTCGGTAAACAAGCCTCGGTCGGTTCCGCAAGAAAATAGTCCGGTCCCTCTTGTATCTGCTACACTGGTTCTGCCTGTTTTTGTTGGGACTCCTCTCTGATTGCTTCAGGTCGGCTGGACAGGTCTGCTGCGGCAGCTTGTTAGAATTGGTGCAAAGGCGGGGAGGGGGTGGGGGGGCAAAGCTGAAAAGACACATCAAGGGAGATGATTTTCCCTCATCCTCTTTGTAGGCGTTCTGTGAAGTAGGTGCTGAAATGAAATAGTGGGCTGGGGAAATGTGGGGGTGAGGATGGGTAGATGAGAGGAGCCAGTTAAAAGGCAGGGTTCTGAATTTTATGCTCAGGAAGAGAAGGCCACGTTCTAATTCCCAAGGCTGCCAGAGTCCTGTTTGTGATGCTGTCTCTTGCTTCTTTCTCTTTCTGTAATCGAAGAGGTTGTAAGTTATCAAAAAGAAAAAAAAAACTCACAAACTAAAACACGCCACCGAAAGTCATGATGTGGAATAAGATTTACTCTTTAGTTTTGCATAAAGGAAATCAGAATCATTTAAAAACAATTATTGATGTCATTGTCCTCCAAAGAGAGCCAAGAGGTCCTTCCATCATGCTCTTTGGGAAAATGACAACAGCAACCAACAACTTCTGGCTTGATGTGTTTTGACTCTTAAAATCATTTTTCACACTGGCAGACTCGAGGCCTCAGGGCAGGAGACCCTTGTCCCCACCAAATAGCCACATTTCACAAAGTTGCATTTAAATAGAAGATTGTCACATTGTCCAGGTAGTGCTTATCATTTAAAAAATAATTACTTCTTCCCTATTGCTTATAATAACTACTTTAAAAAGCTCAAAAGTGAAATCTATTTCCCCACCTCAATTTTCTCTCCTCCGTCAGGTTTGCATACTCTGTGGGGCTTCTAACAACTGCTGTGTTGCTGGCACAGATCTTTTCTTTCCCTGGGGGAATAAAAAAGGGGCCTTGGAATGTTTCCTTTGGGGAAAAATATCACACCTCTTACCAGACAACCAGGTTTTCTCTTCTTTCTTCTGATTCGGGTTATTTTGTGTTATTAAACAGTCTTGTGCTGGCTTAGCAGCCATTTACATATTCATTCATATATTTATACACTTAAATATTGATCTGTGTGTTCGTGGTGGATTTTGATGCCTTTCATGCACCAGGCCGCGTGCAAAGTGTCTGAGATGATGCAGTGACTATAGCAGGTGCCACACTTAACTTCATGGAGCTTTAGGCCCATTAAAATGGGGAGAAAATTATACCCACAATTTATTGTGTGGGTGGTTGTTCTCATTTTCATATAAAATGATAAGAATATTCTTTGCCCAAGAAGATAGTTGTGATAAGGAGCTTACCTTTGGATTCACTAATCTCGACAGTAATCTACTAATTACTTTGTTCAGTTCTCCTATGGTTAATGGGCTTTTAAAGATATTAGAGCAATTCTGAAAGGTGGGGAAGAAAAGAAGTCACGGTATATTTAGACTTTCAGAAGTTATGTGGAAGACTAGGAATTGATATACGATAGTGATTTCTCAGTCAGCTCACCTGATTAGGGAAGAGAATTTCCATCGCTTCATTATGTATCTTAAACCTGGATCAGGCCTGAGTGATTTTTAAGCATGGGGGAAAAGTTGTTTTGTTAACTGCAATCTAAAATGCACAGTTATGGATCCCAGTGGCTGCCTGACCTCCTCAAACACTTTCCAATTGCGTGCGTCACGTCAGGGCCACGCAGGGTGGTGGCGGCCTCAGCTTTCCATGTCTGAGGTTTGGTGAGCATGATTTGACTTTGGTCTGTGGTTTTTCCTGAATGCAGATTTTCTCTTGGACTCTGAACTGTGGACCAGAGGAAGGTTCCACTGCCAAGAGAGTGAAGGGCAAAAGGAGACAAATGCTTTTTTGACCTCTCACTTTAAAGCCGCTCACCCCTGTTTTATTGCTCTTTCAACGGTGCATCAAAGCAGGAAACTTTAAAGTCTCAGTGAAGCAGGAGGATACAGCTTTTCCAGGGACAAGGGTAGCTTTAATTAAAGTTGGGTTGTATTGGGGAATGTTTTGCTTTGTATTTGAACCAAAAAGAGGTGAAGGAGACAGAGAGGAAAGTAGAGCAGTTGATTATCTCCCTAATGGCAAAAAAAGATCAATTAATTTACAGTGAGAGGGAAGAAAAAGAACTACACCTACAGATTTACAAAATGTTCATTATCTATGGACTTTGGATATGAACCACTATCAGCCTCAGATCCAAGGCAGAGATCTGACAGTTCCAACCCTGAATTCAGGGGCCAGTTGATAAATTAAAAATCATTTTAAAATTTAATATTAAAATTGATAATTGCTCTGTGGGAAATAGATTTTTCTGAACTTATACCCTTTTCCTGCAGTGCTGAGCAAATGCAAGGCGATAAACTGTCCATTTGTCACAATGATAGATAGACAAATCCTACTTTTACCCTGTTCCACAGTACTCATACATTTCAATTAAGGAGAATAAGTGCTACCATTTGTAACACGTGCTCATATTGTCTTATATAGCTTTTTAGGCCTTAGAGAATTCTCTTTAGCAATAGGAAAAAGTCTTCCAACATATCCATACAGCTATTGGAGTATACTGCCCATCTCTTCAAGGGACATGGCGAGGCGCTAGAGAAGAAGGTTGGTGATCAAACATCACCCGGGGATAGGAGAAGATGAGGAACCTGATAGATACTGAGGGTGATCAATGGAGGATGGGGGATTCTGATTAAACTGACTTAGTAGGATTCTTGCAAAATTGGAGAACACAGAAATGAACACAGAAGCCCAAAAGTTAGGGTCCAATTGACGAGAGTTCAGAGGAACCTGACTAATGTTTGCTCAAGGAGAGACTCTTTGTCAAAGAGAGCTAGAATAGGTGGGGTATAGTTCCCATTCCATCGATGTTAGGCTTGGTCATATGACTTGCTTGAAGCCATTGGATTACGAGAGGATATGACTCTATCAAAGGCCTTAAGTATGCTTGTGTGGTTGGGCTTGACCACTTGGGCCCTTTGCTCATGTCCTTGGGCTCCTTTGCTCCTTTGCTCATGGTGAGGAGAGTACGTTCTATGCAGTTGCTGCTTCTTCCCCGTAGGCCCCAGAATGAGACACATGGGCAGACAGGCACCTGACCGGAGACTTGCAGCCAGTCCCAGGTGAACAAATCTGAAGCAGAACTGCCCGAGACAACCCGCAGACTTGTGAGTGAGAGGAGGAAGTGCTCGCTGTTGAAAGTCACTAGGTTTGGAGGGTCCTTTATTATGCAACATTAATTACAGCCATAGTTACCTAATATATCATTCCTCAAGGAGAACTTCTTATGGCCTCGAGACTATGACGCATTACAAACATTTATCACAACTGTGATGAATCTGTATCTTGTTTACCACTCTGTCTTAGCACATGGCATACATAAGGTCTTAATAAGTGTGTGTTGAAGATAAATGAAGGCTTTTCCAGGTCAGGTTTCTCCCTATTTCATATCATCTCCGACTGCCTTGCCTCATAGATAACGTTGTTGGTAAGCCATCTTGAAAGATGTGACTTTGTTTTCAGCTGTGTCTGTCCTCAAGTATTTATTATCTGGGACAGGAGATAATAAGTACTGTGAGAAAGAAGTATTTGGAGAGCACAAAGTTTGGGAACTGGACTCAGCCTGACAACAAGGTCATTTGGGGATGGGGAAATGTAGGATGTCCAGTAGACCCCAGGGAGGAAATGTTTGAATCATTTTAGAGATGTCAATGCCAAATTTTGAAGCTAATAGTAATAGTTAGCATTTGCATTAAGCTCTTCACATTAAGTGTCTCATTTGAGACAGGTATTCTGATTATTCTTATTTTATAAATGTGGGAAGGAAGGTTTAGAGACATCAGGTAACTTGCCTGAGTTCACAGAGCTGGTAAGAGATGGAGACGGGCTTATATAAAGGGCTGCTTGACCCCAACATCCACTTACAAAATCAACCAAAATGCCATCAATATAGTTGTTGATCCTGGACCACAGGACCCAAGCTGCTATTGTCCTTGATCCTTGATTTTATTTCTCTTATTTGGTTCATTATCTCCTATCTTCCTCTCTCTTTTCTTCAAACACATTCATTCATAACTACAGTTGTGGTGGGAAGAGAAGTGCTCTTCCCCCGTGCCATAGAGAGAAGAGAATATGCAGGAAGGGGGCCACTAATTAGCTGGTCCCAGCCCTTCCCTAGGCTAGCATGGTTTCTTTATTTTTAAGGCTTCAAGGCAAGGACCAGGCTGGGCAAAGAACAATGAGTAAGTCATGGAGGTGATGCTTTTAATGATACATTCGCTAATGAAATGGCACTCCATGGGTTCACTTATTAGTAACTTAGCTCAAACAGCCATGTCCTACTGTCAGCTTGCCATTGACGACTCAGTGTGACCTCAGAATTGTCAACTCCACCTGAAAAAGAGCAAATGTTGCAGAAAATACAGGAGCAGCAGCATAATTTGGAGTGGGAAGATTAGCAACAACAGGGAAAGCTCTTGAATCTCTGTATTTCTAGTTTGCTGTGAAATTATGCCAGAAGTGTAGCTATTTGAAGAACAGGCTAGCCTTGCAGTATTTGGGTTTGCATCTGATTTGTAAACAATGGGATGACTTGACTGGATGTTTCTAGAGGCTGGATGACAGCGCCGACACTGGGGGATTGAGCAGCACCAATCCATTCTCAGCTAATTGTAGAGTGTGGCTCTTCCTTATGCTTTCCAGGGCACCGGGGTTTTTAACTTTATGCTCAGAAAGTGATTTATGGGGGAAATACTTCTGTAGAGACCTTGCTTAATGACTGGGGGATCATGAATGATACACGGATGTGAAAGTTTGTGATACTTCCCCTTTATATAACCTCATTTATTCGAATAACTCAATGTCCCTCATGTCAATTATTGAATTAAACCTTTTAATACTCGTCTGCCAAATGGGAAGCGTGTATTTATTTACTCTTTATCTTACAGTGGGGCAAACGGGGCCATGATGGTCTGAGATGTCTTTCTTGGGGGATGAACCAGATCTCACATTCATGCTTTGCATCCCCAGTGAAAGGCTATTCCCTAAATGGGACACTCATACATACAAGGTCCATTTTTAAGCCTCTATACATCCTCATTAACAATTCATGATTCCTAGGCATTTGGTGCTTTCTTTGGGCAAAGCTAAATGAACATAGTTGTGTTTTGTTTGTTTCTGAGCTCTGATGTAAAACTAGCGATGTCCCGAGGTGAAATGAATTCCTGGGAATATTACTGCATGAAATCTAATGGTTTTCGTTCTCACTGGTGATTCAGTCGGGTTTGTTAGTGAGGCAGTCATGGAAAGGACAGAGCATCGGAGGCTTCCTCAGCGTGAGTCAGAGAAGCATCCAGGTGTCGCACGCATGGTGGACACCTGTTGGGGCCCGTCCCTTTTCCCGTTGTCCTCTCAGAGTTCTTCTTCACAGCTTTGCAGGTCCTGTGCCCTCACACATGGTGCCACCAGCTTCTCACGTTGTCCCCTGTGACTTCAGGAAGATCAGTTCCTTTCTCTCTCTCTAAAACAGCTCCATTCACCCACCACCAGTCTCCGCATCCTCCCTGCCTTCGGCTATTTAGTCACGGAGCCCAGCAGTAATGAAAATGGGTTTCATTAAACAGGAATCCTACTTATTTTCTCGAACCACTATGCTAATAATCTCCCTTCTCAATATGAAGGCTTAAACACATACCAATATAACTAGTTTTTTTTCCAGCTGTTTTTTTCTAAAGAAGATTATTTCCTGGGGATAAAAATATCTCTGTTCAAAATCCAGGACTTTGCTGTTAAAAATGAAGATCTAAAGTATACAGAACTCTTTTTTTTTTTTTTTTGGCTCCAGAAGCGAATGGAGCTTGAAACTCCCACCTTTTAGTCATTTGGTTTGAAAATGACCACAAAAGAGATATGAAGAGCTAAAACATTTCCTCACTAAAGCATGAATTTTGCAGGCCCTTATAAATAAATCAAGATGAATATTAGAATACAGATATAGTTTATACGCATATGAATATGGATAATAGAAATATAATTTTCCTCCTGGAACAACTGAGACATGTATCAGGACAGACATTGTATCATACTGAAGGAATAGCAAGCCCACAGATACTCATTGTGTCTTTTTTAAAGAAAGCCACCCACACAAGACAGTGTCATCCTCACTTGACAAGCTGCTGGTGCAGATACCATCTTGATTGGGGTGGAAGTTCTTCGGCCTCTACACCCTCTATCTAATGCCTGTGGTTTCTAGTTGAGTATATAACTTCCTATTTATCTGGAGGCCTGTTTTGAAATCGTCCTCCATGGTAGTTATCCTGACATTCTGTACTGCAGCCTCAATCTCCCCCTTTTTTTTTTCCCTTCCCCTGTCATGAAGTTAGTGATCATCAGCAAGAAGTCAATTTTGACTCGTTCACTCTCTGGAGCTTTTAGAGCTCTTTGCAAATACCAGGAGCATGACCCTGGAAATTTCTTTTCCCCCAGAAAAGGAAAAAGCTCCACTTGTCAATCAATCATCCTGAGCATAAATTCTTACAAAGGAACTTGGAGCGGCCCCTGTCTAAATCCATCAGGATGGAGGGGAGGTGGGGGAGAGGGGGTCAAGTTACTAAATAACTGTGATCAGCTTTAAAGTCTAGCTTCAGGGTTATTGCTTACATTGCCATTTGAACATAGCATAGATGCGCAAAAAAATGAAAGAACACCAACTCCTTTGTTACTGGGCAAGTTTGAGGAGCAAGGCATTCTGATTAATGGAAATTCTGGTTAATTGAATGTTAACCTACTTATGGACAGAGCTTACCTAGGGCAGGGGTTTGGCCGAGGATCGCAGAAAGATGAATGTCTCTTTTCGGGTGTGCATAATTTAACAAGTCACCCCATACTGCTTTGTATCTTTCTCAGGACTTGTTTTGTTTTATAGTGAGTTGTCCATATATTTCTCTCACCCAGGAGGTTACAAGCAATTTTGGAGTAGAAGTGTTTTTTTTTTTTTCCATCTTTGTAAAACCTGTAAAATATTTCACATTGTAGACATTCATTAAATATTGGCTGAGTTATATTGATTTTTTCCTCTCTAATATGCATTTAGATATATTGCTTTACCAATGACAAATGCCCACTATGTACATCAATGCCTTAAGTAGAAAAAAAGGCATGGAAAAAAAGGCATGAAGCTAGTATATACTTTGATGACTTCTATAAAACTTAAAAGCAAAACTTTTCCTTAAAACTTCACATGTTCATGAAATAATGCCTGAAATCCTGATATATACATACACTCTCTCGCACACGCAATCTGTTTGAAATATATTTTACAAGAAATGTAAAAAGATAAAAGCGGATCATAGAACAAAGAAGGTCCAAGCAAATACTGGACACAGGATTTAAAGAGACGAAACGTGATTCAATAACAAATACTCAATACCTCCTAGCTGTACAGTGATGTACTAGATACTCCGAGGATACAAAAATGAGGAAGCCAAATATGGGGCCCCTCCTTTGTTTTACACACTGTTCTAGCTCCACAAGTATACGGAGAATAACAAAAGATATTCCCAGCTCCTTGCCCTCAGAGCTAGAGAGAAGAACCCAACAATTAGCAATTAACATAGTAAGTGAAGTATCTAGTGGCCGGAAGGCGATACATACAATAGGCAAAGGAGAAACCGATCATAAGTGAGAGGGCTGGGCAGCCAGGTCAACAGGGAGATCAGACTTGGTTTCTTCCAGAAGGTAGTATTTGAGTGAGGCCTTAAAAGAGAAGTTAGCCAAGCAGATATTTGGGGAAGAGCATTCCAGGCAAAGGGAATGGGCAGTGCCAACGGTGAGAGCACGCTTGGCAGGTTGAGGGTCAGGAGGCAGGTCAGGGTGTCTGGACAGCAGCGGGTGGTGAAAGCAGGAGAGGTTCGCAGGGTCGGGTGGCGTAGGGTCTCCCAGGCCCTTGCACATGAAAACTGAGTCCAGTGGAGATCCACAGCGGGGCTGTTAGCGGAGAAGCAATGTGATTGTGTTCCGGAACCTGGACTGGATCGCCGGCGGAAGAACCAAGCGTCACCGGCAGGTCTTGGAGGATGGGAGGTTTATTTAAGGCCTGGGGGCTCAGAGGAGAGTGGTCTCCAAAGGCCTGAGCCCCGAGCACAAACAAAGGGGGCAATTTATACACTTCTACCTCCACATCCTTGGCACTTTTGATGCCTGCGAGAAGCGGGGCAGGGAGAAGAACCCGGAAGAGCCCCGGGGCAAGGACTGGGACTCTCTTGCTGGCTCGGTCGGCCATCCCAGGACACAGATTTTCTTTATCAATCGGATGTACATTTCAGAAGGCTCTCGCTAGCGGTCATGCTGAGGACAGGCTACAGAGGTGCTAGAAGCAGGGAGACATGGTCAGAGGCCGCTGTACGAACCAGGGGCAACATGAATACGTCTGATTCATTGTCTGCTTCTCCCATTCGACTGCAAGCTCTCTTAGCAAAGGCACATCTTGTCCAAGGTATCCTTTCCAACATAGGTTTTCCCACAAAGTAGGTGCTTAATGCATATATTTTGAGTGAATGGATGTAACGTTAGTAGATCACAGAAAATCACCGCAGTCCCTGCAAAAGGTTAGGATATAGTGCTCTAGGCATGCAGAGGAGAGTAAACTCATCTGTAACTCGGAAGGTTCCTAGTGGAGGAAATATTTCAGTAAGACCAGTGGTGATGGTAGTACTAGTAGTAAGAACAGTAGCAGGTAGCATTTAGTGACAACACATTACATCCCAGGCTGAGTGCTAATGCTTTGCACGCATCAGCAACTGCGAAGACCAGAGAAGGGAATCCCCCGCACAGGACACGCGAAGTTCAGGATTTGAATAGGTGGCTGGCTAATTATTTTGCTTTGTTGAAAACCTTCTGCGGAACACATAATGGGAAATAAAGCTGGAAGGTTAGGTTGAGGCTAGATTGTGGAAGACCTAAAATTCACACATTATGCAGGTGTTTTGGATATTGCTCAGGTTTTTGAGGTTTACTTGTTTCTTCAGCTGGGGAGTGATAGGCTTAAAGCTGAGCTGGGGGATGATTAAAATAACTCCTAGATTACCTCTGAATCATTTAGTTAGAGAATAAAACTAGATGAGCAGTTGTTGCTCAGGTCAAAATTACAGCTTAACATTTGGAAGCACTGATGGGGAAAACAGAAAAATGACACACCCTGATATTTGCATGAGCCCATGCAGTTTGTGGAGCTCTTGCATATGCATTATCCCCCTCGATTGTCACAGCATCTCTGCTAGGTGGCATTGTTATCACATTTTACAAATGGCGATGATTTGTGCAAAAGTGATCGGTGCACAGTCTGGCTTGTAGTAGGTACTCAAGAAATGTTAGCTGAAGAGGAAAAATGAGGACATACAGGCTTAGAAAGCCTAAGCATATTGCCCAAGGTCGTAGAGCTGCAAATAAATGACAGAGCCAAAACTTCAAGCCAGTTTGCCTGAGTCTAATTCTCTTTGCTCCCACCCTAACTGCTTCTCTGCCACCCACCAGAGAGCCTCAGGAGTCCTTGGAAAATGACAGGTAGAGGAATGTAGCATAATATACCTAGTTAGCTAACCTAACGCAAATCCCCATACGGAGAATGTTATTTACTATTTAATATAAAATTTTATTTTTAGGGTTTCAGACATAAACATATACATTTATATTATATATATGCTTTTGTATGTTATATTTTTATATGTTAGTATATTTGCATGTACATACGCATGTGTATATATATAGGTGTATACATGTATATATATGTGTGTATATATATATATAGGTGTATATATATATGTAAAATATTAGTTTGCTAGGGTTGTCATAACAAAATACTGTAGACTGGGTAGCTTAAACATTTATTTTCTCACAGTTCTGGAAGCCAGAGGTCCAAGACTAAGGTGTTGGCAGGTTTAATTTCTACCGAGGCCTCTCTCCTTAGCTTGCAGGCAACTGTCTTTTCTCTGGGTCCTCACGTGGTCTTTTCTTTGTGTGTTTGCATTCTTTGTGTCTCTTTGCATGTCCAAATTCTCTTTTCTTATAGGGAAACCAGTTACATTGGATTAGGACCAATCCTAATGATCTCATTTTGACTTAATCACCTCTTTCAGAGGACCTGTCTCCAGATACAGTCACATTCCGAGATTCTGGAGGTTAGAACTCCAACACATGAATTAGGAGGGGCTATAATTCAGGCCATGACATATTTATTATTATTGATTTATTTAGTATTGATTTATTGTTTGCTCACAAGCCTTTTAGAAGTAGTGCTGTCTCTGATCTCGTCTTTCAAATATCCAAAATGTGGTATTCGTTCATTAAACATTTCCTGCGGAAAATTAAGGCCCTTGGCACAGTGACATGGTCACAGTGTGGTTTATCAGTGGACATGGTGTGGGCTTTGGACCCCTGTAACCTTGGCTTTAATTCCAATTCCATTGCCCTTTTTTAACCTCTGTGGCCCTGGGCTAGTTACTTAACCTTAGTTTCTTCATCCGTAAATTGTGCGTAAGAGGGCCTTCTTAGCCGGTTTGGGTGAAGATTAAAAATAATTTATGTAAACATGTCTAGCACAGGGCCTGCCTAGAGCATAGGAGCTCAGTAAATGTTAGCTCCTTTGTCCATCACCGCCCTGAGGAAGCTCACAGGGCTGTGTTCCCTCAGACAGAGGGAGACATGCACACAGATAATTCCATTGGAACTTGATATGTGCAATGAGGGCTATATATACCAAAAGACTGAGTGTGCTTGAATGTTTTTGGTATTAGCTTAACCAGGATATTTCTGTAGTAAAAACAATAGGCACCTAGTTCACAATTCTGTTGAACTATCACTAGCTCAGCTAAAAAAAAATTTTTTTTAATAAAAAAAAGTTACGTTATATCTCAACTATCAGGGTAAAGAAAAAAATTGAATAATTGTAAGCCCAGTTTATCCCACTGCACTGGGCAGCCTCAAAAACTTCCCTCAGTGATCCTCACCTCTTGGTGTTTTCAGCCTGGTGTAATTCCTGCCTCCTTCGAATGTGGGCAGAATGCAGTGATCCCCTCCTTATGAACATAACACGGTGAAAGTGGTGGCATGGGGCCTCTGAGCTGGAGGTACAAAAAGATTGTGGCTTTTGTCTTGACTAAACCCTGGGGTGTCTCTCCCCTTCACTCTCATCTCTCTCTCTCTGTTCTCTGTCTCTTTCTGTCATGGCCAGTTACCAGGTTGGCAGGACACCCAGGCAGCCTGTGGAGACGCCCAAAGCAGTGAGGTGATGTGGAAGCCAGTCTCCTACATTCTGCTGGCAGCCACAACGAGCAGGATCGGACGCAGCTTCTCCACTGCCAGTTGAATCTTGACATGACTGAAGCCCTAGCCAAGGGCCTGACTGCACCTTGAGCCAGAGGCCCTCAGTTACACCACACCTAGATTCCCAACACATAAGAACTCTGAGATCAAAAACGGTGGCTGATTTAAGGTGCTAGGTTTGGGGCCACACAGCAATAGGTAAGTACAACTCCCAACTTGGAACATTGTGTGTTTTTCTAAGCAGAGAGATATTTGCACTTCATCCAACTTGAATAGTTTAACGATATAATGGAAACCTACATTTTATTTCTTTACTAGGCCCTTTGCACTCAGCATCCTATATATATATATATGCCATTAAAAAAAGATGAGGAAATCTAATCAAAGGAAAACTTTATATTAATTTTTCTTTTTACTTAGTAGGGTCATTGGGTGAAATATTATTAGACCTAATAGAAGAAAAAATAAGCAAAGATACTTTATTTTTACTCACTAGCAAAAGAGTCAGGCATGGGGGCACCCGGGTGGCGCAGTGGGTTAGCAGTCTGACTCTTGGTTTCGGCTCAGCTCATGATCTCAGGGTTGTGAGATCCCAGGTTGCGCTCAGCGCAGAGTCTGCTTGAGATTCTCTCTCTCCCTCTGACCCTCTCCCCTTCACTCTTTCTCTCTCAAATAAAGAAATAAATCTAAAAAAAAAAAGGCAGGTATGGCATGGAATTGCTAAAGAAACATTTTGAGTACCACATAAATAAATCACAACGCACTTTAGCATCAGGGCTCACAAATGGGATCTGTGCACGGAACTCTGCTTAGATTAGAAAGGTGTTGGAAGAAAGCATAGCAATGGGATCTCAAGAGAAGAAGGAACTGTATAACTGAAAGCCAACATATTTAATATTTACTAGATAAAAATGCAAATAGTTCATCATCCACCTTTTTAAAAGATAGGTGCAAAATACATAATAGCATTGACAAGTGCTATCTATAGGGCACTTTCGTGTCTGTTCTTCATATCTTTCCTATTTGTTCTATGCTGTCTTATAGTTCGGTTATGAAATAGGTCAGATTAAATGTTTTTTGCCCCATTTTACAGATGAAAAATAGAGATATGATTCCATCACCTTGGGGATGTAGATTGACTAAACCATCTTTCATTTCAACAATTTGAAAATTTTAGTTTATATGTCATAAGACAGGTATCTATCTATCATCTATCTATATCTATCTATAATCATCTATTCATCTATCCATCCATCCATCTATCCACCCACTCACCCATCTCTCTTCTGTACTTTTCCAAAAGTCAGCTATCTGACAATTGCAACCTTCTGAAAGACAGTCATAAGCCTGGAGATAGGCCAAATGTTCTCGGCAGTGGCTAAAATATCTGCCAAAGACACATGCACTAAACCCTAGGCTCTGAAATGGTAATACTTAATTAAAGAGTTTTTCAGACTTTCTATGCAGAACCCATGGGCACTTATTTTAAAACACAATGCTAACAAGTTTGGTTTTGCTCATTTGTTTGTTTCTAAGACTAGAGCAAACTGAGTGAGGAGACCGAGAAATGGGAATGAGAAAGCCTGGCACTTGGACAGAATTATGTGACAGCAAGGAGGGATAAAGAAGAAATTAAAAAGCAACCATAAAATCAGAAAAAGCAGTTTGGGACATTTTTAAAGTTATGATAAACATTGTGACTCTTTTCAAAGTGCTCTGCAATAATAAATGCTCATCATTATCAAACCTTCAAATCATTAAAATGTCAAATGTTTAAGGAGACAAACTCACTGTAGCTGGCATATTTTGAGCATTTACTTTGTAGCAAAAACCATGCTAGGTGCTTTACATACATTATCTCTAATCCTCTCAACCCTCAAGTTTTTGGAAATAGAAAAATGAGACTTCCAGCATTTAAGCCATTTCCTTAAGGTTATTCAGACAAGTGCTAGTAAGTGTGGCAGGATTCAAACTTAGATTTCTCTGACTGAAAACCCTCCACGATTCTACACAACCTGAAAGATGCCGATCAAAAACTGTTTAAAATTTTTTTTAAGAAGTATCTTAATGCGCCTTTCCTCAGCTGCCGCTAAGGTGCTCGGTCCTTCCGAGGAAGCTAAGGCCGCGTTGGAGTGAGGCCCTCACTTCATCCGGCGACTAGCACCGTGCCCGGCAGCGTCCGCTCAGCACTCGCCAGCACTATGGCCTCCGTCTCGGAGCTCGCCTGCATCTACTCGGCCCTCATCCTGCACGACGATGAGGTGACGGTCACGGAGGATAAGATCAATGCCCTCATTAAAGCAGCGGGTGTGAATGTTGAACCTTTCTGGCCTGGCTTGTTTGCAAAGGCCCTGGCCAACGTCAACATTGGGAGCCTCATCTGCAATGTAGGAGCTGGTGGACCTGCCCCAGCAGCTGGTGCTGCGCCAGCTGGAGGTCCTGCTCCTTCCACTGCTGCTGCCCCAGCTGAGGAGAAGAAAGTGGAAGCAAAGAAGGAAGAATCTGAGGAGTCTGATGATGACATGGGCTTTGGTCTTTTTGACTAAACCTCTTCTATAAGCTGCTCAATAAAAAGCTGAACTCTTGAAAAAAAAAAAAAAAGAAGTATCTTAATGCCTAAGGGTATATAGTTGGCTAATCTGGAAACTGAGTCAATCTTGTTCTATCCATAATTCCCCCAAAGTATCACAAAAGTGAAATGTTGATTTTTGTGTAATTTTTGGTGAGGAGAGGAGTAGAGTTTCTGCTCGACATGAGCAGGGTATTTTTTTTTTTTTTTAAATCACACTTGTAAAGCAGCAGAACAGGCTGCTTTGTGAGGTAGTGGGTTTCCCATCTCTGAGAATATTGTAGCCGTCACTAACATTTTCCAGGGATGCTGAAGTTGTTATTTCTATACAGAGAAGGAAATAGATAGCTAAAGACCTGCCTCATTCCTAAGAATCCATGTCTCAAAAATCTTATTTCATCCTAATATGCAGTATTTCTAACAACTCATAAATGGGGAAGAAAGATTTGCTACTAGATGAATTATCATTCTTTAGAGCACAAAAATAGTGAGTTCAACCCTCTTGGCAGTTGCATTTAGCTAACCAATTTTTTGTGTCTTTAATTCTTTGGTGTCAAATGGATGACTGCATGTTCAATGCTTAATTACCGAATCTTCATCATCCCCAAATACTTCTGTGCTTAATATTTATTAAAACCCTTTTTTCAGCGAGACAAACCTCATCTACCATCTGAAATCTAATTTTCTTGACATTTTGTAGATAGTCGTTATGAACTAATAATATACAGTGCTGTTTTAAATCATCATTCCTTATGTTATACTATGAAATTAATTTTTCCCTTTTGATTTTTAATACATTTCTCTTGTTCTACTCAAAGAATGGTAGGGTGCCCTCTTAGTGATAATTTTGACCAGTCATTTTAAATTGCTATTCAAAACAGACTGACTGAGTAGTGTTTCACATGAGCATTTTTATTAAATTTCCCATGATGTTACTTAGGATTAAAAAAATAACTACTGTGGCAAAAAAAAAAGAAAAAGAAAATAAAGCCAAAGGACTATATAATCAAACATTTTATAGCTTACTCAGAACAGATGAAATAAACCTAAATCAGCTTATGTAAGTAAAGATAAATATTTGTAAGATGAGTTTCATTGATTAATACATTTGGCCATTCATTTCAGGCTTGGCTTATCTATTAGGCTCAGTAGGCAGAGCGTGTGGGATCCACAATATTCTCAGGAGCACACAAACATGTTTTCGTTTAAAGTCAAAAGAAAAAAAAAGAACTTTTGGGTAAAAGGAAATGTTTTAATAGATAATATTAATATATTCATCTTTATACCAATGTGATTATAAAATAGAATTAAAAAAAAAAGCTTTAAAAGTGGAAAAAGTGGCCCAAGAAAGTGAAAGTGCGCAGGGCCCATGCAAGATATGATGTGGTCCAGATTCACTCATTCCAACAGGATTTACTGAGCTCCCTGCTACTTGTCAGGGACCCCACTAGAGCTGATATATGTGTGGGGTGGGGAGGAAGTGGGGTGAAATGGTAGCTTGGATAAAATGAAGAGGACCCAGCTTTTGTCCTCAAGGGACACGTGAATTCCTAACGAGTGAAGAAAGTATATGAATCTCTCTCTCTCCCTCTCCTTCTGCCCACCCCCACCTCAAGTGGGTGCTCTCGCTCTCAAAAAAAAAAAAAAAAAAAGTTATGTGAATGGATCATCACAATACAATGTGGTAAGTGGGTTTATAGACAGACAAAGTACAAGGGAAATACTGAGAAGGCAGTAGCCAGCTCTGCCTGGTGGCCATGGTGGAGGGCAGAGTTCATACAGCACATGGTAGTTACACTGAGCCTTAAGAAGTGAGATGGATTAATAAGGGGGAGACTGAAGGGGCTATGTTCCTGGCAAATGGATGGCATGTGCAAAGGCCTTGGAGCATGATAGGCCCTGGTATTTTCTAGAAATTACAGATAGTACATTACACCTGCACAGAGTATACGCAGGTACCCAGTGGGTGTAGAAAAGGTAGGCAGGGCCTGAGAGAGGGTGAGAATAGAAACGGGGAAAGAGCAAGAGCAAGGCCGGCCTCGGCCACCTGATCTACTGGAAGGAGGGAGTTCTGGAGCATTAATCACTCCACAAGAGCTGTCCAGCAAGAGGCCGGACAAGCCTTTCCCACCTCCTTGCTCAAAGTAAGTCATTGTGGGCTGCCCCAGGGCCAGGGGTGGGGGGTGGGGGTGGGGGTGGGATGCTGAGACCAAGAGGCGTTATGTGAGTGTAGTTTCCTTGGAGAGGAGGCTCTTGTCGACAAGGACAATTCTCGAATTTGGGAGGTGGGGCGTTGTGAATCACTGTACACAGTAATCCACTCCATAAAGGGAATCTGGGCAGAGCACCAATACCACCTAGCACCATTCTCACCTGAGGGACAAAAATTGCCAACAAATAAAATCAACCTAAGAAAACAAAACAAAGAGTCCACATGATAGAGCCAAAGAACCGATCTTCTCCATCTGAGGTCTGGCCTCTTCTGGTTAGATCATAAATTTTCTCAAGTTATTCCCACACAGCTTTACCTGCCCTGATGTCCATATTGACCTTTGGTCTCATAAAAACAGATTTAATGTACAAACAAATTATTCAATTCTTCTAATGGAGTGGCTTGCTATCTCAGAGGAACGCAATCACCGCTGGAAAAAAATGCCATAGATCATCAGAAATGAGATCATTTCCAAGGTTTTGAAGAATAGATACTGCAGTTTTTTTTATCCTGCCTCCAAATAGCTACAGTGACTAAGGAAAGTCCCAAGCCCTCAAATTAATCCTCTCCACATCCCCCAGAAAAAAACACCAAATAATTTGCCCTACAGACAACAACAACAACAAAAAACATAAAAACAAACAAAAAAGCAAACAAAAACAAAACAATAATAAAAACCCAACTAAGGCCCATATAAATGGAGATTTTTCTTAAAGATCTCATCTGGCATAAAAATGTCTGTTGGGTGCGGAGGCACAGCTCTGAAGTCAAAACACAATCTGCCCAGCAGTGTGGGGTCTGGCCGTGTGTGCCCATTCCTAAAGATACCCTCCCTTGGAACCTGGAAAGTAATTTTGCTAGTGCTAATCTTAGTTTGAGCCTGGCAGTTCGGATTCCATCAGGTCTCTGCTATTGCAAATGGCTTCCGCGTACTCATTCCCATCATTCTCAAAAAAGGAAGTCCACGTTTTACTCAAGCCCTGGGCATCTCCGTTTACTCTGGTAAATCTGCATTGCCTCCAATGGAGTGTGTGGCTCTGCATCTGACTTTGGGATTTTAGTAACCAATGGGGCTTTTCGCTTCCAAAAGCTTAGCCCAGTGACGCCAAGCAGCTAGGAAACCGCCTAGACCCATGATGCAGTTTCTTTCTCTATGGTCACCTTTACCTGTTGCTCCTGGGTTGATTCATTAGCTTTTTTTATTTTGTATACCTTTCACACCGTGAGATTTAGAATAATTCAGCATTCTGTTGGAAAGATAGAGGGAGAAGTTCTCACAGATTTACTTGAGCACCCTGAAGCTTAGCTGGGATCCCGGCCCCTCTGTTATTTCCTTTATCAGCCCCCACTCAGACCAGATGCCAGGCAATCCTTGTGGTTTTGCACACAAGGTTATGAAGATAAATTTGGAGAAAATAATTACTACTAATAATTTCTAAGAAAACTAGGGTCAAATCTGCCATAATGTCTACTTTTCGCTGGCATTTATACCAGCTACATTTTATTTAAAATACGACAAACTCTTAATGCATTTGGCATAGAAAGGAAAACCAATTCACAAATGAACATTCAAAAATGTTTCTCTGAAAAACCATTTTATCAAGCAACCTCTGTAATTACAATTCTTTAACCCTCAGATTGTGTTAGAACTCATGAGAAATTAAATAAGCAGTCAAAATGTATACCAGACCCTCAAAACTTTCCTAGCTTTTACTTGGCTTTGCACAATTTTTATTTATTTATTTTTTTTGCACAATTTTTAAATTAAAAAAAAAGAATAATTTAAAGTGGGTGAATTTTTCTATGACCTATTACCAATAATAAATTGATAACAAATAACAAATTTATTTTTAACAATAATAAACCATAAATATTACCAATCATATTACCAAAATAAATGAGCTTGGGAAAGCAAACTATTTTGGTAGGAAGTTAATACTGATCTTGTATATGGTATATTTGAAGTGACGTGGGGCATCCAAGTGGGAACTCCATTCGGAACTATGAGGAGCTGATGAGAAATAAGACGTGATGAAAAATCTGGGAGTCATTACCATCTTTTGTACCTGTGGATCTCTCATAAACACCACGGATTTACTCCTTCCCATTTACCTGTATTTAAGAGAAAGACTGTGTTAGGGATCTAGAGGTTGCACAGGAGGTACCCAGTGAAGACAGGCCTGTCTGGACCATTGAATGACAGCCCCCATCAGTACATCCTTGAGGGCCAGGGGACCGCAGCCAAGTGACTCCTGCAAGCCCCACTCTATATGCTAATGCTTTTAATGGGTTTGTCCTGATGAGAATTCAGAAGTTAGAAATAGGCCAATTTTCATTCCCACTCAACTGATAAGGGGTGGTCAGTGAGATACTTTAAGCCCCAGGAGATTATGGGTTTTGGCTTCGCTGCCCACGTGTCTAAAGGAGGCCACAATTTCTGATAATTTCTTCTCCTGGAGAAAGGGAATAGGGAAACTGTTAGTCTGGACCTAATTCTGAACCACAAGGGGGAATTGGTTGATGAAGTGGAAGTGATTGAAACTGAGGGGGACAGTGTCCATGGCGTGTCTTCCTGAAGCAACAACCACGAGTGAAGGACGGCTGGCCTTGGTGGATGTGTTCCCTCGACCTCAGGAGACTGGCATCTTTAAAGGAGAAGAGGACACATAGGCCTCGTTCCACAGCCAAATTTTGAAAGGGAAGGAATTTTAAGAGAGCTGGAAAACATTCAAGAATAGGTTGCTAACTATGCAGTTTCTATCTATTTCTTCCCTCAGCTTTACTGAGGTATAATTGACCAATAAAACCATAAGCTATGTAAAGTGGACAGTGGGATGATTTGATGCATGTATACATTGTAAAAGGGTTTCCCCCATCAGGTTACTTAACACATCTGTCACCATCACATATTTACCCTTTTCCCCCCTCTTTTTTTGATGAGAACATTTAAGTTCTATTCTCTTAGAAAATTTCAATTACATAACATGGTATTTTCAACTGTAGTCACCATGTTAGACCCTCAGACCTTATTCATCTCTCTGAAAGTTTATACCAGCTTCTCCCTGTTTCCCCCACCATCCAGACCTTGGCAACCACTTTTCTACTCTGTTTCTATGAGTTCAACTTTTGTTGTTTTAGATTCCACATATAAGTGATACCATGCGGTATTTGTTTTTTCTCTGCCTGGCTTATTTCACTTAGCAAAATGCCCTCCAGATTCATCCATGTTGTCATAAATGACAGGTAATAAAAAAAAAAGAAATGACAGGTAATATTTCATTATGTATGTGTATACACACACACACACACACACACATATATATATATATATATACATATAACTATATGTGTATATCTCACATTCTCTTTATCCGTTCATCTGTCGACTGCTACTTGGGTTCTTTCCATACCTTGGCCATTGTGGATAAAAACTATGCAGTTTCAAATGATCTTAGAGTATTTAAAAAAAAGGAAGACTTTATTAATCAGAGAACAGAAAATTTCTGAGAAGCCCAAATTTTCGTGTACCAGCTTTTAATAAAAGAGGCATAGTTTATCCAAATAAATGAAACTTTGGTTCTCAGGATACTAAGGTTTGTTTAGTTAGACTGAGCCTTCTGAATTATTTATTCTACTCTTGTTATTTCACTTGCAGAAGACTGAGCCCAACGCTGCTCCACGAGTGGTTCAGGTCAGTTTCTCATTGACACACCATGACTGCAACCCGATTTTTGTGATTCTTAGTCCAGGCCTCTCTCTATCACATGTGGGTTTCCAAACTATGTGAGAATTCTAAGGGATCCAAAAGCTTTGCTGGAGTGAAAGGGCCCCTGGGTGAGCAGGTACTCCTATTGGCTCCCACTCCCTGCCTCTCCAAGTCCTGCTTTCAACAAAAGAGTTTACTCTCCTTTATGTTTCATAAATATCTAACAACGTATGATTTAATTTTTAAAGGCAGTTCTTCTAAAATCTTTGAAAACCTGTACAAGCCCCAGGTTATTTCATTGGTTATGATTCCAAAAATGAAATATGGAACCGGATCCTGTGTGTTCGAACAATGATTAGGATGGAGCCTCAAATAAATGTATGTTTAAAAAATTAAGTGCAAATATTATTTTACAAAAAGCTAGGACATATACGCAAAGAGGAGAGAGGGAGCTGGATCTATAAGAAACCTCCAGAAGCTTGGAGCTAGGAATTGATTGGAGTTTCTAAAAATGGCAGTGAAATGCATTTCTTAAAATTATATTTGGAAGATGATGATCAAGGACCACAGCTTTGCTAAATTTTGTTTTGTTTTGTTTTCACTCGATTCTGATAACTGGAGTTAATCTCCCTAGAATCTCTACCACATGTCTAGGCATCTAATTATAATCACAAATTAAAAATATTTTAAAAATATTTAACCACAATGTACCCTAAATATAATGGATTATAATCTGGCAGCCATTTAGCAAAACCCTTTTGAAAAATAAGATTCAGCTTTCCATAACCGTGGTCAAGCATTTGGCTAGAAAATGTACAAAGCTCGGCACGTTTCCTCAGTGCTCCAGGTTCTCTCCTTCGCCTTCCTCTACGTTCCCTGGTTTATCTTGTATGCGGGGCTAATGGACTTCATGATGGCCCTTCAGATTTGGGACTGCTGCGGCCTGTTCATGGTGAGCCGCCGCCTGTTTGAGTTTCCTTTTGTTCCTGCTGCAGAGAATTCTTCCAGGGCACTTCGTGACCAGCCAGCTTGTTTTCTGCTGAATCTGCTTTGCACAGAGGTTGGATCACGTCAAGTCCTTGTGTTACCTGGCTGCCTCCAAACTTCTTGCTCAGCACCTCCTGAACCTGCTCATGTTTATTTAGAAAATAATTTAGGTTCCACCAAAGAGAAAAGATTGTCATCTGCGACATTGGCCAGAGGAATCTTCACGGAAAAGAGGGCTGGATTCCTGCCTCAGAAAGAAAAGGTGCATGGGCCCTCCAGGGCATCTGTGGCTGGGCATCCGAGCCAGTGTGTTCCATGTCATTTTTTCCAAGACTGTCATTCTGCCCTTTGCTCTCAAGTGGTTCCTAATGTACTCGGAGGCTTGCCTTGTGGCATCCGTGGATGCACGGTGCGCTTTTCCTGCTTTTGTGTATTTCGCTCCCCTGGCTCTGACTCTGCCCATGACCTCATTAATTTGACTCCCAGCTTTCTCCTCTGAAATGTTTAAATTCATGCAGCGCATGACCCTAACCTGATCTAATATCTGCAGCCTCATCACCCTATGCTCTGGCCACACTGAACTAACAACTGATCACTAAACCTACTAGACCTTGAAGTAATTGTGCATCCTTGAGTGCTTTTTCCTTCCCTCGAATACCCTGCTCCCTGCTCTGCCGGGCAGACTCTTAGACTGCTGCCAAGACCCTGTTCAAATGTCTCTCCCTTTGTGAAGCCTTTCTGAGTCTCTCGGGCAGCACCCTTTCCCATTTTGACCTGTCACGACGTTGGACACCTTTCTTCCGTTTGTTTATTCAGTCACTGACTCAACAGGTTTTATCAATCACCTGCTGTGTGCCGACAACTCTAAGGCACTGGGGATGGAGTGGCGAATAAGGCAGCTATGTTCTCCAAGAGCAATGACGACCAGAGGCACGGATGACTTTAAAAGTATCAACAATTAAGTGAGTGTGAAGAAGTATATCGCATATGGGAACATCTCTCAGAAGGGCAATGTGATTTGGGGCTTTGAGAGGGCCTCCTTTAAGAACGAATGTTCAAGCGGAGAGTTGAACCCCCCGTGTAGGAAGAACAGCGTGTGCACCCAGGTATCGTCACACGTAGTACCTGCCGGTCACGCCATTAACGCTCGTGCAACAGATGAAGGATGGAGTTTGCTATATACCCACAGTGGCAGTTTGGGGACTTTCTTCGAGTTGAATTTCTACCAACTCATTTTTAACAGTTTAAGGGCTCCATAATATTGAGATAAGCTGTATGTATGTTTATGTGTATATATGCATATTCAGAAAGAATTTAATTAATCTACAAACAAGGATGCCACATGACCTTGAAAATTGTTTGCCACATGTTAGGCTAGCTGAAAGAACCTACAACCCATGGAAACTGGGTTTGTAGCAGACACTGCTAAATCCAGATCCTCATTCCACCCTGAAGGACAGACTCTCCCCCAGCTTTTGGGAAATCTGCTCGTGGAAGGCCTCAGGGACCAGCCCTGTCTGTGCAGTGTCCTTGGCTGCAGAGAGCAGGCTCACTCGGGGTCACCCCTCCGCCTTAGCATCCTACAATTGGTCTATGGTGGGAAGCAGGGGTATAAAGGCCCAGCCCCCTCATCCCAACTAAGTTTAACTCTGAAGGGACCATCTGAGGGCCAGAGCTCCTCATTTAGTTGGTTGACTGCCTCGTTTCCCCTTCTGCTCAATCTGGCTTCCTTCTCTTCTGTCATAGGTGATGATATTCCAACAGCATTCCCTAATAAACTTCTTGGACACTAGTCTTTATCTCAAAGGCAGCTTCCCAGAGAAACTGGCAGCAGGCTCAGGGGGCCCAATAAATAGCATCTTTCTTGCCTGCGTGAATTCTGAGCATATCCAAAAATAAGACAAAGAATAAAAGAGATTGGAAACCGAGATATCATTGTTATTTTATTTTATTTTTTTTAAAGATTTTATTTATTTATTTGACAGAGAGAGCGAGAGAGCACAAGCAGGGAGAACAGTAGAGGGAGAGGGAGAAGCAGGCTCCCCGCCAAACAGGGAGCCCGATGCGGGGCTCGATCCCAGGACCCTGAGATCATGACCTGAGCCGACGGCAGACGCTTAACGACTGAGCGACCCAGGCGCCCCGAGATATCGTTATTACTGATAAAACTGATGTTGAAAAATGTGACATATAACCGTGGGCTATACTGCCTCATCCTGAATAAGAGATTTAGGCCCATTTTACTTCCCTAACTGCACAAGGCAGGGCGAGATGGATCCCACACAGACAGAGCCTGCTCCTGTAAATGCACAGCAGGGAGGCGCATTGAGAGGAAAGGAAGGGGCAGGACAACGCATGCTCAGATCCTGCCCCTTGCTTGCCCTTGGAGAGGAGTGAGGTGTGCAGAAAGAGCCAGAATGGTTACCCTAGTGGCATCCCCTTCCCATGAGAGGAACCCCAGGAGGGCAGCAGCTCCCCAGCCCTCTCCGCCCATAGCACAACCAGAGAGCCAAGCTCCTGGTTTCAGCAGCAGGAGAGGCCAGAGTTCTCGGGTGCCTGGGAGACCCTCACTATAGGGCAGCAGATGTGCTTTTGACATTTGCCTTTGTTGTTGTTGTTCAAAAGAAATGGGGGAATTACCTGTTGCACTCTTAGGAATGGAAAGCACAAAGCCCAAGAGAATTTTCAATGCCAAGTCCAAGGCTCCAGGATGAATTCCTTTGCAGCTTGTTCTGAGCTGGACTGCTCCTGTGTCAATTTTGATAGGAACTATTTTCAGCAGAGAACTGACATACATGAACACATGTTCACACAAGTAAAAAAAAAAAGTGCTTATTTTATGTAGATATCAATATACAGTGGAAATATGTATGGAAAAAGAGAAAGAAATAAGAAAGACTAGATTCTATTTTTTCTCCTAGATTTAGATTTAAAATAAAATAATAAATTTTATTTTTTTATACTTTATTATAAAAATAATAATATTAAAGGAAATTTTAGGAGAAAACAATTGTGTTTTACTAAAATTTTATCACTGCAACATGTTTTGCATTTTCATCATGTTTTGTCCATAAATATTAGTATTTTTGCATACACACAATTTGGAACATTTTCCGTTTTGCTGCTTGGTCTTTTTAATGATCACTTTCAATGCTACATTAGTATTCCATCTCGTTAATTTACTATAATTTATTTAACTATTCCCTTCCTGCTGGATATTTAAAGTGTTTCGAAATTTTGCAATGATAAATATCTCTGCTTTTAAAATTAGCAGACACAAATATAATGCAACAAGTAATTTTAAAATCTACTCCCTTCCATTATTTTACAAATGCACAAGTCATAAATGCATCTGAAATCTTAGAATAATGAAGTTTTGAACTCTACTTTGAAAGAGGGGAGAAGCACCTGCTCCTCCTTACACTTAGAACTCTCTAGACCATGCTGTTGAGAATGCGGACTCCTTTGTGGCGGCGACCGTATTGTGACACTTTATATCTGGAAGGCTTGGTGGAGTGTCACCTGCATAGTAGGCATTCAGGAAATGTTGCTGCATAACATAATTTAATAATAATAGTAATAATAATAATAACGAAAAAGAATATTGGGAGAGGGGAGCAATGACAGACAAATCTAGATGGCCCTGGAGGCAAATTTTCTTCCTTGTTAGGTAGCTTAACAGAGAGCTGCCTCGGCTTGATCAGAGAAAAGGCATTTGGTTGTTGTGGTCCTGCCAGGCAAAGCTGTTCCCAGGGACCTCAGAATAAAGACCTTGACCTTTGGTCCATACACTTCTTAGCAATGTTTCTGAGCCTGGAGATCCTTCCCTACCTTTCTTAGAGGTCTTACTTAGAGAAGCTTTGTGTTCTTTAGCTCTTCCTAGGCTAACCTGTAAATATGTGCCATGGTGTGGGGCAAAGCTTGTTCTGTCTTGCTCTTCTCCTGGGAACAGCTGTTCTCCTGGGAGCAAGTCCAGCCTGCTGGCTGAGGCAGGCTCTGCTTCACTGAAACCTTGTTGTCTTCATACAAACATATTTATGGACTAGACATGGATTCAGGGGACAGTGTGCACTCTGCTGCTTATCTGCTTCTAAGTGTTTTACAAATAAACCCCTTATTATCTGTGCACTGTGTGACATTGGAGACCCCCTTGCATAACAGGGAGAGAGAAATAAAGGCATAGAAGAGAAATAGTTAAGCATTAGCATTAGAGATAGGTTCAGATAAAAATCAGATCCAGAGACAAAATAGAAAAACCAACAAACCCAACAAAATCACGGAAAGGAGAAAGATAATCATACAAAGATACTAAAATTAGTGAGAGTTAAAGTTTCACCAAAGGTGAAAGCAAGACTTGGGGTGTGGTATTTGTGCAAAGGTGGACAATCGGACCAATAAAATGGAATAAAGAATGCGGAAACATACACAACATACGGCTCTACAACCAAGTGGCCGTTGCTGTTTGGTAGAGGAAGGATGGACCTATTAGTAAAGGGCGCAATGAGATATCAGTATGGAAAAATAATCTATGTGAGATGGATAGACCTAAATGTGAAAGATAAAGCAATAAAGTTTCCAGAAGTTTCTAGAAGAAAACGCAGGCGAATCTCACGACCTCAGAATAGGCCCTCATTTCTTAAAGAGGATGCAAACTCACTAACCATAAAATGAAAGATTGATACATGGAACTTCAATAAAATGTAAGACTTCTTTTAATCAAAAACACATTAAGAAAGTGAAAATGCAAGCCACAAAGAGAAGAAATTGACAATACATACACTCAGCTAGAACTTGTATCCATGATACATTATAAATTACTACAAATTCAATTTAAAAACAGGGACAGACAACCCAATGAAGGGTTGGGCAAAAAAATTAAATAGACACTTCACAAATGAGACTATCGGAAAGGTCAACAGGGCTATTAAACCTTGTGCAATATCATCTGGAAAATGCAAATCAAAACTACATTGAGATACCACTACTTGCCATGATCGGTACAGTTAAACAGACTGATGATACCAAGTGTTGACAAGGATGTGGTGCAACTGGAACATTCATTTTCTAATGGGAATGTAAATTAGTACAACCACTTAGGAAAATTGCTTGGCAATATATTTTCAGACGAAAGCTACATCTATTTCATGACTCAACAATCCCAGTCTTCATTAAATGCCCAAAGACTCTACTGGGCTATATGGGACATGTACTATCATGCACTCTGCTGTTCATAGCAGCTCTGTCATGCTCATATCCTCCTCCTCCTCCTCATCAAAACAACAACCAACCCCAAAGTCTGTCAACAATTGAATGGATAAACTGCAGTATATTCATACAACATAATACTACATAGCAATCAAAATATGCACAATTGCTACCTGCAATACCGTGAATAAGTAACGCGGATACAACATTGAGCGAAAGAAGCCAGATACAAAAGAATACGTACCGTATATCATTTACCTGAAGTTCTAGAACAGGCAAGACTAACTTACGGTGACAGAAATCAGAATGGTGATTATCTATGGACGTGGAATATTGACTGTGAAAGGGCATGAAGGAGACTTTGGTGATGCGGGAAATGTTCCAGATGTTCATCTTATGTAATGTATAAGTAAACATTTATTGCCCTGCTACTTAAGATTTTTGTATTTACTGTATATATGTTATACCTCAACAATATCAAAAGTTGTAGGTTTTTCTTAATCTCATATTATAAATGTTCACTAATGAGGAACACCAAAGATGAAAATTGCCTGCCTTGTTCTGATCCCCATCTAAAGATATCACTGCAGTATATAGCAGCTACCTGGGTGCTCAGGTGAAGTAGCAGGTGATTCAGGGAGGTTAACTTGTGGCTTAGTCAAAAACTTGACTGTGCCTCTAACGAAATACTAATCCAGACCAGATCACTCTCATTGGCTAGAGTCCCAACAAATCCAGAGGGTGGGGTGTTACTGGGTATATAATTTTAGTTAACGTCTGACTCTTACCTCTTCTCCCTCTGTCATTAGGACCATGCCGTCTGCTCACCTTTGCCAGATTACTGCTACCTCCAGCTCCAGCTCCAAGTTCACAAATTCAACCGATTGCTCCACTGATAGACTCCTCAGTGAATTTCGCATACTGTCTTTCTTCCAGCCCCCCGTTTGGTACTAGTGTTGTATTCTATTCTCTTAACATTGTTTAACCATCTGTTAACCCAGCCTTCTGCCCAAGGGGATTTGTGGGGCAGAATGATTTCAAGTTTCTGCCGAAGTACTTTACAGTTGGGGATAGTCCATTAATTGTTGATTTTGTTTGTATTCAGCATTCTGCTTCTATCTGTGGTTTTAATTGATGTGAACATGCCCAGGGGCTTGCGCTGGACCCAGCTGTATAAATCAAATAAATAAATAAATAAATAAACAAATAGACAAACAAACCAATAAGAAAATGAAGTAAATCTCCTCTGGAATAAATAGATACCACAGCTTTCTCAATCTTTTTTTTTTTTTTTTCCAACAGTGCTTATAAATGTGCCCTGGGGCTTATAGGTGAGAAATGTATCCAAAGTTTAAAGACATAAATAATAAGCATCCACAGCTAAAGATGCAATCACATAACCTTCTACACACATTCCTCATAGCATGGACGCTATGGGGAGATTTGGAACATTTCCTTTCACCTCGTTTCGTTCGCCCCTTTATTTCAGATCGTTCTGAGATCGCCATTTCCTCTGATAGTATCTTTCGCAGGTAAAACAAAAGCAAAACAAAATGAACAGGCAAAAAGTTAAAGGAAACAAAATCGCAGTGGAGTGGTCCTATCCATGGGGCAAGGGAGAATTCATAAGAACTGATTTTTTTCTCTACCAGGGGAATGGCTGAAATCTGCCGCCATTCAAATGCGGGCTACTGAGTGGGCACAGAGCAGAGTGTGAGCAAATACGATGAAACAGAGCCTTTCCACATGCTTTGGGGCTTCTGCCCTCGCATGAACAACATGCCCAGCTAGCAGCTGCTCCCTGAGCTTGCATCCCAGAATGAGAAGCGAGGTGAGGCCGACAGAACCTCACTGACCCTCAGACTCCTGGGTGAGGAATAAAGGTTTGCTGTTGTGAGCCACAGCTTTGCGGGTGTGTTTGTGGCAAAAGCCACCTGATACAAAGACCACAGCTTCTGCAGATTTCCAGAGATGGAGTCATGAAGCCTCAGAATAAGTAGTTTTGCTTATGGCATCTGATATCTGCCGTCCCACCCTGGGGTTGGTCACATTTTGTTTCCAGAGGAAAGTTCTGACTGTTAGAATCCTCTTTAAGTTGATGGCTGTATGTTGGGGAGGCAGTTTCGTTGTAAAGAATCTGGGCTTTGAACTCAGACAGACAGGACTTTGAAGAGAGGGCTATCACTGACTAGCTGTGAGACCTTGGGCACTGAACCCCAATTTCCTGATGTGGTAGAATAGAAACACCACTACACACTTCACAGGAGTCAGTGAGATGGTACATATGCCTGACACATGGTATGGACTCAAGAAATGGCTCTTACACGTCTTTCCTTGGACCTCATAATCTAATCCATCTTCTATAGGGTGAACGTTCAAATATTTGGACACCCTTATTCAGCCACTGTTTTTGTGCAATTGGTTCTTTGGGCCTTTGTTTAACTTTACCCGGGTTAAACCTGTTCTGACTAGGTGTGGCTCACCAGTCCAGCCGGTGACTAGCTTTTCAGATCCTAATTCTGCCACCTCATGTATTCCCTGTAACTCTTGGCTTTGCATCAACCACAAATTTGATCAGTATGTTGTCCATTTCCTCATCCTAATTGTTAATAAATATACTGCAGGTGTTTCATTAGACAGGCTCTTGGAGTCCTTTGGAGTTGTAAGCTCACATGCATTCACACGACACTCAGATGTTCAAAGAAAATGTAGTTTCTTTATTTCCAATAACTGATCTAATCTTCCTTATGAGCTTCTCTTCCCAGTGTGTTGCAGGTAAAAACAGCCTTATTTTAGACTTTCTCAGTTTTCGTGAGTGTAAGGGGTCTTGTTTTGAGCTCAGTCTGGAGGCTGTGAATGCTCAGACTTTCAGATTTGCTTTCCCCCCAGTTCTTCATTCAGATGGCACCTGGGTAACTTATGTGGCCTTGCAGAATTGGGTTAAAGGGCTTGGACCCTCCAAACCTCATGCTGGTCCTTGGACTGGTCTCTCTGATGGTGATAGTTGGGGGTGCCCTGGTGGCTGTCCGCTGAGGTGTGGGAGCTCTGTCCCCGCCCCGTTGTTATCCACACTGAAGTTAATGGCTGATGCAACTCAGTGTCCTTTCTCTTGCATAGTTAAGACTCCCAGAGAACCCGGTCACCTCCCTTGTCATCTTGGACCCACTTTACTCCACTCCGGCTCTGTGTATTCTCTCAGGTCTGGCTCTGACTCCCATTGGGTCTCAACTTCAGAGACCCAGTCTGTACGCTGTGGCCACAGGATCACTATGTCCCTGTTGCTCAATCTCTAGCCAGATTTTCAGCTAATTTCTATATCCCTTATCAGAGAAATTAAAGAAGCGGTCATTAACAACATGGACTCTGGAGCCAACCTGCGTGGATTTGATGTCCAACTCTGCCATTTACCAGCTTAATGACCTAAGAAAAGCTACTTCCTCCATTTGCTTCTCTGTCAAATGGGGTCATTAATACTACCTACCTTCTGGGGAGGAGCCTTATGAGGGTTCCAGGAGTTACTACATGAAAAGCGCTTAGAATTGTGCTTGGTAAGCACAGGGTACGTGCTTGGTAAGTATTAGCTAGTAGAAAATGAGGAAATAGGATGTGGCAAGTTATTTAACCTCTCTATGCCTAAGTGTTCCCATATGTAAAACAAAGATCATAATAACTCCCTCATAGCTTTCTGGCAAAATTAAATGACTTAATATGTAAAGAAATTAGAACACAGTTTGGCACAAAATAAGCCTTATCGTTGCTCTTTTGTTGTTGTTCCAAAGCCACAGAAGAGCCCAGGGCAACTCACTTCACTCTCCAACACAGCCTCACTGTCTGTCCACCCGTGCTGCAGCTGACCAGCCCTTGAGAACGGGACAAAAGCCCCTTCTCTGAGTGGATTCAGCTTCCCCCCCCGCCGATCTGCGGGGTGCCACTCCCCTCCCAGCCATCTGCCTGCAGTCGTGCCTCTCCCCGGCCACTTCTACTCTGCCTCCACTTTCCCTTTTCCACCGGCCAGATGGGACAAGCTCTGCTCTTCATTCTCTTTCTGGAAGGCACCTCCCTTATGTCGTCCTCTATTGTCAAGTCGCTCGTGTCTGTCTCTGTTGGTTAGTTAAAACTTAATAAAATTAGGATTCCTCTTTCTCTCTCTATAGATTTGATTCTCAAGTCTGTTTCCAGCCTGCTAACTCAAAACGGAAACCAGCCTTGAAGTGATGACCCTCAAGTGGATAAATATCATTCATTCAGTGAGGGGAATTCACAAGACAATGGGATAAATGGAAGATGTAAATACATGTGAAAGTATTTTTAAAATATCCCGGTATGACTGACAATGATGTCACTTAAGGATCCCTCTGACATCTTCTTTCTAGCTGCTGTTGATCACTGTTTGAGAAATGTGCCCTAGAACGGCTGACCAAGGAGAGGGGTGAGGTTTATAGTCACAGGGCATCTAGGGATGAGGATTTATTTCCTGCTCCTGCGATAATGAAATGGACAATAACATTGGGTACTAGTTGGTGCTGGGCACTACACTCGGAGGTTTACACATAGTCAGTAATTCAGGATCATGCACTGAGTCTCCTCTACGTCCCTGGTGAGTTATAAAGTAGTAGGGATGTAGTGGTGAAAAAGATATGTTCCCATAGAACTAACAATAGCTCTGTTATGATTGTCTTTATTTACAGAATGAAGGGATGAATGAATGTTAAGTGAAGTTAATTGACTTGGTTAATTTCACGGAGTCGGTCTGACTGCCAGGTTCATGCTCTTTCCACAAGGTGTAGCAGTAGGCTTGACGATTGCCCCAGGTTGACACAAACTCCAGGGACTTATGTTTTGGAATCTATGGAAGGGTTGACTAAGAATAAAAAAAAAAATACTCTGAAATTGAACGCAAAATTATGCTTCTGTGTTGATATATGTTTTTGTTTTTGTTTTTGTTTTTCTGGAGAGAGGGTCTATAGCTTTCATCAGATTATCATGAAAGCTCTGTCAACGCAGAGCTGTTTTCCCCCTGCGTGTTTGTGGATAACTTCCCCCTGGCCTTACCACTGCTCTACATAGGTATATTCCCAGGCCCACTGGGCCAAACGAAGTTGCTGGACAATAATGGAGAAACACAGAAGGTGGGGAGAAAGTGTCTTCAGAAACTGATGTTCAGATGAAGCACTGAGTCTTTCATGCAGTCAGACTCTCCCCAGCAAAAGAGCAGGGCGGCCGCTTGTCTTCCACATGCCACCTGCCTGAATGCTGACCTCGATGCTCATTGCAGCCTGGTCCCCCTCCATAAACAACTGCTGATGTGTGTGTTAATTTGCAGCGATGAACAACAGTCTGATTCACCTTATGTCTTATTCAGGCTGGCTCTGGCCTACATCCTAGCAACCTTACCACACGCATGGATGAGACTCATTGGAAAAAAAGAAAGAGGGTATGTCTGGGGCAAATGACCAGGCACCGCTGGCTGCTAGTTCTCCTCATGTTGCCAGGACCTGCCTACTCAGCATCTGAAAGAGATTGCCCATGCTCTCCTAAATATTATTCTGTCTGTGGACTGGGCATCAGGGGCTACTTGGGGAAGTGAAGGGAACAATCATTTCTATTCTGAGGTGGGGCAGCCATGTCTGTAAACTTCCAGGTGGAAAGAGAACACGGGGCTGATTATATACCCCCGGTGCCCTGGAGGGTTCCCTATAGTGACTTGCTTATTATTATTGTTCTACTTTACATCTTCTCATTTCTTCCTTCCCCAGCAGGCTAAATATTCGTGGATCATCTTCATACATTGCCAACTGACTCGTGACATTGTCTGTAATATTTTTTTAATCCAAAATATTGTATCCTTTGAGTGCTGAATATATTACTTTGGATGGGTAACTTTTAAAAGCAATTTATTGTAGTCTTCTTTAAGCACCTCTAAATATAGAGGACAGCAACAACAAAACCTTCATCTCTTTTATTCTTGGAAATACAATTTAACCAAGCCAATGTTTATTGTAGCATAAGATCTAGAAACAATTAGAGATGTCACATATATTTGCATTTTTGATGACATTTGCAATGTAAATGATAGAATAATGGAAGACTTTGGGGGGGGGACATTTGTTCCCCTCTGTGCCCCGGGTACATCTTCCCACAGAGGACACTGATTTAAGGAAAGCAGCTCCCAAAACAGAATAGATAATAGAGGTGAGAATGTTATTTTAATTTTAGATTTATGCATTTCTCTTTTATTGGATGAGGTAGAAAGGCATAGAATAAATGTCACCAAAATGACAGGTGTTAAATGCTCTTAACGTGTGTGTGTGTGTGTGTGTGTGTGTTTGTCGGAGCATGTGTCATAGTGGAGGGGGGAGTCTTCAGAGGTACGTTCAGGTCTCAGGGTGTCTATGGCTGTTTTGTGTGTGTCTTTGGATACATGTCTGTGGCTGTGTAGGTGTTAAGGGGACGGCTCTTGGGGAGCAACTGGGAGAATTTTTTTCTGGGATATCTGTGTGCATTTGTGGTGATGGCATTTTATGTATATGTATTTGTTTTCTATGGGTGCCTAAGTGGGTGTTTATTGGGAATGAGAATTTAAAATCGGAATCTCTTATAATTAGAAGGAGCTTTGCAGGTCATTGAATGTAACAACCCAATGTAGAAATCTCTTGTCTGTTGGGAAGATAAAAGATTAAGCTGGAATAAATGACCAAAAGGTCAGTACTAGTCAGTGAACCGATATTTGATAAGCACCAACTGTGTATCAGGCACAATTCTTGACAAGGTGGATGCAATGATGAATGAAGTAGTCCCCATCTTCAGGAAAGTTTATAATCTAGGGAAGAAGACAGTCATTCAACAAAAAATCAATTATTTAATTATGTGTCTGAAGTCCCACGGAGGAAAAGTACCATATTCTAAGGAAGCGTGGGATTAGGAAAGCCTTAAAAAGGGATGTGACGTTTACATTGAGAAATCTCCAGTCATGCTGCATGGCAGTGTTGTTCAGTGCCCTCTCACACCACTCTCGCCCCTGCCCCTAACGGTGGAAATCAATACCACTCACCTCTGCCTCCCTTTGGCATCATGGTCGCAGCACTCCACGCGAAGTCCTCAGTTACCTCCTGCCCTACACACCCGAGTAGCCTTCTTACTCGGCCATCTAAGTGAAGAGCTTATGAGTCTTCAGGGTAGGCTGACTGCCAAAGCAAATGCCAAGCTAAAAATTCACAACAGAAGTTGATTTCTTGTTTATGCAACAATTAAAATAGGCATTCCTGCTTTGGTGCCCTCCTGAATTCTTCTCCTCTCAGCAGGGATGCAGGCTCAGGCTCCTTCCATATTGAGCTTCCGCTCTCCTCAGAATTCTCCACTTTACTTGTAGGCAGAAGACAGAACAGAGAATGGAGCATGCTTGCAGGAGGTTTTGGTGGGCTGAGCCTTGCAGGGGAGCACATCTTGGCGGCTCAGGGCTCCTTGGCCAGAATTCAGTCACACGCCCTATCCAGCTTCAGGGACGCGGGGAAATACAGTCGAGCTGCCTGCATAGAAGGAAGAGCGTTCGGGGGAGTACTTGGCAGTCTTCACCACACTATAGCTATCTCTGTGCAATGCCCCAGGGAGACTGTAGCAGTGCCATCAGTCTGAAATGGAGAGCCGGCTGTCCACTTTTTAGCAAGGGGAAGTGGATGACACAGGGAATCACAGATAGATCAAAGGACTTTGGATGCACTAAGACCTGAGTTAATTGCTATGACAGTACAGATGTTATCTTATCTTTTATTCTGTTCCACACCTTGTAGACATTAAAATCTTTGGAGGGGAAAACATAATCATTTGTGTTTCAAAATTGTGGTATATCTGAGAATCTGCTGGGGAAAAAATCCACTATAAAGTTTCTTCTTCTTTCTTTTTTTAAAAAGATTTTATTTATTTATTTGACAGAGAGAGAGAGTACAAGCAGGGGAAGCGGCAGGGAGAGGGAGAAGCAGACTCCCCGCGGAGCAGGGAGCCCGATGCGGGACTCGATCCAGGGACTCCGGGATCATGACCTGAGCCGAAGGCAGACGCTTAACGACTGAGCCATCCAGGCGCCCCAGAAAGCAGCATTTTTTTTTTAAAGATTTTATTTATTTATTTGAGAGAGAGAATAAGAGACAGAGAGCATGAGAGGGAGGAGGGTCAGAGGGAGAAGAAGACTCCCCGTCGAGCAGGGAGCCCGATGCGGGGCTCGATCCCAGGACCCCGGGATCACGACCTGAGCCGAAGGCAGTCGCTTAACCGACTGAGCCACCCAGGTGCACCCAGATAAAGTTTCTGTACTAATATTCCACTAGTTACGTTATAAATCCTTTACCAATCCACATCCTACCCATTTCTCTTCTCTCTCTTTCTTTTTTCCCTCTTTATCAGGGTTATTGACACATACACAAACCATTCCTCCATGCTTCTGGTTTAAAAGTATTTCAAAGCAATATTGAAATGTTGATAGATAGCCATGACCCTCAGAAGGAAGACGCTTTGTTCTAATAAGCAACAAAATTTCCATGCACTCAACTATTAGGTGGCACAGTATTTATAGCTTATTATTTAACACGATAATGTCATTACTAAGAGAGAAAACAAATTCCTCCCAGATCACCTGGAAAACAGGATTCATTCTGCAAGTATCAGTTCATTGTCTCTCTGTCAAACCTCCTTTGACCCATTTGGACCAAGATGAGCAGTCCCTCCTCTGTGCCCGCATTGTTTCTGGAACACGTGTGATTGTAATCATTTATATCTGTATTCACAATCGGCGCAGGAGCTTTCTGATAACAGGGAAAGGGTTCTTATTCCCCATTTAATATTGCAAATTCCTCCTTTGAGGGATGATTCCCCTTTCAGACGACTGCTGTAGTAGGGGCTCAGGAAATATTTGATGAATAAAAAAGCGGGCTGACGAATGCGATAGAACGGTTTACATGTAGCTTTAATTAGAGAAAATAAGCGCACTTCCGATGTTCAGCCCTGCACCTGCCCTTTCCCGGCTCCCTCGTTCCTTTGAGTACCAGAGCTGAGACTGGGGGATCCAGGGGTTTCCCGAGGCAGCTGCTAGATCTGCATTGCTGGCCTGCCTCATCTGTGCAAACAAACCACACTTACAGTGGCTCCGCAGCCACTTACATGGCCCTGCCTGGCAAACCGTGTTCAAGAGGCTTGGCTTTACCAGGGATGACGCAATGGCAAAGAAGAATGCAGGGAGTGTGGCCTCTCGTCTGAAGATTTTGCTTTCAAGACAGGGAGTGGGGTCTCACCAGATTTGCATGACTTCTACCATAAAAATAGTAACTCCTGGCATAGAGTTATTGTGAGAATGAATCCGCATAAAAGTTTAGCGTAAAACTTGGCGTAAAGCACTCATTCATTCAATGCTGGCCATTCTTCTTCTGATGCTGTCCCCACTCCTTGCTTTATTATTTTAACACAGGCGTTGTGCCAACATCTTTCCAATCCAGCACACTCTGATTCTGGAGAATGGGGAGAGGGGAGTCAGGTTCCTCCATCGTGTTCAGTCAGGTTTTGTGAGCATCTGTTATTGACCACAATGGCGTTCATTAGCTACTGCAAGGGCGGAAAAAATCTCAGCTTTCTGATAGCCATCAGTTGGACCTCTCAATTTAACATGCTGAAACAAGAAGTTGGCCGTTCAAAATCCCACAAAGTGGTTGTCCCTGGGTAGTCTGCGATTGTGTTGAAATATAGAAACTCTAGCTAGACCCAAAGTTAATAAAATTGTGTGACACATAAAGCTCTATGATGGATGGCAACCAATAGTCCAATACTGTTTTATTCTCTCTAATATACTGTTTCTCTGCAAAGGCCAAGAAATTAAAGAACAGTTTTATTCTCCCCTTCCAGCCTGTGCAGGGTAATTATGTATTATTAATAATGCAGCAGCACAAATGATATTAAATGAACTACATTTGTTAATGCAGATCTTATCTAACTGCTTTTTCCATCAGTGGACTGTTTCTCATCAGGGGGCACTAATTAGCTGTAATATGTAGAAAGATGGGACAGAAATCCAATCAGATAAATGGGATCTATTTGGAGAGATCCAGGAAGGAGGAAGAAAGGCATATTCATGGTTCTGTGAGAATTACTACAAGTGGAAAAGATGAAACTTTCTGCTGTTTCAACTACATTTACATTTTGTGGCCACAGAAGGTAAAATGCAGTGCCGCTGGATTACCCACGCTGCAAAGGCCTGCGAATAATTTTATTTATCACGACTGAACGGTGTTGTCTTTTGCAGTAATAAAAGTGCATATGGCTCTATAAAAATCCAGAATGGTTTACATGGCCCTTGCAAACATTAAACCTAATGTATTAGGGTAAAAACTGATGTTCTCCAGCTTTCCTTAACTAATGTGGGCGTACAGGAAACACTCGGGCTCTAAACTTTTTTCTTAGAGAAGTCACCTGAAGCCCTCAGACGATATATTCTTGATAAATCCCAGGCTACCTGTAAACCTACCTGCCAGATTCTCACCCTTCATAAATCTCCTGGGAAAGTCCCCATGTTGAAGGGTTGAGAAGTCAGATCCTTTTCAGATTTCCCTTCAGCTCAGTTGGGTGGACAGGTGGCCCGTCTCAAATATTAGTGCAGCACCGTTCATCCGGTCTGCTCACCTGCGCCAGGTCCACGCTCACCAGTGTCTGGGCCCCATCAGTGATCCATTTACAAATGAGATGCCTTACCAACCCGACAGCATATTTATCATTGCTCTTGGGGGATTGTGGTCTCTTTAGGCCACCTTGAGTGAGCTGGTGGGGACTCGGGGAGGGACATGTATTCTCACTGTGAAAACAGATGTAAATATGAATTCTTTCATGTTGGCTAGCTCAATTCCTCAAATGTAGAGAAAGTGTTGCCTATTCAAAAGCTTTCTAAGGGGCAGGCTGATCATGGAAGGTAATTTTTAGATGAAGCCCCCCTACTCCCGTTGTTTTATTGCCTGCCCCTTCAGAGCCAATGGTAACTTGTTGCTCTTTTCTAAATCCTAACCCAGTAGGCACCCCAACATTTGACTTCCATATATTAGAAAAATATATTTCTGGGAACTGCAGTTTCGTTATAGGAGCATCCTGATCCAAACCACAGTGCGCACAATCAGTGCCTGAAGCTCTTGGCACAGCCTTAATACACTTAAACCTCTGAGTATCTGAACTTGCTTTATGAATCCTTAACAATGATCAGTTGAAAACATTTATTTTTTTCAGTTCTCGGTGGCTCTGCAAAATGGCACGGCAACGTTTTGAAAAAAATCAGGGCTCATGCTTTAGCTGCCTTTAAAACGTGACATCATCATTAGTTGGAACAGAATTGGGATGGACACAAAAGATTTTACTAGGTGAGATCCCACTGATCACTGGAAACGAATGAAATGTGACCTGCTCAGACAGAATGAGACCATCATGATGCCTCAGCAATCTGCAAATATTCACCACCTTTTTAGCAAAGTTATCATAAAAATTCAGGAGATGTCATTATAATATAAAATCATCCTGGCATCAAGGGAAATATATTTGTATACCTCATGACAAAAGTTGAGTGGAAGCTCAGGAGTACTATTTACATTTATATATCCTTATATCATGTAATTAAAGCCAACAGATAAACACATCAATATGTTAAAACAGATGTAAAAATACATAGATAGACATATTGCCCCGAAACCTTGATATTGCATCCAAATGAAATCCTGTATTCCAAATATGCCCCGTAGGAGTTTTGCTCAAGGCTATGCTTAGGTATATTCAAAAATTCCCGAAAGCGAGTCACTGGGGAAAACATGTTCTTTTACAGATAATTGCTACTGGCAGCCAGAGACCTAGAGAATTTGATGTGCAGTAATGTGACCTGACTATGTATTAAACTTTTTTGAAGGACATGTGTAAAGTAATTTTTATGTCTCTCACACACCTTGGGGTTTTTTTTTTCCCCCACTTGCTAGCATATTTTTAAACAACTTTCCTATTTTTACTGTATCTGTTAGATTTTGTCCTAATAGGACAAAAAACATAAAAGATGTTGGTATTGTTTTTTTCTTTAAAAAAAGAAAGCAATATGGAGACAAGTTAAAAATCCCATCTGAGTTGTAAGGAATATGTAAACAAAGCAAAGTTATTTTACTGGTAAAGAACTTCAGGAAAAATGTGAGAAATAATAGTTGCTTGTTCACAGACAAGATAAGTTAGAGATTAACTGATTTCTGTAAGGTTTGGGAGGCATCTCTGTTGCTATTTAAGGCAATAATCACTAGCTTTTCATTAAATCTAGAGACGTTTAGGAGATGGCTCCTGAGGTATTTTAAAAAGATACTGCTTCAGAAGCTATAATTAATAACTCAAAATTATAAATCAGCAAGTACACATATGTGCAATGATACAATTCAATGAACAAGTATCATCGCTGCTAATTACTTTGGTTCTATTTTTTTGTGTGTATGTGTGTGTGTGTGTGTGTGTTATTATGCTGTCCTCATTTTATCGTTCAATATTAACATGTAAACCTTAATTAAGCATAATGTCAAAAGGTTCCAGGAATATTGTTAAAGACTTCACAAGGTGGTTCAGAGGCTTGTTTGGAAAGAATCCTTGGATCAACCAGAGAGTGTTATCTGTAAATAATGTGCTTTTGTGTTGAGAGTTACACGAATCATTAAGAGCTGACATTGGAAATTAGCTTTTAAGAACAAAAATCCAGAGGGGAGAAAAATGAACTCAAACCAGCATATAGTACAAAAATCAGGTGTGGGGACAGGCTGCAAAAGCTGGGAATGTCACATCAGTTCCTTTATGACAGGCGGCAGCTCATAGATTTACATGCTTGTATTACGGTGCCAGGAAGATGAACATCCAAAATGACAACTTATCAGGAAAATGATATATTTCTAGTTTCCATTAAGATCATTAAAAGCCACATTCCTTCTTCAGATATGCAAATGGATTTTCTATAGAAATCCATGAACAAGAGTAAGATTTGGCCCATGTTCACTAAAGAGTTGCAAAAAAATAGAAAATTCTAGTTGATGGATTATCTAGGCCACCTCTTGATACCATTTTTCTCTTGCATTTTAGTATTTTGGGGTCAGTTTGTACTAATGCAAAGGAAAGCAGGGTGAAACTAAGGTGAATAATTTTGTCACATATTAAGTTGTGGTAAAGAATGCGGTGGGATAAAATCAAGGTGAAAGCAAAATTTCTGGCAAAATTAACTTTAAGGTGGCCTTCAAAGTGTAGCAGAGAAAACCAGGATGTAGTTGTCATCGTGAATCATCTGCCATCACCTCAGTGAAACAGTGTGATGTAGGGTTAGAAGTCCACCTTGGCAGCCAGAAAGCTCACTTCGATCACTACTCCCTACTCCCGTGCTCATTAGCTGTGTGACCTAGGACCATTTGTTCTACCTCTCTATGCCTCAGTTTCCTCATCTGTAACATGAGCATAAATACTGTCTCTGCCTCATGGAATTCTTGTGTTATATGAGATCTTAAATGCAAAGTATTCACTGGTATCCAGTACACAGTAGGTGTTATATAAATGTTTACTATTCATATTTTTCAAATCCTGACAAATGTTCTTTGGGACCTCACAAATTGGTGGAGATTTGTGCCCATGGGTTTCATCCTTAGCAATGAAGCCACAGTGTTCCTTTTGGTTAAACTTTGTTAGAAAAAGAATCGCTCTCAGAAAACATACAAAACATGATGGAAATATAATCGATATCATGCTCCTTTTTTCTTTTTAATACTTAAAACTTGGTCTATTAAAATTCTATAAACAGAGGAAGTTCAACTTTGCCAGTTTTTGTTCATTAGGAGTATATTCTCCTTGAGGGCAGGGAGTATATAATTTTATAAGTTCTTGTACAAACTGGGAGCACCTCATAAATGTTAAACTGATCTCAAAACAGATTGAGTTTGTTGGACAAAACGGTAGTATTTAAAGGAAAGAAACCAGACTTTGTTAAGGAAATACCAGTACATAAAAATGGAAAGCAGTCTTTTTAAAAGAGTGACTTCATTATAAATGTATCCACATTTTATAAAAACTCTACTTCTAGTGACCCAACCATGTCAAATCTCTTGAAAAGAAACTGAAGAATAATATATTCTTCAATTTGTGTTTTAAAATTGTTTTTCAGAGTGGTAGAAAAACAAAAATCTCAAGTGTCATTTCTTTTTTTTTAAGATTTTATTTATTTATTTGAGAGAGAGAGAAAGAGAGAGAGAGAGAGCAAGAGTGGAGAGAGAAGCAGAGAAGGGGGGAGAGAGGCAGAGAGGGAGAGAATCCCAAGCTGACTCCGAGTTGAGCGCAGAGCCTGATGCAGGCCTTAATCCCGGGACCCTGAGATCATGACCTGAGCCGAAACCAAGAGTAGGACGCTAACCGACAGCCACCCAGGTGCCCCTCAAGTGTCATTCTAGAACAGTAGAAATATCATACAAGCCATGTCATTTCAATTCTCCATTAGCTGTATTGAAAAAAGTAAAAAGAAACTGGCAAAATTAACTTTAAGTAACATATTTTATTTAACCCAATATGTCCAAAATGTTTTCATTTTATTTCACATGCAGTCGATGTAAGAAATTATCCACGAGCTATTCCACGTTCATCCTTTTCCATACTACATCTTTGAGGTCTGGTGTGCATTTTACAATCATGGCGCCTCTCGACCTGCATTGGCCACGTTTCAAGTGCTCCTACCTTCCCTTAGTGAGTGGCTACCAGACTGCAGGGCTCCGTTCTAGAACAAAGGATACGGGGACTGTTCTTTAGAAAGGCAGCAAGATGGCATCTGTTGGCCTTGGTAAGAGCTGTGTTTCGAGTCTCTACTTACAAAGAAACGTTCGTAGGGCCTTTGGCTTTTGGTGTCATTGGTGTTGGACACATCCCCATTTCCGTTTGTTAATTTTTCTTTTAAGTGTGTGCAGAGTACTCGTGTGCCTTTCTGATGTCTTGTAGCGAGGTCTGTTCTTACAGAACAAATGGAAATCGGCTTTGGAATTCATATGCCTGAAGAAAACTCATCTCGACAGCTGCTGGGGCAGATTCAAGCACACACAAGGTGAAAGAAAGCCACCTGGGATTTTTTTTTTTTTTTTTTTAATACTGGAGGTAGAATACGGAGATGGAGGGATGCCTCCTTATACTGCCAGATGAGACCAACAGGTGGCACCAGGAAGGAACAAATAAAGGGTGAAGGCAAGAGCAGCAGGGTAAGGCCTCAGGTGGAACAAATACAAGATTCAGCTGCTGCAGGTTCAAGCCTGAGGCAGGATAACAGAGCTGACTGTGGCAGAAAGAAAATCAGACTGTCAACAGTGCAGCTCATCCATGAATGCAGTTGGGTAGAATAGGGTAGAAGGAATGCGCACCCTCTTAGCCTTGGTGTTCAGCTTCGCTGTCCATGAAAGCCACCCCACCTCAGGAAGAAGCTCAAGACCCTTCCAATATTAATCAGATGACACCTACACCCATGATGTTGTAACAGGGACCACGAAAGCTTCCTATTATTTACATTTTTCTTTTCTAACTTGGCACACTGAAGGGATACAGGCAGCCAACCCCCAAAGCAGGCAAATACACTGTAACTGGAAAAAATACAAAGAAAAATAAAAACGTTCCTAAAAATATTGCTCTGTGAGGGGCCCGACATATAAATGAGGAAAAACCAATAACCTCTCTCTTCCACTGAAATAAATCATCAGAGAGCCCCCCCCATGCCTTCTGAAACGAAGCCCAACACTAAGAAAAATAAATCCCTAAAAAATAGAAAATACGTGCAAAACTAATCATAGACCAGGGAGAAAAGCACGTTTTTCTTTTCCTTCCAGTAGTTACTTCCTTCACATCCACACACACTCAAGGGATACAGGAACATAAACTGCAGAGAACTGGCAAGAAAGCACTAGTGAGAACAGCCTCAGAGAGATGCAAGGCCTTGCCTTCCCTCAGGAAACCCAACAACGTGGAGTTAACTCTGACGTGCTTTTGAATTGCTCTCACCAAATTTCATGGAGAAGCAGTTCTTCAAAAGGCCCCGAGATAAAGTATGCTTGGCATAAAACTTAGAGAAATCACCTGTTCTCACAGTAAAGAAAGAGTAGTGTTGCGTTTTGAAAGGAGTCCAAATATCCTGCATGGAATTAGTTACGTTCTCATTGCTGTTTCTTTCTCAAAAGCCCCTTCCCAACCACCCCTCCACAAAAAAACCCAAAAAGAAAAAAGAAAAGAAAGGGGGGGGATCTGCCCGACTGCTAACTAGTTGACATCTGGATAGTCTATTCCACTTCTGTTCTCTAAGTCCTTCCCTTGTAAGAAGGACCTCTGAGGAGGTTCTTCAGTTTAACTCATGAGCCCCATGATCAGACTCTAAAGTCTTCACACCCCTTTGCAGGAGAAGAGGCCCCTTTATCTGCAGGAATCCAGTGAGGGTCAGAGGCCAATCAGAGGAGAATGGGGAAAACTGAGCAGAAGCCTTGCCTGTGCCTCGGGTGGGAGGGGCCAATAAATTGCTGATGCTGAGCACGTCAGGGCTCTGTAATCAACCAGGCTGCTTTGCTCCCTAGGTCTCCTTATGTGGAACAATGAGAGCGCTTCTCACCCCTTTCCTTGGAATCTCAATATGTTACAGGCAGCTTCTATCTTTAGGATCAACCATTCTTATAAATAAGAAAAATGAGGCCCAAGGGAAGTACAGTGACTGCTATAGGGTCACCACACTGTTCGTTTCCAGGCTCTGGATCACAGGACCTCTGTGTTTCCCATTGCCCCTTCAAAGTACATAGTGTCTAAGCAAAGTGAACAAAACACTCAGCTGTGGGTAGAAGGGGGGAGTCATGTCAAATAACAAAGAAGGGAGATTAGGTGAAAGCTAGAAAGACCCTATATAGACAGAATAATGATCTGGGCATGCCCTTAATCCTAGGAACCTGGGAATTGTTCTCTTACTTTGCAAGGGGATTTGCAAATATGATTAAGGTTAAGGGCCTTGAGTTGAGATGATCCTGGATTATGTGGGTGGGCTGAATCTAATTAACGTAAATCGTTCCAGAGAACTTTTTCAGGCTGCAAAGAACCAGAGAAATGGCAGCATAAGAGAGAGTTTTGACTCTGCTGGCTTTGAAGACGGAAGAAGGGAGCAGTCTCTAGAAGACGGAAAAGACCTGGAGATCCACCCTCCCTTTGAGTCTCCAGAAGAGAACACAGCCCGCTCACACCCTGATTTTAGCCCAGAGAAACCCAGGTCAGATTTTTCCATCCTACATGGCTATAAGATAATTAATTTGTATTGTTCAAAGCACCAAATTTGTGATAATTTGTTACAGCAGCTATAGAAAACTCATACAGACAGAACTTCTCATAGCAAATATCTTCTCCACTGAGCAATTCTAACTTTTGACAGTATTGTCGGACCAGTGCTGGTGAAGGAGATCCTGGGGTGGGTGAGGGGGTGGAGAGTGGCAGGTGGAGGCCAGGAGGGAGAGGCCTGGGAATTTGGGAGGATAGTAAGAGCAAAAAAAAAAAAAAAAAAAAAAAGCAGCTGCAGGATAAAGCTACTGCCCCCAGGGCTGGCAGAACAGAGGGAAAGCTTTGGAGCTACCAGAAAAGGGAAAGTGTTGGAGTTACCAGAAACTAGAAGCTCAGCAGAGGGCCCATGGAGTTGGGACTCAGACCTTGGAGGTTGGGGGCTGCTTCCTCAAAGGGGCATGATGGGCTGGTCCTGGGTGTTCTGGTGAAAGAGCTGGAGCCTGGGAGGGCTGCTGTGGTTGGGGAGGTTGGGTGGTAAGGGGCCCTGCTGGGGTGGTCCTGACGGGAGCAGCAAGCACCTAGAGGAAGCAAGGCCCCCTCCTGCCCCTTATCTGCAGCCTCTCTAATACTGTTCAAGCTGCCACACTAAAAACCACCACAGACTGGGTGGTTTACACCAGTGACATTTATTTTCTCACAGTTCTGGAGGCTGGGAAGGTAAGATCAAGGTGTGGGCAGATTTGGCGTCTTCCTTGGTCTGTCTCCTTGGCTTGCAGACAGCTACCTTCTCACTGGTTCCTGAGAAGACCTTTCCTCCAGGTGCATCTCTGGGGTCTCTCTGTGTATTCAAATTTCCTCCTTTTATTAGGGTACCAGTCAGATTGGATTGGGGCCCATTCTAAAAGCCTCATTAATTAACTCAATTACCTATTTACAGGCCCTATTTCCAAATACAGTCATATTCTGAGATATCGGGCATTAAGACTTCAACATACAAATTTGGAGGGGGGCAGGGGGACCAAATTCAGCCCAGAATAGTCCCCTCTAGAAATTCCTGTTGGCGAAACTTAGCAGGGTGTCAGACGACAAGTGAGAAATGTAGTTTCCAGAGTCCCAGCATCACAAAAGCAGAGTTATAAACAGGTGGGATTTGGAGATTAGCGACTGGCCAAGGAAGGGGCTGACAATGGAAAGAAGAGCCTTGGGAAAACCTGCCTTTGGATAGTGAGGTGGCAAAGCAGCCATGCAGATGCAAGCGGGATCTGTGTGCATCTGGTGAGTCATGAGACATGTGTGACTGTAGGGCACAGCTACCTGTTTCCATCCTACCCCTTCCCCTGTTGGAGGCCAGGCTTTGAGAGGCAAGAGTAGGAATAGGAGCACCTGTCCCCTAACTGTGGCTCTTTGTGGAGCCAGATGGTGATTGCTGAGGAAGAGTTCAAAGGGTCATAGTCAGGAAAAGTGGACCATCAAAGCAAGGAGTCAGCATCCGAAGCTGGCCCAACAGTCCGGCAGCATGTCAGCAGATGGGAGAGTAGTCTCCTCAAGGGCCCAGAAGGATGTGGATGTGAGCAGTCACTGTGGAGGTGACTTCCATGGGAGTGAGAAGAGGCCAGTCACAGGAGGGCTGGCAGGCCCTTTGGGGTTAAATACAGTGAACGGAGAGAGAATAAGCGAGAGATATGCCCCAAAATCCATGTTGGTCCACTTTGCTCACTGCTTCCTAAAGGGCCCCCAAATGAGACAGGAAGATGATCCTTTCTTTCCTTTCCTTTTCTTTTCCTTTTCCCTTTCTTGTTTTCATTTCTTTCTTTTCTTTCTTTCTTTCTTTCTCTTTCTTCCTTCCTTCCTTCCATCTTTCTTTCTTTCTTTCTTTCTTTCTTTCTTTCTTTCTTTCTTTTCTTTCTTTCATTCTTTCTTTCTTTCTTTCTCTTTCTTCCTTCCTTCCTTCCATTTTTCTTTTTCTTTCTTTCTTTCTTTCTTGCTTTCTTGCTTTCTTTCTTTCTTCTTTCTAGAAGGGGAATCTAGAAGAGTAAAGAAAATCTAAGGTAAGTGCTAGCCCTGAAAAAGCCTTGAGTGACCCTAGGCTTTAGAATCTCATGGAAAATAAATGACAGGTATCAGTTTGGGGCATGAGACCACTTTTCCCAAGGTCATCACCACTGCTTCTGTGTGCAGTCTTCACAAATGACCCAGAGATTGTAGGTAATATTAGGTATAAAATTTTAGAGTAAGCTTATTTTTTAAAAAAGAGAGAGAGAGAGGGAGGGGGTACCAATTTTGGTTCAATAGGATGAGTCTCTCATTCTACAAAATGAACGCCCTCTTGCCGGCAAAGAAATAAATGTAGCACTTTTCATTCATTTATTCAGCACTTACTGCGTGACGCCTATGTGCTGGCTACCCTGCGGGTGGCTTCTCTCTTCTCTACTGCGTACTTAAGGAACAGTTAGTTACTCTGATGACATAAAGCTAAAAATAATAGCAGCTAACATTTCTCGAGAATATGCTATGTGCATATGTGCCATCTAGTTATCATGCTAAGGACCTTGTAGATATTACTTCATTTCATCCTCAGAATAACCCATGAAGAGAGGTCTATTTCCCACCCTTTTCCATTAGGCGCACAGAGAGTTTAATCTAAGTGCTCAAAGTCACACAGCAATTAAATATCAGAGTTAGGATCCAAAGTAGGCTTGTGTAATTCCAAAGTCCATGCTCTCGGGTCAACTCTTTTTCTTCCTATTATGGTTTCCTGGGCAGTGGGCCCATGGTTTTTTAAGATAGTAACTACTACGGTTGAGCACCATACTTAAATGTGAACTAAGGATGGCCAAGAATGGTCCACATGAAAATTGCTAGACATAGGCTGCCAAATGCAAAATACATTCTAAAGAACACATTTTTCTGGGAATGGGGTAGAGTCCAGGGAGGGGAGAGCGGCAGGAGGGAGAAATTCCAGAAGGATAGGAAGAAATATTTAGCAGTGATGGATACGTTCATTATCATGATTCTGGTGATGATCTCGTGGGTCTATTCACACGTCAAAACTTATCAATTGTATACTTGAAATATGTGAAGTTTATTGTACCGCAAAAAGGTTGTAAAATAAGATAACAGCTGGCTATCACTGCCTAACATATCACCCCCAAACTCAGTGGCTTGAAACAACAATCATTATTTTTTATAGCCTATTTGACTGGGAGTTGTGGCTAGAGTTTGGCTGATTGGGGCTGGGCCCAGCTGGGGCAGCTCTGCACGGGCATTTCATCCTCCTTACACCAACCGGGCTAGCTGGGCCTAGACTTCTCATGGTCATGGTAGAGGTACAAAAGGGCAAGCAGAAACATGGGAGGGTTTTTAAGGGATTGGCTTGGACCTGGCTTATTGTTACTTCCACCTATATGACAGTTGTCAAAACCAAATCCTATGGCTGAGCTCAAAGTCAGAGGTGGGGAAACGTTCTTCCCACAGTGAGGCCGAGACAGGGGTGTAGATGCAGAAAGGGGTCAAGAATTGGGGCCAATCATTCAATCTATCACAAAACATCAGAAACTTGCAGAGGTGGCTTGAAGAGATAGGATCACAGAATCTGGAGACGTAATCTGCTTTTCTACATGTCAGTGTTTGAGGACGTCTCTGGCCTCCAGGAAACAAGATCCAGAAATACCAACCGAATAAGAAACTGTTCATTTTAGGGTCTCTCTCTCCAAAGGAGTCACTGGTATTCTCAGAAAAGTGACGGATTCCCCTGAGAGCTGAGCCATCATATGGAACCACACGCAGGGGGCGGAACACAAGTCCATTTGGGGAAGGAGCACTAAAGTGTTATTGTCTTGGAAATGTGATGAGTAAAATGCATTATCAAAGGTAATTAAAACAACATGAAGGAACCAACTTCCCTTGGTTAATTTATTCCAAGCAAAGAGAAAATCTCAGAACTAAATTTAGTGTTGGAGCCTTTTAAGTCAGCTTGCCTTTCTTTAACTGAAGCTAATTTGTATAGTTTGGATTGTCCTGAAAGTTCTCATTGTCATCAGTGACTTAAAAATACGGCTACTGGGCAAAAGAAATCAATGATCTCTACATTGCAGGCTGAGTAATTACATAATAATGATTTGCATTAATGAAAAGACAAGTTGGTCCAGATCCAGATGTGCCAGTGACCACAGTTCCCTGCAATGTCTGAGCAGAATGCTGAGGTCGGAGAAATTTCAGCGTCAGTTGTGAGACAAAATGACTGGTTAAAAAGTCTCTCCTAATCAACATCACTTAATAGCTCTTTAATGACTGACTCATCATTTTTCTCCAAGTAAAAGTAAATTTAAATTTCAAAATAAAGCAAATTTTACTTATATCTTTGGCACAGAAGCAGATGTTTCCCTGACATGTGCACACAAGCTGTTGACTGTGACCTTGCAGGATAAAGCAGTTTTGAAAATTAGCTTTTGTCTCCCAATCTGGGGAAAACAATGCTGCAGTGAAGATTTAATAAAAAGTCATAGCTTCTCGCAGCAGCTTATTTCAGCAAAGTAAACTATTAATTAAAATAACAAATGTCAGCTTTTTTGGAGGCTGACAGTTAACACAACGCAGCATTTGCTTACCTTGACGTACAGGATGCATGGGACACTGGAAGGATCCATAATTCATCCTGGGTATGGCTCTCTCATGCCCTAATATACTGATAACAACGTGATAAATTAGCTCCCGTTCAGCAGTTTCGTTAGCAAAAGCATGCGGGGACTTGGGGAAAACCCACCTAGAGAGGGCCTTTTGGCAGGCTGAAGGAATGCACGCTAGGCTGAAGGAATGCACGCTGGAACAGCTTGAGTGGAAGTTTCGTGGCATTCCTGGAAAACTCGGGTACCTAGAAAACCAGGTGGGGAAAATGTAAAACTAGGTGAGAGAAAGAGCAAAAGCAATGCATTACAATCTGCTCTTGGCCCCAGTGGGGGGAAAATTATTAAGTAGAGGAAGGACTCTATCACCCCCAGAAGACCAGGAAAAAAGAAGTTAGGGGGAAAAAAGAGGGTGATATTTCAGACAGAGGAGAGATTGGGGAGTGAGCGAAGGAAGGGAAATTGACAAACATCCTCCACCATCTCTAACGTCAACAACTTAAGTTCTAAGCTGTTTCCTAATATGATTACGTAGGTGAGAATATAAAAAACTATTCTGACTCTGTGAGGCACACTGGTGGGGAAGTCGGTTGTAGGGCTTTTCTATTCCGACCCCTCAGTAATACATCTATTATAAAATTAGAGAGACGAAAAGCCCTTTTAGTTAGGGCACCCTGTAAAAATGTGTGTGGGGAAGCCTGAAGAGGTAAGAACTGGACATGTAAAGGTGAGCTGGAGGAAATGTCTGCGCAGAGCAAATTAGTGAGGCGGTGGGGGTGGCGTGGGCATGGTGGGTGGCTCTGAGGGAAAAGCAGTTGACTATCCAGGTAGGTGCACTCAGGGAAATGCAAATCGCTTCAAGTAAAAATAGTTCTGCTACTTCTCTCTGTGTTGCAGAAAACAGAACAAAAACATGTATCCCACGATTCAGGTAGTCCATGCTTCTCTTTTTTTTTTTTTTTTTAAGATTTTATTTATTTATTTGAGAGAGAGAATGAGATAGAGCATGAGAGTGGGGAGGGTCAGGGGGAGAAGCAGACTCCCTGCTGAGCAGGGAGCCCGATGTGGGACTCGATCCCAGGACTCCAGGATCATGACCTGAGCCGAAGGCAGTCGCTTAACCAACTGAGCCACCCAGGCGCCCCATGCTTCTCTTTAAAAGACAAAAAAAAAAAAAAAAAAAAATTACTACACAGGAACCAATTAAATTAGGAGCTGACCACAAGAGGTACCTGCTATTTTCTCTTTTACAAAACCCATGATGGGCCAATGAGGGTTTCATTTTCTCCCCCATTTCTGGGACTGTTTTAGTATGTTGTTACAGTGGAGACATCTACATTTTAAAACTCACTTATTATCATTTCTACTGGAGTCAAAACTTAGTGCATCATTAAGCATGATCCAGTTCACTGGTCCAAAATGAACCAATAACAATTAGAGTCCAGAGCAACCCTTGTGCATCGTTCCTTTCCTCATTATTCTCTCTTTCCTCATTGGCTCGGGGACTTTAGCTAAGGTATGGGTTGTAGAGGAAAGGTATTTGGCATTCATAAAAATGAAGAACATCAGGGGCATATAAACAAATCTTTTGGTCACGGACTTGGGCTTCAATCAAGCTAAAAGCCTGCCCCAAATTAATGACAGAAATCAACATGCAAGGCAGAAAGGAGGGTGAGCCAGTTTGGATGAAATCCTATCTGACCCTTTGTGAAAAATACAAAGCAAGCAGAATCTTTTCAAATGATCCAAGACAGTCAGCAAACTTGAACTCAGATATTTCTTGTTGGCAGCCAGAATTCTTCAGTCCTGGGTAATGCGCTCTTGCTCAAGAATGATAGAGCCGGCCCAGAGTGCTCTCTCACAGGAGCCCTTCTCCAGACAGGAATCACATGCAGGCTCTGCAGAGCTACCTGCTAGCCTCGGGTCCCCCAAGCAGTGAGCTCAACTTTGCACCCAGTGTGAATCTGGCCCAGGCTTCACGCCCATCTCCAAAAGGACCCTCTCGGTTCATATCTCATGTAAGAAACCCCTTCGCTGCGAAGCTCTCATTTCTCACTTGCCTATTTGCTAACACACCGTGGAAGTTTTAAGGTGAGTTGGGTCTGGACGGTGTTGTTACAAACTCCCCGAGCACCAGAGAGAATCTGCATTCCCGGACGAATCTCCTGAAAGCAGCATAAATCAAGGGCGTTCAGTATTGGATGATTTCTGCTTTCTCTCTTTCTTTTTCCCCTGCAAATGCTTCTGCAACACGAAGTTATCCCATTTGATGGGCAATTTGCTTGTTTGTGCTGCCATTAGCACTTGCCTCCAAAGCGCTTCTTCTCCCTCAAGGGGCTTTTCCACCGGAGTTCAAGTCTATGGCAAAGTGCTGGCTGCAGCCCTAAGTTTAATGCTTGTGTAAGATATGCAAGAAGAAAAAAACAGTTGGAATACCATTGAAAAACTAGGACGTAGATCTTTGTATTGCATTTATCTAGGGAGGAAAACTGAATTCTGTCACTGCTGCAGTCTGCGGACGCTTTACCTCTGTGTAATCGCTGAGGAATTAATGTGATTTAATAGCCACAACAATAAATATAGCCTTGACAAGGTGATTATCCCATAAGACTAAAATCATGATATAACATAAATCAATACCAGCCCTAAGTATGTCTCCGAAAGGGGTATATATATATATATATATATATATATATATATATATATATATTTCTACATTCACTGCTAGATGTTGAACTAATTTTGGAAGTAGAAGCTGTATGAAATGCAAAAGCTATTTTTCTAAGTGAAAAATTACAGAATATGTATGACGATCACTCAGAATATATATTGCTCATAAAATGAGTAGAAGGAAATGAGTAGGTGGGAGTAGTCAAACTTTTAAAGCTAGCTCAAGGTCAAATCTCTGCTCCTTAGGGCATACCGCTCTCCACACCAAACCAACCCAGCTCGGCCGAGACCCCTGACCGTCCTGTTTCTGCCCCAGTCTGTGGACCATCCGTCCATCTGAGAGACCCTAGCCCTCTCTGCCTGTGTTGCTTAAGCAAGTCCGGGGCTTCACTTGCTTGAGAGAGCTCTGCTTGGTTCAAAGGCCTCTTAGAGTCTGTGGCTGGAGATGAGTCATGCAGAAGACGGTATACTGATCAGGAGCAATCTGGCTTAGCTCTTCTGGAGAGGTTTCCTCAGGGATCCAGGCACTTCTCAGGTTTTTGAAGGTCAGTGTCAGTGACTCTCCGAGCTGTCCTCTCACTGAGATAATCCCAGTTGAGCTGGCTTTTTGGGAGCCTGGTTCTGGCATTTCAACCGCCCCCTCCCTCCAGGGAATCCGGTGGAAACTTGCTTGGAGGCCGACTGCCCCTTTGCCCTGTTCAGAGGCACAGGACCCTCCTACGCCTGCCCGGCTGGGGAACACTGGTGCGTGCCAGACCCCTCCCAGCCTCGGGAGCTGCTCTCGCATCTTGAAGAGGGCCCTAAAAAAACTATTTAAAGCCTTAATATATGAAGTGCCTTCTCTGAGAGCTGAGTTTCCCACTGCCAGATAAGTACCGCCTTAACTACATTTTTGTGAAGTAGCTGCGGTGGTACTCCACAGTTGATTATGTTAATCCTTCAGGGATATTCGAGAAAATATCGGCAGATTCTTCCTATAGGAGAGTAATCAAGATTTGATTCAGGTATCAACCACCCGACGACAGGCTTTCTAACTGACATGTTCTCAGTGTGCCACATATTGTATTTTCACTTTTCAGTATTGTATATATTTTTTTCCTTTTTGCGCCCCCCCCCCCGCCATGCACACAAAGATTCCCTTAGTCACAAAGGATTAAATAATTCACCTATGAAGAATCCTTTTAAAGCATCAGTACCTATCTCGAAAATTGCTTCCCCTCCTTGCCTTTTTTTTTTCTTGCAGAACAAAGAAAAGTGTTAATCTTTTGATAATTGACTCTATTTTTACTGGAATTTCTCTGGTGATTATTTAATACATCTCCAGTCAATTTCAAACAGTATCTGTTTTCAGCATACGTCTCTAACCAGACACAAGTTGTCCAAGCAGGGTGCTGGGGAGGGCTGGTTTGGCAGAAACAAAACCCTAACACAATAATGAATGCAGCCCAAGCATACTGTTTGAAAATGAAAATGGCATTACTTATTTAGACAGAGACAAATGCACTTGGAGCTTCATTTACCACACAGAGCTCTTACAGAGACTGTCTGCAAAGGGACAGAAAACTTCGCACTCTGAGAGGCCTATCAGTAGGGATTTTATTTGTGTCTTCCTGTAAACGCAGGAGAGCTCAGCTATTGATGACTTTAATTCTACAGGCACACTGGTGGTTTGTAGTTAGCCTGAGAAATAACATTAGGCGAGCTGATTGAATGGGCCCCGAAAGGTTTAGCAGAGCTTCGGATGGACTGGGGTACAATGTGACTACACGCTCGCTCATTCTGGAACCCCTTCCTTTTCGCGCCGCCCCCTCCCCCGCCATTCTTGACACAGTTGCGGAAAATTCAACAGATGCACACGACTTCCTTCATTATTTAGGCTAATGCTGCACTATCAATTTAGTCTGTGCTGTCGAGGTTGTGAAAATCTGTGTTAACACATGGGTTAAGTGGAAAAATATTTATTTAATGTTTTTGTTTACTCTTCCTCCTGCTCCTGACCCTGGGAAACACACAGGGACAGGAGAGGCCCCAGCCAGGGCTCCGTCTGGCTCCTTCCTGGGTTAATCACATTTCACACATCCCCATTTCTGGCAGATGCAGCACCTGACCTCCCCTTTGTCCCTCTCTGGATGAAAGCGTGAGGCTCCGTAATTTCCCTCAGGCACGAGAACCGTTTGCTTTCCTGCTGGAGGTGAAACCAAGAAGGCACAGCTGGGGCTTTTATCTACCCTTCAGCCAGTACCCGGCGGCTGATCTCTTTCACTTTGCATGAAAATAAGGCTGAGGTGGGAGCTGCTTAATTTGGCTCCTCACAAAGTCGGGGGCAGGGGTGGGGGTGCCAGGAACCCCGGGGGCTCGGTTCACGGTGTAGGAATTAGTCTGGGAATGGAGCCCGCTCCTTGGCAGGGAGGTGGCAAGGCTCCCGACAGGGGCCGCGCGGGGCCGCTGGGCCGCCGGGCCGCTCCAGCCACAGCCGCACGCAGAACGTGCTCTGCAGGATTGGAAGCGTTGGCACAGCTGTGAGAGCAGCAGGAACCGTCTTAAGGGTAGGAGGGGGAAGGGACAGGTCTGTGACACGAACTCGCCGGGCACAACCGATCAGGAGCTCACTTCCAAGGGCACCGCTCACCCTGGACAGCTCGGTGATTTATCTGAGCGGCCTTTCTCTCCCTTCCTCCTTCCCACCGTTCTAACCACTCTGTAGGCTGGCTGACCCTTGCTCCCCACGGGTTGGCCTGCTGCGAGGTCCGGAGCCCTTCTCTGCAGGACTGAAGTCAGCAGATCCATTAGGTTGACTAATGGTGATGGAAGGATCTGTGGCCACTGGGTTAGGGTGACATTTATATTTGGACACCCTATTATTACTGGCAGGCCCCTGGGTTGCTTGCAAAATGTTCCGGGAGCTGGGGCTGTGGAACACCTCGCTGGGAGGGCGGCAGGGGTGAGAGGCGAACCATGACAGGGAATGAGCCCAAGTGGCAGCGTCACATTGGACACGGAGCCGAGTGGCAGCCGCTCGCGGGTGCCTGGCAGTGGAAGGCCATGTCCTAAGGTGTTCTGCCGACAGCCACCAGAGCAGCTGGTGCCTGGTGGAAGGCAGATGGTGTTGGATCCCCCAAGTGTCGCTGTCTAGCAAGATGCCATGTCCACTGATTAAAAATAATTAAACATTCCTTCCTCCAGTGAAGGAGAATGGCACGCCCGCCAGGCAGGGAGGTTGACAATGGCATTACGCAGCAAGACACGGCAGCAGTGAGTGCCCAGGGTAGCAGGTGCGCCTGGCTTGGAGAAGGTGGAGTGGGAGTGGGGCGCCTGGTTTAGCAGTGGCAGCAGGAAGAGTTTAGTGAGGATGCATATGCATGAGGGATGCATGAACGGGATCATACTGGATGACTCCCTCCTGCTCAGCTAGTTTATGGAGAACATGCTCTCATTTCTAAATGGAAATAACAAATTTTCTGTTCCGTGACCTACCTAATCAATATGCACTGATCACCTGGTATGCGTCTCTGGGCGGGGTGTTACGGACAGAACATACTAGTGGATGACAGTGTCCATATCCCCGTTATCCTTACTTTAATTGAATTTACTCACTTTGTTTCTCCATATATGTTTTTTCTTCTGCAGGAAGAGGGACCTGGAAAGTTTGACAAAAGGGTCCATGATTCAGTTGTGTTCTTGTGAATGAGACAGTTTTGAAAATCTACCCACGCTCATAAATATCCCTATCCTGCCGCCTTCCCACACCACGTCTCATCCCCACGCAGGCCCTTTCCCTTCCGCAGGGTAGGTTCTGAAATGTTCTTGGGAATCTACTGAAAAGGCAGGTCAGTTTTTTGTGCATTTGTCAATTATTTTGAATTTGTAAATGGTTGACTTGTTTTCCCAAGTTTCAAAGACATAGGAAAGATTTCAATTTGGACTGAGGGAGTTTGATTTCAGGCCAATGGACACGTTCTAAGTTTCTGTTAGCTCTGGAAGGAAGTTTCCTCTTCTTCCTTATTTGTATTTGAAGTGATCAGTATTTATTTGGTAAATATTGTATGAGCATCACATGCCACTCCACTGCGGGGGCGGGGGGTGCTTGCAAGAACAATGTAACATGTATATGGACGCAAGAGTAAATTCTTGTCAGACCAACATCACTCAGCCAGGGGAGGAGATTGAGGAGTTTGGGATTGTAGGAGTGATCACGATATGTCATTGTTACTTAGGGAAGTGAGGTATAACCTGGCTCTTGAAATCTGGAGTTGCACACATATTTGTGGTGAAGAATAGGAGAGTTTCCCAAGAAAGATTTCACCAAAGGCAGAAAGAAATGAATGAGTGAACCAGAAGTTCGACTTGGCTAATGGAGGGAGCCCACATTTGTTAAAGGAGACCAGGGTAATATTCCCTGAATATTACCCAAAAAGGACAGCTATCTACTCAATAAGGCATTCTTACAGGGTTCTCTAAAGACTGAGGGAGAGATGCTGGCATGTTGGAATCTCAGAATTCCCTTGAGGTGGACTCTGTTCTGTCTCTTTCAGCACCCATTCTCAACAGATTCCTAGCATGATTCCTACTTCACAGTTACTTGGAAAACTAAAACTTACATTTCTCCAAGTCCTTTGTAGCTAAGTTTTACGCATTCTCTTACTGCATGTCCTCTTGTGGGACTCAGAAGTGGAGATGAGCTCTACGAGGCAGCAGATGCCAGAGGTGAAACCCAGTCACCAGGTAAGCCCAACCACAGGGGTGTCTGGTCCTTTGGGCAGCCAGGGTAGAATTTCTGGAGTTACTACCAAGTGGCTAAGCAGCAGGTGCCAAGCAGCAGGTTTGGCAACAACGGTGTTTCTCTAGAACTGTCCTTAGTGATTAGATATTTTTCTAAGCTGCTCTGTTCCTGGTGGTGAATCTTCCAAGCCTGGATTTCTGGTTTTACTTGAGATTTTATAAGCTATCTGATACCTTTTACTAAAACTTTTTCTTAAACCTTAAATTAGGTAATTGTTGCCCACAAATAAGAAGACTGATAATTATAGTTTCCTTATGAGTGCCCCTTCTACATGGTTCTAGCTAAATGAAGAAAGGTTAAGGTACATATAAGTGACCCATGTGACACCCCACCCTGCCTTAGACACAACTGATTGGATCAGAGGAGGGCATCTGACCCAAAGGGCGAATTGATTGGTTGAGTAGTAGCTGAAGGGGTGGCCTTAAAAGAGACATTTGCCAGATGGGGCCAATAATTACAAACTGGACCAACCAGATCCTCTTTATCAAGAGTCTGAACTGCAAATATGCAAAAAGTCAGTTGACAGGAAAGAAAATATAGAAGACTTAGAGAAAAGGATGTAGCCATGTGTAACAAGAAACTGAAAGCACATACAGAACAAGTGCTCTTTGCTTAGCAGTAGCAAGGTTAGCAAAATAATGTTAATGGTTTTAAGGGCATGTCAAACATGGTGCCTGCTAAACCTAACCTTCCCTTCTAGATGACCCTATCCCATCCATACCCTTCTGCTTCAGGAAGCAGGGCTAGTCAATTCTTTGTTCAGAGACGGCCATGAAATTGGACCGGGGTGAGAGGCATCTGCAGGCTAGCAGGTGATTTATGGGATCACTGGTTTGAAGTAATATTAGCCAAACCAATCAGACCAGTTTATTTTGGGTTGGGTTGGCAAGACAGTACAGAGAGCAGAACAGAACAGACAAGAAGAAAAAGCAGAGATATATGAGGAGAGAGAGAAAATGAGTGAAGCTGATTCCTAAGCGGCCTCTCTCTTGCATGGCTCTTCCATCCCAGTCCATGGACATCTCTAGGATAGGCAGTCCCCTCCCTGGCCCTTTGCTGAAGGGGGGCTGGGGTAAGGGAGCCTGCTTTTCCAGCCTGACGGGATTTCTGAGCACATGACCACAGCCAGAATGAGGCCGATTTGCAGGAGGACACTGGATCCCGAGTAGCTGCCCAGCCTCTGAACTCTCCTGGTTCAGCAAGACCAGCTCCATTATGCTTTCTGACAACCTGCTGGTTTAGCTTTCTATGTTTTTTTAGTTTTTCTTTTTCTTTTTTTTTTTTGAGACCTGGCTACCCAGCTGAGATTCTCACCCTGTTATCACGAAAATACCTGAGGTTCTGCTCCCACCTCACCTGCACTTAAGATACCTTAAGAGTCTATTTCTTGCATCCTAATGAGCCCAGATAACACGTTCAACGTTAAAAAAAAAAAAAAATAGACCATTGTTCTTCTGCCTTGCTCTCTTAGAGATTTCCGAAGTGGGAAAAGAACAAAGGAGGACATCCTTGACTTGGGTGTAATAAAACCTGAAATGATTTGATTTTAATTCTTTTGCATTTAAATGCAGGTGAATAACCTTTGAAAACAGATTGTTGCCCAACTGATATGTGGGCCACCCTTTAAATGTAGTACTTGATTACCACACCTCCAGAATAAGAGCTCACAACTAACATTATCATCAATAGAAGCCACACGAGCAGATCTCGACACAAGAGCAGTAATATACCCCTAAATTAAACTATTTTGGCCTCTTTGAAAGTCAAATCATTTTTAGAAAGTGCTTTCTGAAGCCTCATTATTATTATGACTGGTACTAATTTATACATATATAATGCATTCTGCCTTATTGTATTCTGAAAATTACATTTCAGAATAATTTTACCCACCTGGAGAGAAGCACAACAGCTATTCCACAGCACTCCGCAATGTCTCAGTCCTGGCAATGAACAGAGGAAATGGCTGTAAATATGCCATTTACAACAGAAAGGTGGAACGTTATTTCAAAAGGGAGTTTGACTTTGATAGGTAGTTCCAGCTCTCTGGGAGAATTGTATTTCTTATCCCCACCTGTCACTCATCCTGGCCAATTGGGTGCAGAAAGACACCCATCAGTGATTTTTAACTTTGGCTGAACATTCAAATCTCCTGGGCAATTTTATAAAATATCTATGCCTAGGTCTATGTCTGCCCAACTGGAACTATCTCTGTAGATAAGGCCAGGGCTTCAGTGTTTTAAACTTCACACATTACTCCAATGGACAACTAAATTGGAGAACCACCGATCTACAACGTTGATCTTCAAACTTTGCTTTCCCTCATAATCACTGGGGGACATCCTACCCATACTTACTGAATCGTGCAATTCTGATGCACACTAAAGTTGGCAAACCATAGATTTACACAGAAAGAATTTGGTTCTTTCTGCCTCAAGGCTTCTGTTCCCCTCTCCCCAATATCTCGTTCCATTCTTGGCAATAGCTACCATTATGTATCCCGGTTAAAATGCAATAATGTTAATTGGAGTGATAACATATCAAACTAATCAGTCATCATGAGAATGTTCTCAGCAGAGTGCAGAGCCCTGAAAGAATGGATAAAGGATGGGTAAATGTTTCAGACAATAAGAGAATTCTAATGCTCTGTGCTCCTGACATCATCGGGTTCATAACACATCCAGCAATCACTGTTCTCCACAAACACTGAGTCATGGCTCTTGTTCCCCTTGCAAAAATAGAAGAAAAAAAAATACTTGTTATTTATTAAGGATTTACTCCCATACTGGTATTATCTCATTCTGTTCTTACCATAATCTCATGAGGTGTGTCTAATTATTTTCAGGACCCAGATGAGAAATCTGAATTTCAGAGAAACTAAACACTTGTCTGAGGACCCCTAACTGGTGATTGCCTTATTGAAGATCAGACTTCAGGCCCCTAGACCAAGGCTGTTCTCTTGACTTTCATATTATCTTGCATCTGGCCGATATTATAAACACAGAAGAAATCTGGGTTCAAATTTTTGAAGAGCTGCCATGCAGGGGAAGCAGATCTAGGCTGTGTTGCTACAGAGAATAGAATATGGCTCAGTAGGTAGAAGTCAAGAGAGACATATTTCTCCTTAATCTATTATAATTAATATCAATTAAAGTGCTAATGATTGCTATTTCTTGAACACTTTGTGTTCAGCACTGAATTTTAAATTAGTGCATCTCATCTGATAGTCACAACAACCCTGTGGTGACAGAGGTACTATTATTAACCTGATTTTGTAGGTCAGGGAACCGAGTCTCAGAGAAATTAAAGAAATCATGGAACCCACACCAGTGGATATAATGGTGGAATCAGATGGGATGTGAAAGCGAAAACGGGCTTGATCTAAGATCCTCAGATCATTCAGGACATGAAGTCAGAGTTACCACCAAAGCCCTCATTCCTGATTGCTAAGTTAGACATTTCTAACAAGAAGACTGTAAAATAATAGGTTGAACTACTTTGTGAAATCATGAGCTTCCTGTCAGTCACTGGAAATGCTTGAGTGAGGAGGAATGGCTATTAGCCACTCTGGCTTCACTTCCTTGCTGACTTCTCAAGTGTAGGTGTCTGGGCCCAGAGTAGGGTGTCTTCCTCAAGAATTTGAAATTCATACTGGGAGTGAGCTAATCTCTCTAAAATGCATAAGTGTGGTTGCCTTGGGTCCTTTCTTCCAATTACCACATTGGCCGAGTATTCCTGTAGTAGATTTTTCCTTTTTAAATTCAGCTAGCTCAAAGGGATTACTGTTTGAATCATCTGCAGGAGTAGGGATCTCATGAAAGACAGAACTTCAAACTAAATATAAATATGGTAGACCTTCCCAATGCCCAAATCAGAGGGTTTGCCAGCTTATAATAATGTTAGTGCTACCTGCTATTCTGGTAACAATTTCTGCTACCCTAAACATTAGGATCAATCCTTCTAATAAAACCCTCCTGACCTTGGTGATCTGTCCAATACATGGGTGCGGGTTGAGCAATCTTTCACCAAGAATTCTAAACAGCACTCTTGGCTTTGGTTGAGAGATTGTAATTCCAGAGTGGTTTCCAACCATATTCTCTGCCATGAGGAGAAAGCGAGCTGCACTTCCAGAGGAGCAGAAGTGAAAGAAGTTGGAGAAGTGAAAGATGGTTGGAAATGGATGGAGGGTGAGAGAGGAACAGACAGGGGAGGGGAAAGAAGCTGAGAACACCAACGCCATTGGACGAGGAGACTTCTCAGCCAGAGAGGAAAGGTCCCTGCAGAATCGGCCACTGTGTTCTGGTGGCTCCTGGTTCTCCTGGGTGCCCTCCCCACTTTCTGACCTGACACCAGCTCTCCAGTGCCTTCTCCCCAGACTGTTGAGTCCTTTTCACACCACACTCTTGTGCCTTGATTATCATGTCACTCTCACAAAGAAACATTTTCCTTATGATTCAGGTTCCCCAGCATACTGATGAAAGGAAGTTCTGTTGCTTCATTAGTAACCTGGAGCTTTGTGACCTGGTGGAGTTATCCCATTGATCAAGGGCCCAGCAGCATTCAGGAAATTCAGCAAGCAGAGCATTTCAGGAAGGGTTACCTCCATTCACGTTCACACCGGGACACACAGTATCATTTTGTGCCCTGAGGAACAGGTAGAGCAGGAAACTTCATAGTGGGATCTAAGGGGCATAGAACCTATACCCGCCCTCCTCTCTCAACATGTGTCTCTATCATCTTGCCACAGATGCTTCCAATCTGTTCCCTCAGGGCTTTCCAAAGTTTTCTGACAGTACACCTAAAAGTATGGGGAATGAGTGACTCTCAGTGGCTGCCTATGTTAAGATATTTTCCAAAACCCAGTGTTTGGTTTAAAACGTTCTTAGGAATTTTCTCCTACGTAAAATATCTACATGTGCTTTATTATGACAAGAATGTTCTTTTCTGCTATTTTTGAGTAAAACGTAACTGTCAACATCTATGTCATGTTTTTTTTTTGTGATCAGTATACCCCTGATAGGTCAAAGCTTAAGCTGGAGATAGCATGGCTACTGTTTAATATACTGTGTCTTGCTGAATGTTAAAATGCTAAGTTTCTGGGGGAGATGCAGTAGTAAGCCCTTAACACCTTGGCCTAAATCTACTTTTATTTTTCTAAGGTATTTTTTGTATTTGCCAAAATATTATATACATATCACTAAAAGTATTAAATACCAAGAAAATCCCTAGCCCCTCTTCACCATGGATTTTTTTTCCTGGACAGTTCTGTTGATTCTACTAAATAAAGACCTCTTGGAATTATTTCCCTTTAAATAGGGTAGCTACACATTCTGGACAGTCCTGAATTATGTTTTATCCCTATGTAAATGATTATCATTATTTCACTCCAAAGTATCCTCTGATTTGGATGTAAAATGACATGGTCACTGTACCTCCCTAGGGGCTGCCACTCTCTGTCTTTATTTTCTAACAATCACCTCCATGTGTTTAAATAATGGTTATGCCCTTGTTTCTTGATACTGCATCTAATTTAGACATTTCCCACTGACTTCCTGCTCTCATGATTAAGTATTTTGCTCACATATACCCCCATCTCTTCTCCTCACTTCCTCTGAATAAATATATTGCTCTTTAGTTCCTCTGTTCATTACCTTTGTAACTCTATTTCTTGTTCCATTAATTATAGATCATTTCTCTTGAATTCCTAGTTTGTATGATAAAGATATTAGCCCCTCCACCCCTTTCTTTACCTGTCTTCTCTCTTTCACCCAAGTCCTGCACTTTGACTTTTATATCATCAAAGTTGGTAGGATTTATATTCTGTACTATAACCAAAAACTAATCCTGTGTTTAATCAATAGGGTGACTCTGAATGTTGAAGATCAGTTGGTAGCATTTATGCTATTATGTTCATGTATTTATTCACTACTAAATAATAAAGCAATGGGCTATCACTTCAGGCTTTTTTTCATGTAACTTTTTGTCCCTTTTAGAATTTCCTCTCTTATATTCTCTGCCTTTATCTGAATTTACTTCTAAATTCTTTCTTTCTTTTTTAAAGATTTATTTATTTGAGAGAGAGAGCACATGTGCGAGTGGGGGGAGGGGCAGAGGGAGAGACTCTCAAGCAGACTCCCCACTGAGTGTGGAGCCTGATGAGGGGTTTGATCCCATGGCTCTGAGATCATGACCTGAGCTGAAACTAAGAGTCGGCCGCTTAACTGACTGAGCCATCCAGGCACCCCCTATTTCTTTCAGTGTCTCCAAAGCACCATCTGTTCTCTGAAATAATCCCTTTCTTCCAAGTTCTCCTTTCTGGAATCATCCATTCCCCTGCTCCAGTCTGAACTTAGTGCTTGCCAGATCTGCTATAAAGTCGTCATCCTGAAACTTGCCTTCCTAGCTCTTCTGGCTTCGATGTACCATTCCTTGGATTCCATGTCTCCCTCCTTCTTGGTCTACTCTCTTGTTGTAGTGGGCATTATGATGGCCACACAAACATTTATTTCATCTACCTCCATTGTGTAGCAGCCATACAGTCTGAGAGGGATTGCCCTCAATCCCAGTTTCAGAGGTTGGTCTTAATTGGTTTAAACCAATCAGGGTAATCCCATCCCTCTTGGCCACAGTGATAGTTTCAAGAGGCACAGTCCAAATCTTCAGGCTCCTGGAATGTCCTGCCTGATAAGAGTGTCTTTGGCCACTAGACAGTCTAACAATGTGATTTATGATTTATGATGGGGGCTTTGGGTTATGTGGTATCAATTCCCACCTCCGAAGGGACTAGAAATCAGCCTGACCTCTGGACAGGCTGGAGAATAAAGGACAACCATGTAGGCAGTATGTGGTCAAACCCCAATAAGATCTCTGTACATCAAAGGCTTGGATGAGTTTCTCTGATTGGCTCTGAGTTTCTCTGGTTCTCTTTGTATTGTCACACATCAGAGCCAGAAGGAATTAACCCTCTCCATAACTCCACAGGGAGAGGACGACTGGAAGCTCTACATCTGGTACTCCCCTGGACTCTGCCTTATGCATCTCCTGCCCCTGGCTGGTCTTAATCTGTATCCTTTTCTTGTTTTAAACCTAATAAATGGTAACTATGAGTATCACAGCTTTCAATGAGTTCTTTGAGTCCTTCTAGTGAATTATGGAAACTGAGGGATTTTGAGAATCCCCCAAATTTGCACTTGGTATCAGAAGTGAGGGCAGTCTGAAGGGACTGACTAACTTCACAGGGGGCTAAACTGCAAGTGGCATTAGAGGCGAGGGCAGTCCTGGAGACCATGTCCCCCAGTTCTCTCCAAGTTCTAAATAATCAGGCTATGTGTTCCTCTGGACACAAAGGTGGCCTAATCAGTGTAAAGCTTATGATTTTAGTAGAATGTTGAAGCAAGTCACATTTCCTCTTCCCCTGGATAGAACTGAAGTATCATGTAGCTACCAATGCCTACTGCAGGCATTTTATAGGCCCAAGAGAAGCCAACCTCAGGATATAAAGCCTGGGAGGGCAGACTGAAAAGCCACGGGGAAGCACAATCAGAACTCAAATCACGCACCTCATGTTTCCTCTGCTTCCAATCTTTTCAGTTATATAAAGTAGTGAATCAGCTTTATTACTTTAAATCAGTTTGTCTTGAGTTTTCTGTTATCACTGAAAGCATCCTGACAAATCAGTAATTTGACTCATCTACATCCTGAAATAATTTCCTAAGAAAGGGTACAAATGGGGTGAAATTTTTTTTTTGTCTTGGAATGTTTTTTTACTTATTCAACAAAGACATATAGAAAGCTTACTTTGTGCCATGTTTTTTTTAAGTGCTTTTATGGAAATTAATTCATTTTAGCAACACTGAACTAGGGGGCTACTATGATCTCCTTTTGACAGTGAAGGAAACTGAGGCACAGAAAGGTTATTTTCCCAAAAGCACACAGTTATTCATAGTAATCAAATCTGAACACAGCAGGTGGTTCCAGAGTCAGTGTTCATTTTGTCATCCTTTTGAGCTACTTCTCAATGGCTAACATGTCTTTACTCTTTGCTTCTGCTCTAAATGCAATCTTACTGATGAAAAGTCTGGTGTCAGTCTGGTTGTTGTTCCTTTACCAATGTTACTTCTCCCCTCCAATCTCTATTCCTTTCCTGTGAGTTGCTTTTAGGATATTCTCTTTATTGTTAGTATTCTGAAATTCTACCATAAATTGCTTAAGTATGGGTCTCTTTTTCATTCACTTTGGTCATTATTTACAAAGTCCTTTGAATTGGAAGATTCATATCCCTCTTCAGTTGTGGGAAATTATTTTTGTTCTTTTCATTGAAAATGTTTTGCCCTCACTGTCTCTCACATCTCCTTTAGAATTCTTATTAATCACGTATTGAATCTACCATGATCTTACATCTCTTATCTTTTGTCATGTTGTCTCTTTGTTTTTTCATTTATTTTATTTTATTTTTTTATTATGTTCAGTTAGCCAGCATATAGTATATCATAAGTTTTTTGTTGTAGTGTTCAACGACTCATTAATTGTGTATAACACCCAGTGCTCATCCCAACATGTGCTTTTTTCATTTATTTTAATCCCAGAAATACTGTATGAGCACATTACATCTGAGTGAGGGACACAGAAATTAGAGAAGTAAGCAGATCAATAATCTGATTTTAGAAAGAGGTAATTATATAAAGAGAACAAAGCACAATATTTGGGGTCACTTCTATTTTTGTTTTACCAACTGTGAGATTTCCTATACCTTATCCATTGCTATGTGGAATATTTTACTTTGACAATCATAGTTTAGTTTCCAAAAGTTCCCTTTTGTTCTTTTTCAAAGATACGTATTTTTGTCTTATAAATGTAATGATTTCTTGAATATCATGATATAAAATCTCTAAGGATAACAATTAAGATATTGTGAAACCTCTTTTTAATTTCTAAATTATCTCCACTTACTCTATTTTTCTCCCTTCTTATTTTTCTTATCATGGTACTTCTTTTTCATATTTCTAGCTTTTCTCAAATGTCTTGACTTTCCATTTATTTTTAAAAATGAGGCTGCAGAGAGGCTGCCTGGGATTGTCAACTGGCAGGCCACAGTATAAAGTAAGCATGAGCGCTAGGATGCCCAAGAGTTTTTTTCTGGGACACTGGGACTTATGCCATACCCCTTGTCTTTTCAAATAATGTGTTCAATTTATTTCAAGACTATCCCTCCAGTTTTGTGATGACTGAGATATAATCTTGTAGCTTTGAATCATCCTGTGTACACAGGTGAGGAAGGGAAGTCAGAGGTGGTTCCGTTCCAAATTAACCCCATTCTCTACCTCTCTTTTCACTCCTGCCCTCAATTGTAATGACTACCTTTGCACATCAGACCTCATAAGGATTCTGCTAGGCAAGTGGGCTGCCTCTTTGCTGTGCCTCTGACATCAAGGAACCACAGCTTCTTCCACTCTGTTCCAAGATTTCCAGCTTCTAGACCATTTGAAAAATCTCTCATTTTTTATGGCCTCCCACTTTTGTTATTTTTTCCTTGACCATACGTGTATTGGGATTTTAGAAGTGATAGGATAAAAATATCATCAGCTTACCATCAAATTCTCATAAAATATTTTTAGAAGGTGGTATTCCAAGGGTGGGTTTTATGAGTACAGGAATATGAGGGAATAGTCCTGGGAGAGGAGCTTTTGATGAAAAAAAGCACAGAAAGTCAGATCTGAAGAAAGACTTCCTGGGAGGGAGAAGCTGATTTTAAGGGGTTTTATGGTTCTCAAGGAGCTAGTTGTTTTGCACTGAACTGTATCCCTCTAAGTTTGTATGTTGAAGTTCTAACTCCCAATGTGACTGTATCTGGAGAAAGGCTCTTTAGGAAGTAATTAAGGTTAAAGAGGCCACCAGGGGGGTCATAATCTGAAAGGACTATAGCTGAAGAAGAAGAAGTAGAGGAGGGGGAGGAGGAGAAGGAGGAGGAAGAACTAGAAGGACTCTTTCTCCACCATGTACGGATGTAGTGAGAAGGTACCTATCTGCAAGCCAAGAAGTGAGCCCTCACCAGGGACCCAATCAGCTAACACCTTGATCTTGGACGTTCCATCCTTCAAAATCACAAGAAAATAAATTTCTGTTGCTTAAGCCACCAGACTCTGAAATTTTGTTATGGTAGCCTGAGTTGATGACTATACCAATGATTAGCACAAAGTTCTAAGGAGAAGGCACAAGAGAAGTTGTTGACATGTTTATTGAGGTTCAAGATACTCTTAATGAAAGCATTGAATTTGAGTCAAGAGACCTGCTGAACAAAATTCTGGCTCAGCTATTAACCTGAGTGACTTGGGCAATCACTTAACCCACTCGGCCATAATTTTCTAATCTATAGAGTGAAGCTAATAATTCTTATCTCCTGAGCCCTGGCATGAGTATAAAATGTTATATTTTACCATAATCATTTACTGTACCTAATTATTTAATCACAGTTGGTTTCCTTGACTGATCTGTAACAGTCTTGGCAGTTGAGTCTGTGAGCTAGAAAGGACAGACAAGTATTAATGAGCATGGCCAGCATGGTGCTTAGCACTCAGTAGGTACTCACTAAATTCAAATGTAGTCTGTGTGTAACTAGGTGGTCATCAAAGTCTGTGGCGTTATGATGGTGATTTTCCCCTAGGAAGGCTCATGGAGACCATGGCAACCATTCTTTGGAAGGCTTGAAATTCCTGTCACTGTTTTGCCCTTGGCCAGGCCAAGACAGCACCCTTGGCATCACCACTGCTAAGTGTCCTAACTCAGCCTTCTGCATTCCGGGGAACTCTGATTTCTATGTGATATTTAGCATTTTTAATCAAAGTGGTCTAGTTAACATTTATGTCCTCCTTTCTAGACTGAGATCTTCTCAAGGGTGTGAACTGTATCTGAATTATTTTTATTCGCAGCATGTAGCCCCTTTGCCCATCAAACAGCAGGCACTCAACATGTATTTGTTTCACTGGGAATTCTTATCTGGGAGACACCAGGACTTCGGCTTTCAGCTGCTTGCTCTTTAGAACTGTTTGAGGTCGTTCCATGCTCATCCATCTTCCTGTATATGTCTAGGACAATGGGTCTCATTTCTAGTTGCATTGACCTAAATGAGATCATACTGTGTGACTCTAGGGCCATGTTACTGCCATTTTCAACTTTATATTTGATATGAATTATGGCACAGTGGGGGATTCTTTTGAGACTGTTGAAGAAGCTATATGTGTCATGTGCGGCAGCATCTGGTCCCATTGCCATAGACCACACTGAACACAACTGCTATGTGATTGACCTTTAATCTGAGTCTGGAGATGAAAGCTGTTGACACTATGCTTTGTCAGCTATTCTCCCAAAGAACATCCTGGCCTATTGCTACTATTTCCTACTTGGAATATAACACATAATCTGTCATTGTTCTCTCAAGGAAGTGAGAGCAGAAACAATATTCAAGTCTCTATTTCTAACAGCAATATTGGAACTTTTTAGTGTTAAGTGGTACATGATATTAGTTTCTTAGATAATTAGAGCATGACACTTTATAGAGTCTGCAAGCTGGTTTAGAATTGACTAGTTTGTCTCTGGTGTTTATGATTTCAGAACATTGCAGACAACTATAATAAACAAACTCTTTCATTTGTATTCCTTTGTTCATCAAGCATTAATAAAAACCCTTCTCTGTCAGGTAAAGTGTGAGCTTCTGACCTTCTGAAACTTACCTTTCAGCTGAGTTAAAAGGTGAGCTTTGGCTCACCTTTTAGCTGATGATGTTCTCAAGCCATTAAGCTGAAAAAGATACAGTACAACAACGTGGCTACTTTTAACATTAGCTCTCAGGTTGTTTTCTGGGTAGTAATACTAATATATTGCATTGAAGTATATTTGCATAAGTATATTTATGCACATATATGTATATATATGTTGCTAATACTAATATCTCAAAAAGTGCATGGTGTTTTTTTGATTAATAAAGTCCTTAAGCACATTTTTTTTTTTTAAACTGACCTGATCTTCAGTAACTCTGAGAGGTATTCATGATGCTTGGCATTTCCACATGACTAAAATAGGTTTCAGAGTAGATAATAAATTGCCCAAGGGTATAGTACCAGTAAGTGGCAGAGCTGGGCGAAGTTGATTATTAAGGTGGTGTTTGTTTTACTTGAGAGCTTTGCCCTCAAGCAGGTGATGGTGTAGATGTTATTTAAGACATGCATGCCCACACTAATCAGTTGAACACTGCTTGGCAGTGTGTAATTACATGCCCATTATAAAATAAATTCAACATGTTCAGAGACAAGGCAGAGTGATGCTGACTGTAATAACTGAAGAGCTTCATGGAGACATGGTAGATCTTGAAGAAAATATAGACTCAGGGGTGAGGAAATAAAAGGGGTTAACTACTGAGAAGAGAAAGTACAGTCTTGAATATCAGGCTGAGAACTATGGAGCTTTCTTCTATAATTAGCAGTGATACAGTAAAGGTATTTGAATAGATAAGTAGCTTGTCACAATAAATACCTGCTCTGTGACAATTTGTGGAAAGGGTTAGAGTAAGAAGATTATTGAGGGGCACCTGGGTGGCTCAGTCGTTGGACGTCTGCCTTCGGCTCGGGTCATGATCCCAGGGTCCTGGGATCGAGCCCCGTGTCAGGCTCCTACTCAGCAGGAAGCCTCCTCCTCCCTCTCCCGCTGTCTCTCTCTCTGTCAAATAAATAAATAAAATCTTTACAAAAAAAAGAAGATTGTGGAGATTTTGAGTTTTGTTGTATTGGAGAGTAATGACAATGCTCGGCTGTCGAGTTCTTAATGTTTTCTATCTTCCTTTGATCCACAACTGGGACCATTTGGGGCCTGCTCCGGCTGCTGAGCCCTGTCTGGCTCTGGTGAAAGGCTGTGTTTTGGGTCTCCACCTTTTGAATGTATTCATTCCCGGTCAGTGAACCAGAGTGAGCCTGTGTCTGCCTGAAATATGACTGTGCCACGGACTTTGTCTATAAATACCAAGACAGCCCAAGTCTCAGTATCTTGATGAGCTGCTCTAAGTATCCAGGCTAATTTACTAGCTGATAGATTCTTAATCTATCACTACTGACAAATATGACAAGTACACAAGCTTGAACATATTTTTGGTAGGTCTTATTAAAATGAATCTAGCAGGATCTTTTTAAAATTTAATATTGCTGGATTTCCTCAGTATTACTTCAGTCAGCTTAATTTTCTTTTTTCTTTTTAAAGATAACAATCCAATATTCTCAAACACTGGGGACACTTGTGTTGCACTGATTTGCTAAAGAACAATGTAAGCATATATCTAAGTAATCCCTGTCAGTTCTTCTTGGAAGCCTTAGTCGGCAGAGATCATTTATACCATATAGAGATGTGGCAAGGAGAGGGGCCCTCAAGTAAACAATTACACTATCACAATCTGGGGTGATGAGTATTGAACTTGACTCATGTAGGGCCTGTTAGTTTACATGGGGAAGGACAGTGGTAATAGAGGACCACTGACAGGTGTGTCATGGGGTAACAGTGCTATCAGATTAGATTTTAGAAATCACTCCAGGTTGTGTGGATGAGGAAATAGAGAGGGGTAATAAGGAAGGGGTCTCGGAAGTAGGAGATCAGTTAGGGGCTGTATTCGTTAGGGTTCTCCAAAGAGACAGAACCAACAGGATGTGCGTGTGTGTGTGTGTGTGTGTGTGTATGTGCTTGTGGGTGCATGTGTGCAGGTGAGACTGGCAAACTAGAGACCCAGGGAATAGTTGAGGTTGCAGATGAGTCTAAAGGCATCTGGAGACAGAGTTCTTTCTTTGGGGGACTTCAGTCTTTTTTCTCTGAAGGCTTTCAACTGATTGGTCTACCCACACTAATGGAGGTTAATCTGCTTAATCAAAGCATACTGACATAAATCTTAACTTTATCCAGAAAAATACCTTTGCAGCAACATCCAGACTGGTGTTCAACCAAACAACTGGGTACCATAGCCTAGCTACATTGACACAAAGAATTAACCACCAGAAGAGCCAGTGAAATTTTATCCTCCAGGTAGGAGAAGAATCGTACCAGAATTTAATTGGGTGAACTTGTTGAGCAATTGGATGAGAGTTGTGAGAGAGCAATCTGAGCATCTGGAGAATGGATCCCTAAAACAGACAATTTCCTGCCAATTTATCCATAGAGATGATCCAGCATCCATTCCCTCTTCCTCAGTTCCCTTATTCTATCCACTTATTGAGCAACAATGTGCTAGGCAGTCTGCTGGGAACTGGAGACACAGGTTGATGGAACACATTGCTTACCTTAAAGGGTGTTGCAGTCTATTCATAGCTCTTCATTGTAGCTTTGCAGACCGGACTAAGAGCCACTTCACACATTTAGCCATTCTTCATGCCACTCAGGCCTTTCCTGGAAATGAGGGCAAGCATGCATGGTAAAACAACAAGAGCAACAACAAAACGACACAAGCAAACCAAAAGCCACTCAACCTTGTCTCTGCTGTTTCCAGTACCTTTCCATATTTCCAGTGAGGGTGGAGCCTGCTTTGCTTTGCTCTTAACAAGATGGTCACAGACTCATTAGTCCTGCAGAGAAGACCTAGGATGGGGTCTGACCCACTTATGCCTCCTCATTCCTGATGAAAAAACAGGCTTACTCCCTGAAACAGGGGTCATGATGTAGGGTTCTATGCATTTTCTGTAAAAATGGAAACTCCACAAACTCTCCTCCTGGTCCCTAAGAGGCTGGCATAAGTTGCAGTCAGAATGACAATAGGAACTAAGAAAAAAAAGCTTCTTTGGGGAAAGATATACTTTAAAACATTTAGTAGAATGTTATATGGGATTCCACATCTGGTTTTTCCACATTTATCATACCAATAAAACATGCACCTGTTAGTTTTTCATCACAAGCCATATTTCTCATCTGTCTTGTTTGACCTTGTCACATTTCCTTTTTAGCACTCATTTGGATTTTTGTACTGAGTAGAAGTTGGAAGTGATTGCAAAGGAAGGTGATTTCTTTTGACATCTAGTATATGACCCATTTATCTCCTTATGGAATATAGGGAAAGTATTAGAGGGGAGCACTAGGGAATAAGAGATGTTTGTACAAATATACAGGACTCCAGTTTCCTCTTAGGTTTGTCTTAGTGATCTTAGCCAAAAAATTTGGTATAATTGTGTGGACGTTTGGATCTGGAGATTTGGTATGCCTTATGGGAGGGACAGAGTAAGAGGCAAACTGTTTTCTAGATTCCTAGGTATAGGCCTTTTTAAATTCTGTTTTTCATTTTTGTTATGGAAAATTTCAAACATATAGGAAAATAGAGAGAAGAGTATAAAGTACCTCATGTATCCATCATCTAGCTTCAGTAGTCATCAACAAAGGGATAAACTTATTTCATCTATACCCTTTTTGCTCCCACAATCCCCTTTGGAGTATTTTGAAGCAAATCCTAAATATGTCATTTCATCTGAAAAAAAAAATACACACACACACACAGACATATACATATATATACACACACAGACATATATATATAGCCCTAGAAGATAAGTACTTTTTTTATAACAAAACTAAAATACTATCATCACACCTAAAACACAATTCCTTAATATCATTAAATATCTAGTCAATACTCAAAATTTCCTTGATTGCATCATTTGTTCAAATCAGAATCCAAACAAGGTCCAAATACTGCATATAGTTCATATTTCTTAAGTGTCTTTAAATCTAACCCCTAATTTTTTATCACCTTTTTAATTTACATGTTGAAGGAACTGGGTCATTTGTCATGTAGAGCAACTCATACTCCTGATAAGCTGATTGAATCCTATGATGTCACAGAACGTATTTCTCTGTCTCCCTACTGACCCCCAAATTGTATTTCCTATAAAGTACAATCTGGAGGCTTGATCAGATTTGGGTTAGAGTTTATGACAGGAATACTTCATAGGTGGTATGGGGAATGATCTACCAGCATCACATCAGGAAGCATATCCTGTCTCCCTGCCCCTCTTTGGGTGATGCTAAGATTGTTTGATGGGTTTAGGTATTGTCAGGCTGGTCCATTGTTATCAAATTTCCCACTTAACAGTGGCCAATGACCACTCCCTAGCCCTAGATATATTTTCATTAGATATTGAGAAGTGGTCATATACTATGTCTATCATTCCTTCTTTGGTCAATGGCAGACTCTTTGGTTGGTTCCAAAGTCTTTTTGATGTGACCAGATTTTTTAACACAAAAATTAAGAGTTAAATGTTTGTAAAGGATGGAAACATACTCAACACTGTAACACTGAAAGGGAAATTCAAAAGCATTGATAGTTTCTTAAAGCAGTGGTTTGACTTGCCAGGACTTCAGGGAAAATTCTAATAGTTGAATGTTAAATCCACAAATAAAACAAAAGACAAAAAATGGGAAATAAGATGCACACTGATAAGAGGAACACTTGAAAAATAGTTCTAAGTTCTAATAGTTCTATGCTACTGAAAAAAAATTAGCAACTCAAAACTAACTGGTAATTCAATTTCAAGGTGTTAAGCCAAATTAGAAAGATGAGCATAAAACTATTTTTACTGTTTTTCTTTTGATCCAACAGAGTTTGTGTCTGGATAACTCTAAAACAAAGACACATTTTTATTTTTGTTTAAAAAAATTAAAGGCTGAAATGTATATATTTAGATAGTGATATCATATTTAAATATGATATAAAGGAAAGCATGATATACATGGCTTACTTTTTGCCTTTCTAAGTGATTTCAAAAATTGTGGTTTATAGACATGTAATACATCAGAGTCATTTCCCAAGGTTTATTCTCCTGACTTTGTAAATTTTCCTTTCAATATGGCAGCTGTTTACAAGATCTATCTGTGTCAACTTTTGCTAAAATGGAACCAAACCTTATCGGAATATTCTTCTTCTTACCTGAGACAGCACTTTAGGTTGCTATTTAACACATTAGGTACTGGTGGTCACATCTGTAGTGTTAAGAAACTTGACTTGTTCGGGGCACCTGGGTGGCTCAGTTGGTTGAGCGGCTGCCTTCGGCTCAGGTCATGATCCTAGAGTCCCAGGATCGAGTCCCGCATAGGGCTCCCTGCTCGGCAGGGAGTCTGCTTCTCCCTCTGGCCCTCCTCCCTCTCAAGCTCTCTGTCTCTCATTCTCTCTGTCTCAAATAAATAAATAAAATCTTTAAAAATAAAAAAAAATAAAAATTAAAAAAAAAAGGAAACTTGACTTGTTCACTCTAATGTTGTGTAAGTTGGGGAGAGAGAGGGAAAGACAGAAAAGCTGTTCAGTAACTTTGAAGCTCCATGCATGTTACGTATCCATTTAATCTCCTCATATTTGCATGGTTAGGATAACGTTTTATAAATACCACTAAATTTTCACTCTTGTTGGATATTTTCACCAAGACTAAGTGTTGAAGTCATCATAGAACCATATTTGGTAAATATTGTTATAGTCATTTTGGAGACAAGGAAATTGAGACTAGGAGCATAATCTGTGCAAGTTCAAACAGCTAACAAGGAACAGGGCCAGAATTTGAACCCACACATCTGTCCAACTCATAGGCTGGCTTTTCCCCCCTATGTCATCGGCCTGCTAGTCATGTCCAAAAAGGGGGTGACAAGCAAACTAGATCAGTTTTCAGAAAATGTGCTCTATTAATCATTTAGTATAGATTTTATACTTACTGGATGTCACCATAAGCTTTTTTCTTTGTGAAGAATACACGGTCTAGGAGATAGGGTCTGCCAAGAAGGTGCACACTGCCCGACTTGTGTCCTCATTGGAAATATTATAGAATGTAGAATTATATAAAATAGGGGTAACTTGGTATGGTGTTAGGTGAAATGGAATTCTGTAAGCTCTGGCTCAAGCAAAAAGTCAATACATTAAGAGCCAGGAATCACCAAGAAGCAATGTGCTTGGAAACTCAATACAGTAATAAGTAACTCAGTATTGTGTCCGTGAAAGATCCCTTATTGTCCACCAAAAAACGTTAATGCACTGTTCCTTGGTGTCAGTCCTGCATCTTAAAATATCACATAAAAGATATCAGTGAGAGAATTTTTGCTTCCTTGAAATTTGCCACATAGCCTTGATCAAGGCAAAAATTCTATGGGACTATCTAACAATTCTGGATGCTTTGTTGTAAGATTGAAATTACATTGAGTCCATTCAGGATATGCATTTTTGTGTGAGGCTTATAATTACACACCCATAATTAAAAATTAAAAGAATAAACAAGAATGGAATCTCGTCATTTGTGATAACATGAATGGATCTTGAGGGCATTTGCTAAGTGAAATAAGTCAGATGAAGAAAGACAAATACTGTATCATCTTACTTATATGTGAAATCTAAAACAAACAAACAAACAAATTTATAGACACAGAGAATAGATCGGTGGTTGCCAGAGGTGGGAGTTAGGGAGTGGGTGAAATAGGGTAGGGAGCAAAAAGGTACAAACTCCCAGTTATAAAATAACTAAGTCATAGGGATGTAATGTACAGCATGGAGACTATAGTTAATATGACTGTCTTGCATATTTGAAAGTTGGTAAGAGAGTAAATCTCAACACAAGTAAAAAAAATTCTGTGGCTATGAATGGTGATGAATGTGAACTAGATGTATTGTGGTGATCATTTTGCAATACATACAAATGTCGAATCATCATGTTGTACACCTGAAACTAATATAATGTTACATGTCAATGATACCTCAATAAAAAAAATAAACAAAATAGACTGGTTCTCCCTATACAGAATATTTTGTCTCTATTATTAAGTCAGCATATACGTGGTGATTATGAGCATAGCCAATGATGTTTCATAGTTTTGTACAGCCTGGCACTGGCCTACCTTAATCAAGACTCTTGATGATATCATGTGTTTAGGAGTGCCTACTATATGCTAGGTCCTGCTAGGCTGTGGGCAAACAATGAGGGATAAGACAAAATGCTTCCTGGCCTTGGGTCACATACTACAGCTGAAGACAGCCATATGAAAAATCAATTATAGTATTGTATAATAAGTGTTTTGACACTTTCAGAAACATGTAACCATCATCAAATGTAGCCTGGGGCAGGAGTGAAAAGGGGGTTCTGAGAAGGCTTGTAGGAGAGAGTGACACAAGTTATGAGAGAAGGAAGTTTGGAGCTGGTCAGATGAGAGAGTATAGTTAGAAGGGGCAGGTAGGGGAGGCATGCATGTACCAGACAAAGTGAGTAGCATCTGGGAAGGCCTAGAGGCTAGTGAGAGCATGGGGACTGTCAGGACGGTGGGAAGGAGGGTGAGGAGAAATACATAGGGTGGGCCTAGAAATGGTAAGTGAAGAGATAATCAAGAAGAGCCTCGTAGACCACATTCAGATGACTGGACTGACTGCGAGGACAACTGAAGGGAAGTGAAGAAGGTGAGGTGGCCCAGTTTGTGTTTTAGAAGGGCCATCTGGCTGCTAGGGTGAGAATGGAGGGCAAGAGGTAGAACCACCTGGGAGGCTTCACAGCAATCCAGTTGAGAGATGATGGTGGCCTCACCTGGAAGACAGACAATAGTGAAGATAATGGGCAGAAATGGGCAGGTTTGGTAGTTGACAGGACATGGTGCTTGTTGGAGAGGGTGGTGAGAGAGAAGATAGAGTCCAGGGTGATGCCTGGTTTCTGACTTGGGTGACTAACTGAGGCAGTGCAGCTAGAGATAACAGGATGAGGAACTGGTTTGCAGGGGAAGGTGATGAGTTCATTTCTGGTTGTGTTAGGTTTGAAGTATCAGCAAATTGATCCTCTTCATTTTCTAGTATATTCTAAAGAATGAGCTGAGTGTCCCTGTGAAATAACTGGGATAGATAAACTCACCTATCTGTCTATGTAGGAGCAATGGCATTCAGAAAAAGTCCTAAAAAGCTGACTTTCTGATGCTTCTCTTTTACACTGACCACAGATACATATGTGGGCCCTCAGCATTCATGAAGAATGCATTCAAATGGTCCCTTTGATAATTCTAGGTGGTTAAGAATTATAAAAAGAGAAAAGCTGGGGTGGCAGTGACCGCTAAGGAATCACTTCTCCAGCAACCCATACCTCCTCTGCCTTTCTCTTCTTCCGATCAAGGGTTTGATTGGGAAAGACATGGAGCAGCCCTCAGGTGATTGTGACTCACTCCCTAGGACAGGGGAGGCTGTGGGGGCTCCCTGAAGACAGTGACTGTTGGGTTTATTTATTTTTAAAAATAGTTTTATTAAGATTTCATTCACATGCCATACAATTTACACATTTATTTAACATTTATTTATTTATTTATTTATATTAAGACTTTTGTTTTAATTCCAGTATAGTTAACATGCAGTGTTATATTAGATTCAGGTGTACAATATAGTGATTCAACAGTTCCATATATTACTTGGTGCTCATCATGGTAAGTGTACTCTTGATCCCCACCACCTATATAACCCATTCCCCCACCGATTTCCCTTCTGGTGACCAACAGTTTGTTCTCTATAGTTAAGAATCTGTTTCTTGGGATGCCTGGGTGGCTCAGTCTGTTAAGTGTCTGCCTTCAGGTCAGGTCATGATCCCCGGGTCCTGGGATCCAGCCCCATGTCAGGGTCCCTGCTCAGCGGGGAGTCTGCTTCTCCCTCTTCCTCTCCCTCTGTGAGTGCTCTCTTCACTCTAATTAATAAATAAAATCTTAAAAAAAAAGAATCTGTTTCTTGATTTGTCTCTCTCTCTTTTTTTCCCTCCTTTGCTCATTTGTTTTGTTTCTTGAATTCCATATATGAGTGAAATCCTAGGGTATTTGTCTTTGACTTATTTAACTTAGCATTGTACTTTCTAGCTCCATTCATGTCATTGCAAATGGCAAGATTTCATTCTTTTTTATGGCTGAATAGTATATACATATATATATATATACGATATCTTCTTTATCCATTCATCAGTCGATGGGCACGGGCTGCTTCCATAATTTGGCTATTGTAGATAATGCTGCTATAAACATTGGGGTGTGTATATCCCTTTGAATTAGTATTTTTGTATTCTTTGAATAAATATCTAGTAGTGCAACTGCTGGGTCATAGGGTACTCTGTTTTCAACTTTTTGAGGAACCTCTACACTGTTTTCCAGAGTGGCTGCACCAGCTTGCATTCCCACCAACAGTGCAAGAGGATTCCCCTTTCTCCGCGTCCTCGCCAACACTTCCTGTCAAGTCACACATTCAATGGTTTTTATTATAGTCACAAGCATGTGCAACAATGACTGCACATAGTTAAAGGATAGGGGGTTTGTTCTTGAAGTAATGAAAACTTTTAGAACATTTTCATTACTTTAAGAACAAACCCCTTATTCTTTAACTATCACCTCTTTATTCCCACTCTCCTTTAGTTTTAGGCAATCATTACCTTATTTTCCGTCTCTGTAGATTGCCCTGTTCTGGAATTCAAATGGATGGAGTCTCACGTCATGAGATCTTTTGTGACCAGCCTCTCACTGAGCATAATGTTTTCAAAGTTCATGTATGCTGTTTCTCTTTTTATGGCTAAATAATATTCCATTGTATGGAGGCTCCACATTTTGTTTATCTCTTTGTCTGTTGATAGGCATTTGGGTTGTTTCCACCCTTTGGCTATTATGAATAGTGCTGCTAAAACATCTGTGTATATATAGTTAGTGCTTTTTATTAATCTGTGTGCCTCTAGGCTTAGCGTCAGGAAGAATGAACTTTTCTGCCACTGATAGCAACTCAGAGCTCAGCCCTGAGGGCAGCCATGGTCTGCGGCTCTCAGGCAGCCTTCAGATCCTAGGCACAGCTGTGAAGCAGGAACATTTATTCTTGTTTCACGATACCTTGATGTATGTGTCCTTTTCTTGCCTCCTTTCCTGTTTCCTTCAGTACCCTACAAGTCGGAGGGAGTCTTGATTCCTTATAAGAACCACTCTTTAGGCTGCCCAAATGTCTGCCACTCCAGCCTGCTCTAATCCACACTGCCATTCTTTAAGGGTGGCTGAACAGCTGATAAATCCACAGGGAGGTGAGAATGAGGCCTCAGACACAAAAATTCTTTTGCCTTTTCATAGAGGGGCATTGGCCCAAACAAATCTCTTATTGTAAGAGAAGAGGTTTCTTTAAAATTTGAGTTTGGGGAGCTTCTAAGTTCTCTAGACTGCATCCAGAAACTCCCTTACCCTGTATCTCCCAAACCCCCTTCTTCCTGATCCTTGTTAAGTCTGAGACTTAAACCATGAGGCATTACTTGGCATGAGTGTCTAAGTAAATTTTATTAAAAAACTAAATACTCAAAAGTCATAGATCATGAATCTGGGAATGCAACCAAAGTCTTTTACTATTTCAAATAATTAATAAAATGAAAATTGGACAATAATGGACCGTGTGTTTGTGTGCATGCCATTATGAAAGTTATGATATACGTCCCTTGGAGAATGTCCCATTTACTGAGGTGCCCATCAGCTTTGCCTGAATGTGAAGGAAGAATCTGAAACTGTAATCTGTGTACCAACTGTAACCAGAATCACTGTGAGTGTCAATTTCAGGGGCCCCATTCCAGCTACTAAAGCAAAAATCTCCTGAGGATGCCACCCAAGGATCTGCCCTTTGAGCAAGCTCCTTGGATGATTCTTATACACATTCATGTATTAGGGCCATTCAAAAATATCAGGGCTTCAATTATACACATGCTAGGTAAGTAGTGGTTACCATACTATTTTTCATCTAAACTTTGGAGAATAAAAGGAGGTACTATTAATCATTATGCGGAGAATGTAAGTGTAAACCAGGACTACCCTGGCAAACCAGAACGCAAAGTCACCTTGCAAATATATAAATGCCACCCTGTCCAGGTGAGAACTTATTCTGCTGTCTTACTCTACTTTTCCAGTTCACCGGGGCCACATTCTCAAAGCTTATTTCGTGAGTCCATGCCTACAAGCTTCCTACTCTTGCTGATTGCATGTCCCCTACATGCAGTCAACTTTACTGTGGTAGTCATCAGTGCTACCCCCTGGTCCCTGGGCCTCCTCTCTTTTTGACATAGACAAGGCTGAACTTTCGGTCTGCCTCGTGGTTGGGTGCAGTCATGGATCCGGAATGGAAGGAATGTTGAGTCACCATGGGAAATCCAGCAAAGTTCCCTACACTTGCAGTGCCGAAGAACTAGGGATATGAGGAGCATCTTTTCAGTTCCGCCAAACCTGCTGTATTAGTGAACCTTATTTAGTGTTCAGTGTCCACTATATTGCCATTAAGGGTCTAGTAGGACTCAGATGTAATTCTGAATTTGTTATCATAGAGGCCAAATGTGGTATCCAGTAGTACATACAGGCTCAGAATTGTACCTGTTTTCCCCCAAGTGACTCCCTCTTCTCCCATCTGTGTATAATTTACAGAGAACTTTCAGATACTTTGTTATTTGGTATTTGTATTAGTTCCCAAGGCTTCTGTGACAAATTGCCATAAAGTTGGTGGCTTAAAAACAACAGAAATAAGTTCTGTCACTGTTCTGGGGGCCAGATGTCTGACATCAGTCTCACTGGGTGGACATCAAGGTGTCAGCAGGGCCACACTCCCTCTGAAGGTTGTAGGCGAGAATCTGTTCCTTGCTTCTTCCAGCTTCTGGTGGCTTCCAGCACTTCTTATGGAGCATCACTCTAGTCTGAGGCCAGCATCTTCAAATCCCTTTGTCCTCATCTCCCTATATCCCACTTTTCTCTGTGTGTCTAATCTGTCTCTGCTTTACTCTTAGGAGTATATATGTGATTGCATTCAGGTCCCCCCCCCCAGCCCCCGCAGATAATCTGGGATAATCTTCCCATCTCAAGATCTTTCCTTTAATCACATCTTCATAGACACTCTCTCTAAATATGATAATATTTACAGGTTCCCAGGATCAGGACCTGATATCTTTTGAGCCATGATCAGCTCACCACCACAATCAGCAAATCTTTGTGGGTGGTGAGAGCAGGCATGCATCATCATCTTCATTTCACAGTCAAGGTTGACGTGGAGGTTCAGAGAATTTAAGTGACTTACACAAGGTCATGAGCCTGTCTGATGGCAGACGAGGAAGTAGAAATAACTGTGCAATTCCCTTTAAGCTGTGCTGATTCCCCAAGGGGGTCCGGAGGATAGATGGCATGCGGTCCATCTCCTTGCCTCCCTGTGCACCATTGGACAATGTGCTTCAAAAGTCTAGCACAAAAAACGACTCTTGGGGCTGACTCGATGATGGAGATCTTAGTCTGTGTAGGACTTTCCTGTCATCATTAGGAACCAGGAAAATGCCTGGTGTGGAAATCTAGCTCCAGCTGTGCCATTAATGAGTTGTATGAGCTTGGGCAACTTTCTATGACTTTCTGCTTTTCAGATTCCTAATATTTAAGACAAGGGGATTGGGCTAGGAGATAACATGTTAAAATATAGATACCACTGAATGCCCACAATGTACTTAGAATCTCTATGCTGGACTAAGAACTTGGCTTAAATCATTACATACACTCCTCACTAACAACCTGATGAGAGAGACATAATTATTATGCACATTTTACTGATAAGGCTTAGAAAGATTGGACAATTTGACCAAAGCCAAACTGTAAGCCAGTGGTGGACCCAAATGTGATCTACCTGTCTGACTCCAAAGTCTTCTGGCCATCTGCCCCCTCATTCTCACCATACTCCCCATCCATAGGACTGTGATACCATGATGCCGGCATGGCACATTGGTCTGGGCCATATAATGGCCCATACATAATATAACTTACTTGTCTCTGATATTTTCCAAGGAGCTAGCTGATGGCTGGCAGCCAGATGCAGGATAGTCCTTTATTCAGGATATTGTGTGAGAAAGATGTGGTTCTGAGCAAAGCTAGGAATTTCCAGGAGAAAGTCCTTCGTGGGACTGTCACAGAAAGTAGACCTCTGTGGAACAGAGGCAAATAATGGTCTACTTTTATAGGCTCAACAGCTCATACTCAGTAAGCATTTGTGTCCCTTTTGGTCTATAAAACCTAGGTGATTTGTCTCTGTGACTTTTGAGGCAGCTTTGTAGAACCATTGCACATCAGGGTTGCAAGAAGCCCTGGGGGGCAGGGTCGTCTCACCTCCACATTTTGTATTTGAAGGAATGGAGGCATAATTAAAGGAAATTCATTTATCCAGCAAACATTTCATGAGAACCTGTGTTTCAGATATAGCGCTGAACACCAGGATATAGAAACAAAACAATACGATCACTGTTCTAGAATCTCTGTGCTTAGTGGGCGAGGAAAGCTCATAAACATACAATTTCAATAAATATGGTAAACACTGCAATTGTGCTGAGAATTCTAGGGGATCCTGAGGGAGTCAGCAGAGACTGATGTATGAGCTAGAAGAAGAAAGTAGGAAAAGACAAAACAGGCAAAGGGAACAGGATCCCAGAGGGGTCAAGTGTATTCAGGACAGTGAGAAGTTTGTGATGGTTGGGACCCGAGGTGATGTGAGAGGATTCACAGGGGCTGGTGTGACACTTGCCCAAAGTCAAATAACTTCTGGTCTGTTGAGATTGAAGCATTTCAGTCTATACCCTCAAGTTGGTTTTAATGACATTTTCCTTTCACTGGACCTATTTTGTGCACTTTGGTTTTACTAGGCTAGACTTGGCATCCTTCACCAGAGACACAGGATCACTTTCACATGCTGCAGAACTTCTTAGGGCATCCCCCAGGTCTGCTGACCACATGGAATAGTTTTGTGATGTGTGGGAATCAGCTCAGACTCTTGTACCTTATTTTGTTTCTGTTTCTAGCCTGCAGCAAAGTCAGAGCCCCTGCCCAGCGTGGAGGCCTCAAGTTACACCATGATCCTGAGAGTACCTGGTACATCTGTGTGTGCACATAGTTGAAAATGCCTTCTGAATAAAGTCATTGTTTTTTAATCACCAAAGAAGAATAACTGAGAATTCAGATTTGCGAGTGTTTTGTCTCCCAGGGAAAAGAAAAGAAGGAGATACTGCTCCTTCTGGTGATTTCAAGATTAATCCACTGCCCTTTTTATCCAGCTTCCAGGTTTTTCCTTAGAATTCACTGACCACAAGTTGGTTTCCCCATCCCCATGGTGCCTATGTATATTTGATGTACTTTTACTGGCTGGCTGAGCAGTATGATGGAAATGGAGGTGAAGATCCACTGTTATGAGTGGTCCCTTGGCATTCCCTTGTCCCTTAAAATTGGTGGATCTTGCCAAATTCCTTTCCATTAATTATAATAACAATAATAACAAAAGCTTCTTTGGGGGTCTCCTCTCTGCCTTTATAATGCAGTTCTTTCTCTCCTATATTCCCCTTAGGATATTTTCTACTTAATGAGATGCAGTGATACATATTCTTCCTTACTGTTTCTCTTCTGGCTGAATGTGATTTTTTTTTGTACCTACAAAGGCCCCACAGTTTGAGTCCTGAGTGCCCAAAAAAGATTCCTTAAAAAGGAAAGCAAATACTGAGGCCGAAACTGTGAACTCTGGAGAACTATTATTTTCTTCCTTTAGCATGTATTGATGACCTACTATATCCTATGTTAGATTTTGAGGGCATAAAGATAAATCAGCCTATGTCCACAAAGAAGTGAGTTGCATGCAGAAGGCTAATGAGTAAACCCCCAGACACACAGAAAGCCCCAAAGGGCTGTGGGAGCATGGGGGAAGGGCCACAGAGCCTGCGTGGAGGGTGGGAGAACAAAGGGAATCCATTTCCAGAGATATGCTGAGTTGCTTCTTAAAGAATAGAATTGAATAAATACAGGGTGGAAAATTAGGGAGAAGTTGGAGGAGAGAAAACAGGAAAGAAGAGAGGTGGCACAAAGGATGGTGGAATAGAAAGGAACATCATTTACAAAGACCTGGAGGTCAGCAATTAGGTGGCATGCAAGAGCACGTGTAAAATGACGTGTTAAAGAGAGGATAAAGATTTCAACTCATACTACTGGGACCCTACTAGATAGCCTTTCACGTACTGTCATCTCACAAATGGTTGGCTGAGTACCTGTGGTAGATATTACTGTATCTAGAGAAGAACACTCTAGGCCGAGGACATGAAGTCACTTTTGAAGTCCTACAGCCACCTATTTAAGTGAAGGATCTGGGATTGTGATTTCACTCCTCTTGGCATTTGGTCCACACTCGTCACAGCTGCCTCAGGCATATTTGCAGAAGCCCTTGTCAGGCACCCTTTTCCAAAAGGAAGGCCCAGCAGCACGATATAAATTAACAACCACATTCACGAGGACTTTGAGGAAACTTCTGTAATGTGTGTGGTTATAGGTAAGAAATTGAGGAAGCAAAAAAAGTGGCTCTTTAAAGGAGGGCACTGGATGAGTGAAAAAGAGAAACCAAGGATGAAGGAGGTTAAGGAAAGGAAGAAAGTAATTATAGTTCAGTGAGCTAAAGATACAATTTAAAGACTTTACAGGAAGGAGCCAAGGTGGGAATGGAAGAGATTAGATTGCAGGGTTTCTATGGGCTGGTGAAAGCTTTAGGGTAAATCAAAGGACTGTTACCAATTCAATAGAATTTTATATTATTTTAGGAAATCGAGTAACAGTCCATTAGCTGCAAAGCCCAGGATCAAGAAGAGAGCTAAAAGACAGGGAAAGTTCTGGAAGCCTCATATATCTAAAAGCTTTGGCCCAGAAATATGTTGATGCTATAAGGGTCTCAGAGATCATCTCCTATGACTTCCTGACTTTGCAGCTGAGGAAACCGAGGCCAGAGAAATGGTGTTAATTCTACATGTGATTGAGCCCACCTCTAAGCAAACACTTGATGATAACCTTCAAACAGTCAATTCAATGGTCTTTGCAAGAATGTGAGTATTTCAGGCCAGGGTGTGGGCTTCCAAAAGTTGTTAGAGCAACAGCCCTCTCTAGTCACAGACCAATCACAGAACACGAGGTACAGAATCAGGGACCTGAATTGCAAAGAACACTGGGAAGAGATACAGAAGTGTGACCCAGAAAAGCAAGCACTAGGAGGAAACAACATCACCACAGAAGATTGGGACGTGAAGAAAGGACAAGTGGTGGTAAGGATGAGAACGGAGAAACACAGAAGCAAGAAAAAAGGCTGGACTATTGTTAGTAGACGTATCAGAGAGACTCTTTAGCTTTATGGAGAGTAAGTCCTCATTTATATTTTGTTAAAACATTTTTAAAAAAATAATAAAATGTGTACCTTTTAACAGGATAAGGCAGCATGGGCTAGCGGGGAGGTGGCAGGCTTTGACCTGTGTCACTCCTGACTTGAACGCCGGACTCTGACGCTGTGTCAGTGTTCAGTCAAGAAAACATGAACCACCGAGGTATTCTGACAGAGATAAGTTACTTTAGGAAAGCTGTTAAATATTATTGAAAGATGGAAAAGCCTAAAATGGAACACTGAGGAAACACCAAGCAACAGGAAGGAGCTATGGCTCCTTGGGCTGGGGGAACAGGGGTGGGGTGGGAGGGGAAGGTAGAGGAGGGGGACTTCAGAACTTAGAAACTTGAGGGAGGGGCCTTCACAGAGACTGCTGAGAAGGGGTCTGCTCAGCTGGTATTGGGGCTGGTGCTCTGCAAAGCTGGGACTCAGACACAGGGGAGGGTGTACCACCTGGTTCTGATATTGGGAATGGGGTTGAGATGACGCTGACTTCAGGAGTAGAGGGGAAAAACCGCACAGATATCAGAACCAATTACTGCTACTGGGAGCAGCTAGTGTCAGGGTGAGGAAGCACTGCTGGAAGATGTAGATAGGAACAGTAAGAGAGGGCAGGGGGTGTGGACCTTATTCCTTGTCCAGGTCTCTGGACTCATTCTTAAGTCCCCTAATGGCAGAACTTAACAAAGAGCAATCTGAAATGGAAAAGTATGGTTTGCAGAGTCTCAGTCCCAAATTTGATAAAGCAGAGAATAGAAGAGTGGGTTTGGTACCCAAAGGCTGTTGCTTAAAACTACCAAGCCCCTCGGTAGCCCTGTGAACCCCATCTGCTTAGACCTCTTATCCTAGAAACTAATCAATCTCCCCTGATGCTATAATCCCTTCTGGTTCTAACTCCTTATCCCTCATTCCCTTTATGGAAAAACTCCTCAAAATTGTTTTCTGGTTTCAGTGTCTCCACACTTCTCTTGAGACTTTTCCAATCGGGCTCCCGTCTGTAGCGCTCCCTCGGAACGAACTCGTTTTCCATTCCAGAAGGCTCTTCTTCCTCCGGTTGTGGTTCTCAGTTTTATCAATGGGACGGTTTTAGGGGGACATTCTTCTAAAAACTCATTGCTCTCTAAAGAAAAGCTGTAGGTGTCAGAAGGTCAGAAAGAAGGTAAGACCTGACCAGAAAAGCTCATGGAGGAAAAAATAAAAGATAAACCCTCCCACTTCTTATTTCATGCCATGTTTTTAGATTGGCAAAAAGTAAATACATCATGTAGATAGAGAATGTTCAGAATTACTCTGAATATTATCTTGAGGAGAATGTTAACGCTAGCCCTGGCTGTTCAAATGGTTCATTTTTGGAGGCTGATTAGGGGTTTAGGGAAGTGAAGAAAAATCTGACCTTCTTTTTAAAAAGAGGGAAAGTATTAATGATGAAACTTGTCCTTCATTCTGCTCCCTTTCTTTGATAATATCACCATCTCCTCACTCTCCAATTTACCAATGTGATTTAGGCTGCAGAGAAATCTGAATAGCCATTCTGATTTCACAAAGAACTGTTGTTAGGGGTAAATCCTACCGTTTCAATCTCTGGTCCAGAAAACCCACCAGATCTGAGCAGCACTGAAGCTGCTTTTAATCCACAAATGACACTGATCTGAGTTCTGTATTCATGGGGAAAATACACAGGCACCCTGGAACCAGAAATACAGATATTTTCTTATAAGTAAGTAGTGTGAATATAAACTTTGAAAGGCTGGAGAAGATTTCTTTGGAAGAAGCCTTACAAACATCTTTTCTACAAGAGCAATCCTCACCCACCTGCACTCCCTTAAGTCCTCCTGGAAACCTTCTCTTTCAACTCTTCTTCCTGAATTGTTGATTTGATGCTACAGCTCAGATATTTGTCCCAAATCCTGGAAAGCATATCTTGATCTTCATCATCTGTAGGAAATGAGGTTTAATGTAATAATTAAGATACTATTGTGAACATGGAAGCAATCTAAGTGTCCATCTTTGGATGAATGGATAAAGAAAATGTAATATTATAACAGGGAATATTATTCAGCCATAAAAAAGAGAATCTTGCTATTTGCAACAACATGGATGGAGCTTGAGGGCATTATGCTAAATGAAATAAGTCAAACAGAGAAAGACAAATACTGTATGGTCTCACTTATATGTTGAATCTAAACAAGAACAAAAACAAAAGAAAAAAACCTCCCACCCCTCCCCCAAACAAAACAAAAAACCAAACTCAAATACACTGAACAGATTGATGGTTGTGAGGGGCAAGGTTTAGAGGTGGGCAAAATGGGTGAAGGTGGTCAAAGGTGCAAACTTCCGGTTACTAAATAAATAAATCCCGAGGACCTGATGTTTGGCATGGCTACCATAGTTAATAATACTGTATTGTATATTTGAAAGTTGCTAAGAGAGTAGATCTGAAATGTTCTCATCACATGAAAAATATGTGTAACTATGTGTGGGGATGGATGTTAACCAGACAAGCTAGACAAGCTAGACTTGTCATGGTGATCATTTCACAATATATACAAATATTGAATCATTATGTTGTACACCTGAAACTAATATAATGTTATATGGCAATTATGTCTCAATAAAAATAAATAATGTTATGAAAGAAACTGGACGACTGGAAGCACTTGGTAAATGCTTATTCATCCTAGCTGTTAAGCTGTACCCTTAGTATGTGTATTGACAGATGAATTTTAGGAGTCTGTGTATTGTCTTTGCTCCCAAAAAGTCTTCAGGAAGGCTATTGGGCTTGGCATGACAGCTTCAGCTGACCGTCTGAGGGCAGCCTGGCTTGCTCCACATTTCCAGGGAGTTGTAGTCTCTTCAGGGAGAGATGTTATCAGCCTCAGGGCAACACCTGGCCCTTCCTGTTTGTATTCAGGTACTAGGTAAGCTACCAAAGGTCTCTCCACACTGCAATGAACATTCAGACTCCTAAACTGGCCTAAAATTGCTTCAGAAAATGAAAGCATCAACAGAGGTTCTGATGTCCTCATGGAGGTAAGTGACTGTGGTAAGATGCAAAGTTGAACATGAGACAGTGTAACAGAATAAGAAAATGTATTTATTTCTTCCTATGGCTATAGACACATAGACTTTTAAAAATAGGGCTAAATTCTGGCTTGTGAACCATACTGAGAGCAATGCCAACTAAGAAATATATAGCAACCAGCTTTAAGTACCCCAGATTAAAAAAGCACCTTAAATAATATGTAAGATTCATCTATTTCATCTTTTAATAATTCTGTGTCACAAACACTTCTGTTGTACTGTGCAGGCAACCAATACTTCCAATCTTTCAACATTTATAGGATAAATTATTTAATTGATATTTTAATTACCACCACCTTCATTTGGGTAGATAGGAATGTAATGTTTATAAGACACTTTTTTTTTGAAATAAGACTCTTGAAAAAACAGTCTAGGATTGACTATGGTTATTTTGAAAGCCCTCCTGGGCAATATTCTTTGATTGCATTCCATAGATATTTTAATCTTGTCATTTTTGTTCAAGGGCCAGCAATAGCTCCCTATCGATCCTTATATTCCATACAAGTGTCTTCACCTACTGCCGATTGCTCAGCCCATCTTTCAAATCTAATTTTCATTATAACTGAACATTAACACTCTGGTTTGTCAAGTTAACGTGCCTCTTACTTCCTTAAAAGCCAATTACAAAATTGAAGCGTTTCTTTAGAAAGAACATCTGAATCACTCACTCCCTTATTTTCAGATAAAGACAGGCTAAGATTGGCTGACTCAGATGGCTAGTTACTAACAGAAGGGGACTTGGGCCCAGGTCATCTTACGCTACACTTAGTTATAACTCTCCCTGACTGTGCTACCTCCTGACTCTTATTTTCACCTTTGTGCTCCTGATCAAGAATGACACTGCCCCAAATGCCATCTACTTTTCTTTTTAAGATGTCTTTCCATTGTTCCAGAACACTGTTTCGAAACTCAGCTCTTCTAGAACCCCTGCCCTTTAACCCCAGGTGGCTCTCACATAGTTTTATCTCATGTCAAAATATACCCCCATATCCTCCCAGCCTCTCCTACTGCAAACACTTCATTCATATCAAACTAATATGACTTTGGGTTATTCCACTTCCTAATGTTATTATGTGATTTTTGGTTCTGTAATCACGAGCTCCCTGATAGAGTCTTCTCCATCCATACCTCCTATCCTGGTGCCAAACACAGTGGTTCTTCATACAGACAGAGTTTGACATCTATTGGCAGTAAAGCAGAAGGGCAGGGGGCAATTCCCTCATCCTGTCTACATCCTATTGCTTTTAGAACATATAGAATTCTCTCTCTATTGATGCAGTGCCTGTTCAAAGCTGTCCATACCAGGCCAAATATATTCTATGTCAATTCTTCTTGGCCTTGGAGCGGTGACATGGTTGAAAGGTATATTGTGAGTAAGTTATCACTAATAATAGTTATAGCACTGACATATAGAAATGATTTACATATTTTTTTAAACACAGAAAATTCAAAGTTATTTCTATAATATTACCCTTACCACTTACCACTTAGCACTTACATTCTTTTTTTTTTTTTTTTAAAGATTTTATTTATTTACTTGAGAGAGAGAGAAAGAGAGAAAGAATATAGGCCGGGGAGGGGAGTGGTGGTGGTGGTATAGAGGGAGAGGGTGGCTCAGCAGGGAGCCTGACATGGAGCTCAATCCAGGCCACGACCTGAGCCGAAGGCAGACACTTAACCGCCTGAACCACCCCAGTGCCCCATCACTTACATTCTTGAATGTTTATAAAGGGGTAGAGTTACAGCTTGAGATTAGCCACTCTTTTTAAAGGTAACCTGGCATAGGACACCTGGGTGGCTCAGTCGGTTAAGCCTCTGCCTTCAGCTCAGGTCATGATCCCAGGGTCCTGGGATCGAGTCCCGCATCGGGCTCCCTGCTTGGGGGGGGAGTGCTTCTCCCTCCCTCTGTCTCTCCCCCCGGCTTGTGTGCTCTCTCTCTCTCAAATAAATAAAAATCTTAAAAAAAAAAGGTAACCTGGCATAGTTCTGCTTTGATCTGCCATACATTAATTTCTAGTCCAGTTTATTTACCATATTTCTCTATTCTTGGTTAAGAATAGTGGAGGTGCTGAGATTCTGCCCTGTTTACAAGCTACCAAGTTAACCTGCCACAGTTTCATGGATGCCAGCAGAAGACGTGAGACCCCTGAGGCAGAGACAAAGAACGGTTGATTGCTTACAGCAATAGCAGTGGCCAAAGTATTAGCATTTTACCAGTTCCCAAGCTCCAAAGTATGACGTCACAAAGGTTAAGTGACCCCTGTGTATGTAGTGTGTTGTATTACAGAACCCTGAACTTAGGAAATCCTAATGCTTTATAATGGGCTGCACTGATCCATTGAGAACAAACCTACCCAACCATTGCCCTCAAGGGAGACACTGTCAGTATAACATCATCCTTGAAAAGATAGTCCAAACAAAAGGCCATCAATATCTCTGCTCCTGATATATGAAGAAAAAGGAGAGAACCATGGAGAATTGTCTCCCAACTAAGCTCACTGCAACCTTTGTTCCAAATACATGGTTCTTGTTCATAGATCAGAGCCATGGAAATGACTATGGTAGGCAACAAAGGTGACATGGAAGGTGTTACGGCCATGACAAGAAAAGGACTCTGGCTAAATCTTTGCAACTGAAGGGAAGGAGGCAAGTGATACCTTGCTTAAAGAGGCAAAAGAAAGTCAAGTATGAATGAGTTGCTATGTATAAAGGCTTATTTCACATTCAAATGAACAGGACCATGGTCCATGGAGAGTAAGTGTTAGTAATGAAGAGGAATGGTGGACTAACCCAGATGGAGAACAAAAAGAACTTGGAGGAGAAATGAGGAAATGCAGAAGGTGAAGTAGGGGACAGGGGAAGAGATTGGGGCAGAGGTAAAATGTCGATGGTTGACAAAGCAAATGAAAAACTCATTAGCTCTAGTTTTGCTTCCATCTCTCTCTCAAGGAGATTGATGCTTATGGTAGAATTGATTATATCAGGGGTCAGCAAACTATGGCCAGTAGGTCACATCCTTCCTGCTGCCTATTTTTGTAAATAAAGTTTTATTATAACACAGCCACCACCACACTTTTTTTAAAAATATTGTCTATGGCTGCTTTTGTATTACAAGGGCAGAATTGAGCGGTTGCTACAGAGACCAAATGGCCTCAAAGCCTGAAATGTTTACTGTCTGTCTTACTATAGTAAAATTTGGTAACCTTTGCCTAGATGAAATTACTCAGCTGGATTTGAATCCTGAATGGTTTGGACAGACTCTATGGCAAAAACCAATAACTGACCCCCAAAATCTATTCCCTTCTCTTTTGGGCACACAGCCAGCCCATTTTCCCAGATTCCCTTGTTGGTAAGTGAGGCCAGATTATAAAACCTCTACACATAACTGCTCTTTCATTCTCCTTATTTCGTCTTCCTGGGACTTCAATAGCAAGCATGACCTTACGAGCCACATTGAAGGCAGAGCCTGGGTCCCTGAGCTTCACTGCCATCCCAAACACTCTCCTTGGACTATTAAATGAAAAAGAAGTCATCTTCTTTTTGATTATGCTGTTGTTGACTATGTTGTTGTATTCTACTGAAATGTTGATATGTATTAATTATAGACATAGATAATTTGATATATTACTGCAACCTACCCTAACCCTAATTGAGAGAGAACCCCTAGCCAAAATCCATTCTCAGTGTACCTGTGGGAATGTTTTTTTTCCTAACATTTAATCTGACTATGGGGCATGGATATTTGTCTTTGTTGTTGTTATCCTGCAGCATCCAAACAAACTTCCTACTTTAAGGGAAAATCCCCAAAGAGATGGAATAAAGGGTCCTGTCTCAGTCTATGGACACTAAAGTGGGGCAGATATTTCCTTTCCCCCATCTCTGGCAGCCAGCCCAGGTGTGTGACCACAGCTTGACCAATCAGATAACTCTACCACTTTGAATCTTGAGCAAGTGGTACAAAGATGCGAGGGTCCTCAGAGGTTTTCATGGCACTAATGGTGTCAAGAATCTTATTGTGTGGCGGTGAATGCCAGTGGTGATGAGTAGTGTTGCACCAGCAGTACCCTTCCATCTTCTGGAATGTTCTTGACCATGTTTTGCTTCTGTTTTCCCTTTTCTTGACTGTAGTAGTTTAGTGTTTACTGTTAAACTAAGCTATGTTTTGTAGAATCTCCTTTTCTGTATGTAGCAAGTTATAGTTGACAAAAGAGGAATTTGTGTAAGACTGTGGATGTGGAAGGTAGAAGTGAAACAACAAACATTACTCTCTGAAAGTCTTCATGGCTAGATGCAGTCATTAAAGGTGCTGACAGGTTCCAGGCTGTACATGCTCTCTTACCTCCCACCTCCAGCTCTTCATCCTAACTATTGACCTTTTGACTAACAGCAGCCTCAGGACCACCACCAATCATTCGGTGTGTGGCCCACTGAAGAGAAACCCAGCTTCCTTAGATAATCCCACAAAGCTTGCAATCCCACCTTGGTGGCTGAATGTGCTTTGTGGCTGACCCCTTTCTGATCCTCCTATTTCCTGTTGGATGCTCACTTGCCCAGCAACTCGTATAATTGTGTTTGGTCTAATTTCCATAATAAATCCCTCATCATAAAACACACAATGGTTCTGCTTCTAACAACTCCCTGTTGATCTCTGAAACCCACTCTATTTACCATGGCTAACAAGGCTTTCTGTGACCAAGGCTCTGACTATCCAGCATCATCTCGTGAAGCTCTGTGCTTCAAACTAAATTTCACTCTGGAATACTCTAGCCTCTGCATATCTTACGTAGTTTCACACCTCTGTGTTTTTTGCGCCTTCTGTTTTCCCCTCAAAATGCACTCCTCTTGTACTTCTGTGTAGTTAATTTCTGTTCATGCCTCAAGCTTAGGCCCAGGTATTATCTCCTCTAAGAGTATCTGGCTGTCACCATAGACCAGGTTAAGTGCCCCTCCCTTGTGCCTCCATTGCCCTCTCCATGATGTTCCTTGTACATTGTTTTGAACCCCCCTCTTTCCCGTCCCTGGACTCTATGTTTCTTGGAGCCAGAAACTATGTCACATTTGTTTTTATATCCTTAGTGTCTGTATAGAAGCCTAACACAAAATAGGCGTCAAAAATGTTCGTTAAAGTGAACACAACCGGCTGTTTTAAATGAGTTTGGCTTGATAAATTACATCTTGGTATCCTCAGAAAACCTACACAACGTGAGACACCATGTTTAATAACAACAAGAAAATGGAGGCGAATACAGTTGTAATTTCTGAAGGAGAAAAAGGTAGATGGTCCCAAACTATAGATAACTGGGTGGTAAAGGAAGCTTTTAGAATGCGTTGGTACAGTGTTAGATTTTATGCTGCAGTGGATAAAGAAATAGGAATCACTAGTAACTGGCACAGGGTCCCCAAGAAAATATTTGTTGGTTCACAGTCATTTATGGAACATATTCTTTGGACTGGCCTCTGTATTAGACACTGAGCTTACAAAGGGTGGCTGATCCTAGCCCTGAAGAGATTTCAGGTTTCATGGGATAGCCATACCTGAACAGCTTCTGAAGAGGTACAGTAAGAGCTACCTTCATGACTTAAGGAAAACTCTACCCTAGAGCTGGTGATTAATAGATCAGTGTTTACCTAAAGATATATTTAAAGTAACACGCACTGATATTTCCTTGTTTTATCTTTATCTACCTTTTTGTTAGTGATATGTGTCATGATAATGGAGAGCTAATTATACTGGTGGCTAAATCAAAGCTCGGAGAGATGGTAAATAGGATCTACAACTCTTTGTGGTTGCAATAATAAAAATAAAATTCAATAAGATGAATGCAAAGTTCTGTACATGAGCCTTAAGGCCCAATGTTACTAGGTAGAGGTGACAGCAAGGCCCATTCCAACACAAAGGAACTTTTTAATAATCAGAGCCATTGTCCAGAAATGGAACAGACTCTCCTGGGAGATAATGTGCTGCCCTCACTGGAGCTTTTGAGCAAGGGCTGGAAACACCCGTGGATGCAGTGAGATCTTACTGTTGTATTGTTTCACACACCCTGGCCCCAACCACATGAAGAAATCTTGTTTGTCTGTTGTTGGGTCAAATGATGTTCCCTACAGCTGTTGAGAATCTTGCTGCCTGGGTAAAATAACAGGGCATATTTTACAGGAGCATTAATACGGGCTGTAAGTGTGTCGTGAGGCACAAGGCCAACAGCTGGATGGGAATGGCAGGTTCTGGGCCAGCTGAAACTCTGCTTTCAAGTTTTACATGTTGTGCACACACACATAAACACACATACATGTGCACACACGCATACACACAACCAGCTTGGGAATGTTAAACAGCTCCAGATTTATTTTTTAATATGAACTAAAATGTGGAGTGTGGCCTAGAGGTTTGGCAGAACCAGGCAGGCCCGCTCCTTCACACCATAGGCTGGAGGCCTCTGGCCCAGGCCTAAAAGCTGGCGGCATTCTGCGGAGATGAAGGGCTTGGGGACGCCTGCCCTACTCCTCAGCCAGGTGACCCAGCAAAGCAACCACAAAGCAACTCAGGCCCGTCACAGCGCTCGGGTGGTTACCTAGTCCAATTGCCACCATACAGCAGTGAGATCTTTCTTTTTCAGAGAATTGATGTCCCTCGGTGAATTATTAGAAAAACGAAGATTCTACCAAGAGTCTACATAAAATACAAACATTTATTTGTGCCATCCTTCAGCCATCATGCCCCTGTCTCATGAAAGTCACAGATTTACTCAAATCATGACCCAAAGGAAAGGGCAGCAGGATGGTAAGACCGTGCTTTGCAGCTTCTGGGATGTTGTCTTAGGGAAACAAGCAATATTTTAGGCAGGACCGCTGTTCCCAAGCTTTCAGTTTAAAATGATTAATAAGAGGATGTGGGAGGCAGGAGAAAGAGGTCTCGTTTTTGCCTCCACTATTGTTCCGTGGTTGTCTCTGTGATGTAAGTAAAGACAATCAGTCAGGGCCCCTGTTGACCAGCTAGCCGGAGACAGACCATGGGATTTATTTTGTCAATGAGCCTTGTTGTCTTTCAGCAGCCTCCATTCCAGAGAGGAGCAGTTACTACTTGGTTCTTTGAACAATGTCTGATAGCTAACTAATAGCTTGCAGCTTTTTATCCGTATCCACATTTTCTATCTCGCCCACATTTTTGAAGATTGAGCTGAGTGAAATGTTTGCACTTGCTGAAAGTCTGAACTCAAACAAGGCATCAGGATTTTCTTACTGGGACCAAAGACTGTCAAGCTAATTTGATAGGGTGCTATTTCAAAAATCAAAATACATCTGAACAGGTATTTTTAAGTCTTCATTGAAGACTTTTCTCATCTTTCTTCAACGGTCTTAATTCAATTAAACAAAAACACAAACAAAAACAAAAGTCCACCTGGCTCCTACTCTGTCAAAACCAGACTTATTATTCCTCTAAAATGGTACAGTACTTGCCAGTTGTTCTTTGGTTTTTCAAGCTGTTCAGCATCTGAGCACAAAAATTTATTGTTCTGCCCCAAATAACCTCTTTATGTTTTGAAGACTCAAAAGCAACATAATTAGCTTATACACGTTGACTCTGCACTTAATTGTGTATCAATTTTTGTCATTTTCAAAATACTGTCACAGTAAATCTGAAATGATATTATCAGGAATTTGTTATTTGGGATCCTATGCTATATTTCAGTAATTATGCAAATTAATGAAGTAAGGCAATCCTATTTAGAAGCAATTCACATGATAAATGGAAAATAAAACACCAGAACATAGTGAAACTCAATTCTCATTTTTATAAGCTGTGTCTTATCATATTACTGGACTGAAACGCAGGCTTTCATTGTGAAATGCTGTATCTGTAACAAGTAAGATCATTATTAAAATTAAGCATTCAAGAGTATATTCTTTGCTCTTTCTTTATGCAGCTTGAGAGTATAATGTGTTCTTCAAATTGCTACCATATTATTTCAGAAATGCTTATCAATGTGAAGTGTCATTCAATTTCATGGAGTCCTCTGTTCCCATTCCCTCAATTGTAAACCAAACAAGAAGACAGATGCGTGATTGCAGCTCTTTTGAGTATTAACTTTCAAAAAGATGTGCCTTTCCGCCAAATTCCAAATATTTTTGTTTTGTTTTAGATTACTCTCACTCCAGATAGCTGCTTTCTATGACTAGGAGAAGCAGTAGTCAAAGCGGTACCATGAGAACTCGTCTTCAGAATTATCAACAGCTCTTGCCTTTGGAGGCATATGCCTCTCCTTGGTGCCTCCATCTTCGGGAACTCTGCACTGTCTCCTAATCTCTTCCACCTATTATAACTGGTGCCTAGCAAAGAAGCTAACATCACTTATTCCCTAGTGTGGTTCCACATCCGTGATTTCAGGAATACTTGCACTTACTATGTAGAGAATTAGAAACCCTATGTTAGAAGGGATCCTAGCAGCCCGATATGCCCTTTTCCTTTTGTCACTTCAAAGACAGAAAGTTTACTCTTTTTCGGCCATTGTTGATGAGCATTTTCTTTCTTTGTTTTGTTTTGTTTGTTTGAATGTTCTTGCTTTTGGTGAGCCAAGATCTGCTTCTCTGTACTCTTTAATCACTAACCTTAATTTGCCCTCTAGGGTCACACAGAACAAATCTAACTACTTTTTCCACTTGACAGCTTTTCAAGTATCTGAGGAGAGGAACTACATCTTTCCTTTGCCTTCTTTTAGTCAAGTTAATCATTCCCGGTTCTTTCATTTGTTCCTCATTTGACATGGTTTCCAGATTCTGCCAAGCATTTCCCCTTTCCACCACCCACCTTGATCGCCAACTGTGAATCAACTCTAGTTTCCCAATGCTATAAAATATGGTATCCAAGACTGAACACATACTGCAAGGTTCCGGAATTGACATAGGGACAGCACATGACCTCTAATTTGGTATCTACACTTCCCTTAATGAGGTTGGCTAGATACTTCAGCTTCCTTTCAGTTAACATTTTTTAGATCTACTGTGCAGCAGGCATGGCACTGGAGAGACAATAATGAACAAGAAAGACCCAGTCCTCACCCTTGTAGAACCTATAATAGAGATCCACTCATGTAAACAAACAATTATCATATGGAGTGAACATGCGGAGACAGGCCCACGGATAAGGTGCAGGAGCGACAGGTTAACAGTGATTGACTCTGTGGGCTTTGCAGAGGAAGTAGTACTAAGCAGAGATTTGATGGCTGCCAAGCCAGATCGTTCCTTCTGATAGTAGATTTTCAAATGTAAGAGTGCTTTTTTTTTTTTTTGGCAGCTGTTGAATGACAGGCTGTTCATTTTTAGAGGAATTTCAGAACTTCTTCTTCATTGACTCTGGAACTTCAACACTTTCTCTGTGATGAGACCAGCACAGCCAGTTCACCTGGAATTCTCAAGGCAAGACACAGATCTGATAGTAGGTATCATTTTGTTACTTAAAAGGTCTAGAACTTATACTCAAAATGGTATTTTTGGCTGGTACCAGCATTCTGTTAGTGACCTTAGTCTTATTTTTCCAAAAGGTGAGAGCAAAGACTCTAATCCACAAATTCAACCATGTCATTAAGAGATACACACTTCCAGATGCCACTTTGGAAGAAAGGTACACATGAATTTATAGCAAAGATTTGTCACCAAATTCTGGCCTGGTTTCTTACCCCAGGAATTGGATGGCTGTTACTAATTCTCTGCTCTTTTATCTAAGGCTGAAAGCAGAGATAAACAGTGGCAAAAACCAAACTTTGCACACTGAGTAAAACAAAGCAGAAAGATGAGTTTAGTGCAAGGCTTTTGACCTGCCAGTGAAGAAACTCAAAGCTACAGGAGCAATGAGTGGGTTGTTTTCAGACTAAGGAATTTTTATGGGATAAATGCAGAAGTTATTTGGCTTTTTCAGCTAATTAATTGGTTGCCTAGTGGTCTTCTTTCTTATTTGGATCAGGGTAGCTAAATAGGTGAACAAGGATGTCCAGAGATTGTGTGAATGGATTTGGCATTCAGGACCTGGCTGGTGTCCTCTGCTGATTTCCGAGAAGAGTCATAAATTCCTATAAGGTTAGGTTAAGTTTCCTTTAGGTTCCTGTGTTGGCCATCTCTGTCTTGTCCCTGACATAAGTAACTCCGCTTAAAGTTGGTTCTACAACAGATAATCTTAAACTATCTCTATTGTGGACCCTTTGTGGAAAACAGGAATCCGTTCCATACACATCTTATCATCTCACTCTTACTGATTTGCAGCTTCTTTGCTTTTCCCATTAAGTCTCCAGCCCCTGACAGTGGTTCATTTTGTTCTCAGCCTATTTCATTGCTGCTTCCCGCTAATGGCTGAGGGTGAGTGCCAAGGGAGGGTTGATGAGTGATGCAGTGAAGGGGGAGTGGGGGCTGGAAAGGTAGGAAGTTGGACAGAGGACTTAAAATTTCCTTGAGGGTAAATACTGTGTATAAAAACATTTCTAGGGATTGAAGCCCAATTTATTTGGAAGGAAGCAGAAAAAATTTGCTTATTCTGCTTGACAAGGTCTAGCCTATGTGAGACACCATGAGAATAATGACTGGTTGGCCACCTTTCCCACATAGAGTTTACTTTCCTTTCTGTGTATACTACTGCTGATAAAATATAGATGACCATATGGATCAAACAGGGGGATAAACAAAAACACTCAAGGAAATGCTTTATTTATGTTGCCATTTACCTCTGTAATCATGGGCATAGATCTTCCCTTACGTAAGGTTGAAATACAATTTCATCTTCTGTTGTTAATCTCTGGGGGATTGGAGTTTTATGTCTCTGAGCTTTAATTCTTTAGCTTCAGAGATGACCTTGACGGTGCCAAGTTCTTATTATGAGAATGGCTTAAATTTGTGCAACACTTTACAGTTTAATAGAGACACCATACAGGATTATCTTTACACATTATCCTACTTTGAGTTAAACAGAAAACCGTTATCTCTATTTTACAGGAGAGGAAACTGAGGCTCAGAGGGGGTCAGAGTTGCTTCAAGGTCACCGGTGGTAAGTTATGGAGTTGTTCGTATGTGCAAGTCTTTGCATTCTGGCTCCAGAACTTTCTCTACTGAACGACACTGCCTCTAGTTATAGTAGTGATTATAGTTTATAAGGTCCCAGCGCATGTCTTAGTGCAAGTGATCCTCACAAGGTCCCTCTAAGGGAGATTAGGGGGGCATTATAAGGCATATTGTTTCCTTTGCTCAACTGATTAACAGGCTAACGTAGAAAGAATCATACTTAATTAAAAATCAAAGAAACCTTTTGGTATCCATAGTATTTTATTTGGCTTTCAAATTTCTAAGGCTTTTTCACACCAACATTCATGTAGCATACCTACTCTTTAGGGAAGTTCTTATTGTTGAGTGTAGTTGAGCAACTGTGGCTATTATCAGTTTTGATTAAAAGAAAGAGATGCTACGAAATAAGAATTGACACTCTGTGGTCTCCAGGTATGACTCCCGGATGAATGTTGGCTGGCAAAATGTAAGGTTACATTGTTAATCTTCTTTCTTTTCTTCATCTTTCATGTCTATACTTTCCTATTTCTAATAACACTTAAACTCAGGCACAACCAGCAGCTGGTGACTTGTCTACACTTTGAGACAGTCACTCATCATCAGACCATTCTGGCTACCCCTGAATTTTTCCCGCTGACTGCTAGCATCCCCCACCAGATAAAGCTCTCCATAGATCGGCTTCATGGGCATGCCACCTGTGCTATTGTATGGGACATCATCCTTAGAAAGGTCCCATGCTTGGTTGAATGCCCCACTGGCCATGGCCCCCCAACTAAACTCACTGCAACCTACACAGAGGTTCACATTCTTGTTCCTTTCATTTAGTTCAGAGATGTAGACTTCTAGCTAAGAGACCAGAACTAGTCTTTGGCTAAATTTTATCTGAAGCTGAAAACATTTTCTAAAATACAGGGACTTCTGGTCATATTTTCTTTCTTATAAGGAAATAGAGTTACACAGCTATCTTTAAAAAAGTTCTTACAGTAAAACTCAGGTTCCTGTTTTATAAGAAAATAGTCCTATTAAATAGATGTCCTATTTGACAGAGACAGAGAGAGAGAAAAGAGAGAGAGAGAAATAAGAAGAGAGGAATCACCTACAAGTAATTAAAAGTGAGTTTCAGACTCCTGTGCCTAGGGACTGAAAAGCTCAGAAAACAGGAAACTGATATAACACTGTATGTTAACTATATTGGAATTAAAATTTTTAAAAAAGAAAAAAAGAGAAAGCAATTGAAATTTTTATACATTCCCATGCTTTTTTTTTTTAAAGCACAAGCTGAGGAATAAAAAAACTAAACTCGAACTACATTAGAAGGAAATACTTAAAAAGTTGACTATGAAGAGTTTATGATTTTCTTTGTTTCCTCTTTGGAGAATTACCCAAACTCTGAAATTATTAATAGCATATTTTTGTACAATCCTTAATTTTTTTCTTGCCAGTTGCTCCTACTTGGTTATCAAGTTCTCCAACCCAAATTTACTTAATGACTATATGGGCATATTTTACGACATAAGACTGTCTTGTCATTACACAAATTTGATTATAGAATTAGTTTAAAAACCTTAAACATAGTGCATGGTTATCTAGGTACTATATCCATCTTTTGACTTGGAATTTATATCTTGCTTGTCTTTGTAGGGCACAAAGAGTGAAAAAAAATAGAAAAGGCACGATCCCTCACTCAAGAAATTCACAAGAGTAGTTGGGGAGAAATGCACCAATAATTATGGTGCAGCGTGAGAGTAGGTAGACTGGGAAGGAGCCACAGTGCAGTAAGAGGGCCTTCAAGGGTGTGAGCAGCACTGAAGTCTTGAGTGAGATCAGAGAAGGCTCTGGAGCAACACAACTAGCAAACAAGGGAGGCATGACTTTCACCAGTTTTCAAAGTTATGAAAAATAAAAATATCACACACTTAAATTTTGATCAAAATGGAATTTTCCTTTTCCTAGAAGTTTAGGGAGGTTTGATAAGCCCTGGTTTGTAAGATACTTTTGGGAGAGCGACGGAAGGTAGCACAGCTTATTAGCTCTCTCCGTGGATCCGTGACAAATATTAGTAACTAATATGACTTAGCGTAAGGTACCTAACCTCTCTATGCCATGATTTCCTTACGTGTAAATGGGTTTAAGAAGAGTATTTATCTCATGTAGCATTGCTGTGAGGATTAAGGGAATTCACATGCTTAGCAGAATAAAAGTGTAGTCAATATTAACATTATTATTATCTTGACAGTTTCAAAGAAGTGTTCACACTTAGAGGGATTTTCTTCATAAGCAATCAAGCCAGATACAGATTTTTTTTCTCTTCATTCATCTTTTAAAGCTGAGTGTCTGGAAGGCAAATTAGAGGACATTTTCTTAATCGGTGGCATTGATTTTCACTTTCTCAACATATGATTGCTCATTTGTATTGAAACATAATAGTAAATGCTAAAAAAAAACTCTGTCAACCATTGGCTTGGTTACAGCAGGAGTCATGGAAAGAAGGCCAGTAATTAAGGAAGCACTGGGCTTCACTGGGGTGGTGAACGGGGCCATGAAAAGGGCATTTTCCATGGTTCACACGAGTGAAAAGCATGGACGTCAGAGCCTAGGAGCTCTCCGCACTTTCTAGTCCTGTGACCTTAGGCAAGTCATTAAGCAGCTCTGAGCCTCAGTTACAGATCTTGAAATGAAAAATGCAATTTACAGAAAAAAAATAAGAGAGAGAGAAAGAAAGAAGGAAAAAAAGAAAGCTTCCTCTGCTTTTTTCACAGCATTATGCTGAGCTTTAAATGGAAAGATAAGTGTAAAAGTAGTGTATAATTTGGCATTCAAATTTTAATTTTGATTTCTTTCTTTGATCAAAACGAAACCTGCATGGGAATAGTAAAATTATGTTTACCTTTTTCTATGCTAAGTGTTTGATTCTTCCCCCTGCTTACTTCCTAGTCAGCGATAATCCAGGTCAGGGTTCTGCTACCTGGCAGCACATCAGAATCACTTGAGGGGCTTTGAAGAAATGCAGATGTGTGGGCCCTACTCCTAGGTGTCCTGACTTTGGTCTTCTAAGTCCAGCTCAGTCACTGGCAATTACAGGACAGGAGAAGGGATAAAAGATGTATCTGCAAACCATCTATGAAAGAGACAGAGTTGGAAAATGGCTGAAACGTTTAATTAAAGAGGAAGGAACAAACCATTCTGCTTAATTTTCTAAAGCACCATTTTAGAAGCATGACCTATGAAAGAAGGCAGGTTAGCGGTGGACCTTTCCACCATTATAATGTCGCTTTGGCTTCTCTTGTTTCACTTTTCATAGCTGTACTGAGAAAAGTCCTCCTCTTTTCTATATACTTAATTTCCATAGGTGAATTCAAGGAATGCTCTATTACCTACTTGTGGTGCATGAAGTCTTTTCCAATTTCTTATTACCTGTTTTTTGATCTTCCTCTCCACTGATAAGAACTTTTGCCTTCTGAGATGTCTGTATGAAACTTTATTAATCCCCCTTGGGCAAAATTCTTTCTCATGCTCCACATTTTCCCTTCTGTGCACTCTGTCCTCTTCTCCCTGCCTGTTCTTCAGGGAGGGGGGACCATTAAAATTTCCTCTGGGCCTAGGGGTGGGCCAAGGGCAAATAGAGAGGTAATAAAGGAGAGTTTTGTAAGCCCCAGTTCTGGCTCTGGTCATCTTCCTTTATGAGAAATCCAGAGGTCATTTCCCAAGAAGGGATGGGGGTCTCCTCAGGGTATAGACCCTTGGAAAGTGAGTAGTCAGCAATTTATTTCTGGATTTGGATGCCCAGGAAACCTGAGCAGCCTGCTTTGACCAACATGATTTGTCATTTAGTGTAAAGGGCGTTTTTTACGGCCCTTGTTTCCCTGTTCTGAGAGAATGGCTATAACTTTCAGGAATATCTAGTTTGTGGCCAAAAGCAGGTCATTTTTGACTTATTAGGAGAAAAAGAAACTTGGGGAAAAAACAAACTGCCTTTGGAAGGGAGAAGAGTTGCTTCTAGCTATAAAAGTAATCCATGCTTATTGTAAAGTGTTTGGAAAATGAAAGAAGGTATATAGAAATAAAAGCAGCTGAATATTCACCAGCAAGAGAGGTAAGAGTTGTTAGGACTTTGCTACATTTTATAACCCATTTTCCCTATGCATGGAGAATATTTTACAAAATTAGAAAATATAAATATGAAGTTTGTATACTATTTTCTACTTAACATGCTCTTATTAGCATTTTCCATATCAGTAAGTGTTGGCTAAAATTTGCACTTTTCTTTCCTTAAGTAATCTCTACAGCCAACACGGAGCTGCAACTCACAACCCTGAGATGAAGATTGCATGCTCTCCCAACTGAGCCAGCCAGGTGCTCCTAAAATTTTCACTTGTAATGACTGTATAATATTCCACTGTGTGCATGCTCTTGTTTTTAATAATAAAAGCCCTTATTTTTTGAATATTTTGTGGTGTTTTGATTTAGTATAAGTGAAGTCTAAAATATATCTCTATATACAAACTTTTTATGGGCTTCTCATTTTTTAAAAAAGATATATTCTATAAAATGGGACTCTTGCAAAGAAGGATTATGGACTCTTGGTACATGTTTCCAGACTGCACTGGGGAAAGGCTGTTCTTGCTTACACTTGACCAGTGGCATACAGAGCATGTGTTTCAACTTACCTTCGCTCAGCAAAGCACATCTTACTCCAACCCACATTTTTGGCTCATTTCCCTATAATAGATTATAGAAAACTGAGAATGAACTACTGTGTTTCAGCCAATCTAAGACTCTAGCCGTTGTGAGATGCACCATTATATAATATAGCACTGAGAAAGAAAAAATGCCACTGGTTAAATTAGGACACACCATCAATTGTAAGACATACCCCTGTCATAGCAATGTTAAAGTGTGAAACAATGTACAACTCAGAATGAAAGAAATATGCATTTCATTTTATTTTCTTTGAGAGCATTTCTTTGGACCTTTTGCAAGTGGGTCAGGATGGATGTGACATCAAATGCAGGGACAATGGCTGTCTTTGTCTGATGCCCTGACATAGCCTCTCTGCCTTCTCTCCATCACTTCCCCACCCCCAACCCCTCTCCAAGATTGTCCCCACCATACCTATCATTACAGTTCCTCTGATGACCCACCTGAGTTTTCTATTCTTTTCATTATGCTTCAGAATCATCTGGCTGAGGTAATAGAGTCATCTGCGGGGTAGGAGTAGAGTTTACATACTGAGTTCTCTTGAGATTTTAACTGACCTATCTCTTACAACATATTGGTATTACCCAGTTATTTTGTATGACCACCCATGCTAACCAGTTCTTTCTTTTTTAGGTCAATTCCTAACATTCTAAAAACTTACTCCCAAATTTTGTAACCATTCTTCCCTATTTATGTAGGGAGAGAAATGCACAAATACACACATAATTTATAACACCTTCCCCATTCTCTCTGGAGTATGTGTGTGTGATATATAAATATTATATATGTACATACCATATATACATATGTGAACATACATGTATATTTGTGTATATATACTTCTATAAAGGGGGGCGCCTGGGTGGCTCAGTTGGTTAAGCGACTGCCTTCGGCTCAGGTCATGATCCTGGAGTCCTGGGATCAAGTCCCGCATCGGGCTCCCTGCTCAGCGGGGAGTCTGCTTCTCCCTCTGACCCTCCCCCCTCTCATGCTCTCTCTATCTCATTCTCTCTCTCGCAAATAAATAAAATCTTAAAAAAAAATTAAAAAAAAATATATATATACTTCTATAAAGTATATATATTTTCAACTTATATACATTTTATACTATACACTTTATGCTTCTTGGAAGAAAGAGGGCACTCATGTATATGTCCCTATTGAGAAACACATATCCATGCTTTATTAATCTACATATTTCATAGAAAAATATAATGTATATATTTATCTATAGTCAGTACCATGGAAGAGACTTTAGCTATGTCCTTTTATTTTGTTTTGTAAGTGGGTCAATATCTAATACCCTTCTTTACCCCACCAGAGTTCTTACTTAACCAGTTGAGGTAAACAAAAGAATAGGTAGATGATGATCAAAATATCATTCTATTTCTGACAAAGGATGAGCTGGAGAATGCAGTATAAGCATGAGGTACAACAGGTTTACTACTAAACACAGCCCAGAGCTCAGCCTCCAGCCACAGGCAACACTGGACCACTATAACCATCCCTCTCCCCCAAGAGGAGCAGGTATTTAATTTCAAAGGTTACTGCATGGTAATGAGCAGATGAGAACATGTGCTTTTCCAGGTCAGTCAGTTCCTAAACATAGTGATAGGGAATCGATGAGCTGGCCATGCCTGGTTTCTCTGTGTACCTCATCCATTATCCGTGTCACTCTGCCACCATGAGGGATGGTGCAGGGGACAAGGAGCATGAGAGGAAAAAAACCCTCCTCGTGGAAATCTGATGAGTGGAAAAGACAGATTTCTCCCCCCATCACTGGCTTTTATTTTACAGAGGAGAAAACGGAGGCCAATAAAATTTCATCCTCTTTGTCAGAATCATGTAGCCAGTTAAAAGCAGAATCAGTCTTATATTCTTCCTCTCCTGGCTCCTACTTTGGTGTTCTTCTTCAGAGGAAAGGGAACCGATGGGCTAATTCATAATAAAAATAAAAAACCTATTCACTCATTCAACTAATATTTATCAAACACCCAGTGTGTGCTGACCACTGCCTGGTCTCCGGAATTAGTGCTGAACAATACAGAAAAAGTGTCTGCCTTCTTGAAATTTACCTCCTAATTGGGGAGACAGATAATAAACAACCAGCTGAAAGTAGGCTGCATGCTACAAAGACAAGCACAACAGAGTAAGGGTGACAGAGGCTACTCTTAACAGAGAGCATCCTAGGAAGGCCTCCATGGGCAAGTGAGAGTTGAAGAGAGGAACCAGCTATAGGATTTCTGTAGGAAAAGCATTCAGGCAGAGGGAATGGCTGATATCTTAAAGGCCCACTGAGTCCCAATGTGCTTGGCTTTGAATTTATATTTTGCTACTCTAAAGAGAAGGGAAAGGACAGAGAGGGTAACAATCAAATGAGTAGATGTTTTGGACCCCACGTGGAAGATGACTACTTTCCCCTATTTCTGAGGCTAGTCTTGCCAGCAGACATCAGCAGATTAGACTCCTGGGTGAAATATCCCTAGAAGACCTTGCAAACTCTCCCTTCTAATTCTCAGCTGAGCAGTATTATTCTAGCTTACTCATCTGGAAGAATGGCTTGGAATGATCTTTATTGTCCTTTGGTTCTCCCATGCTAATAATAATGCAGCACCCTCTCTAAGTAGGGAATGCCATACACATTAGGGGTGAGAGTCTCTCAAAATCCTGAAGACTGTTGTATTGCTTGTTCACTGTCATCCCTTATTAGTGAAGGTGTCACAGTCCCGACTCATATCCTGTTGGGCATTTGGTATGTTTCTAGTGAATGCTTATATTACATTGATTTTGAATCACCAAAGGCATTAAGTGGGTGAACAACACAGCTTTAGAAGAAATCCTCTGAGCTTTTGGATATTAAGATATTCTTAACTCCTGCTCTATTTTTGTTACAGCCAAGTCTCTGGTAAGTTCCAAAGGATTGTATAGCCTGGCTCATCATTAGGCTCAGGATCCATAAAACTTATGTTTCAAGCTAGTTACTATCGTCACTACAGTGTGACACGATAGGGACCCACAGTGGTGTGAGATTTCAGGGAAACTGCTCATTAAGAGCCAATCCATTCAGTTCACCTGGAAGAAGTCATTGGGCAGAAGTGGGAGGGTAAGAATGCCTGGGAACATTAACTCACTCAGCATGGTGCTGAGCTAGTGTCTGCCAGGGGGGCCACATCATTAAGGTACATGGACTCTCCTAACTATGGGAGGGGAGGAGAGGTATTGGGGACTGGAACAGATCTGGAAAAAGCCAAGCTGTGTGTGTGCATTAGTGTCTTTAAAAAGTGCAGTTGAGGGAAATGCCTCTCAGAAGTAAGGAAAGAGAACTGAGGTGGCTAATCACATTTCTCTCTCTGTTCCATCTCTCTGTGAAAAGCCAGGATAGAAAAGATGGGGAGATAAAAGTGCGCCATGAATTAACAGCAGAGGAAGAGCAGGATGGGTGCAGGGTGAGTGTGCCGTGCCCACCATTGTAGTCTGCCCTCCCCCAACGTTCTCTAATGCACCGCCTGGCTACAAGAGGGGCTTGGTTCTTATTTGTGGAAAGATTTAATAAATGATAGAACAAATGAATGAGTGTGGTACCTTGAATCAAAGCCCAGTGTGCTTTTCAGGGCCTACCTGATAAATTGGTCTTCATGTGAAAATGAATTGTATAAAGAGAGGCTATTTAAGTGAACTCTAAAGTCACATTGTATCTGACGGGATGACTCTGAATGTACTCATCTCAGGCTTTTGGAAAGTTTAGAGAGGACCATGACCATGAGGCAGAAGCATAAATAAGAACCTGTGCCTAGACTTAATATAACACAGAAATATTTATATGAAGCCTTCCATTGTAAGGTTTGTCATACCACTCAATTTACTATGGGCAAAATTTTACTATTTACACACGTAATTCACTTCTGCCAACTATAGCGGGAAATTCAGAAGTGCCTCAAAGACCTATGTAGGTTACATGTGATCCTTGAGACAATGAAGGTCTTATCTTCAGTTTCTCTCTGCCCAGAATATTACTTAATTGTGCTCAATTATCTGAATATTTGTACATTTATTCACATCTATCCATCCAGCCTTCATCTTCTTATCAATCCACATACATCCATCTGTCCCTCCACCCATTTCTCAAATTCTCCATTCATGCATCTAATCATGCATCTATTCACACTTCCATCCATCCATCCGTCCGTCTGTCCATCTGTATGTCCATCCATCCAATTCATACTTTATAAGCACATGCTATGTGTCAGGTCATGTGTATTGGGAATAGACATAACAAAGACATGGTCCTCTGTCCCTAGTAGCTCATTGTCATTTTGGTTATGAGTTACATCTTGGGCTGACACAGCATGTGGTTTAAACTTCTATTGCATTTTAATGTTGGTACACTTGTCCATTTGCACAACTACAAAATTAGCTTTTTGAGACCATGCTTTGTTTCAATTTCCTAGTCATATTGAAGAGAAATCTGTGTGTCAGGGGGGTATGCAATTTGCCTCAAGTTCTCTCAACTGTTGATGGCAGAATAGACACTAAGACTTAGGTGTTCTCTGTGACAACTCAGGGTTCTTTTTTTTTTTTTTTAAGATTTTATTTATTTATTTGACAGAGAGAGAGACAGCGAGAGAGGGAACACAAGCAGGGGGAGTGGGAGAGGGAGAAGCAGGCTCCCCGCCGAGCAGGGAGCCCAATGCGGGGCTTGATCCCAGGACCCTGGGACCATGACCTGAGCCGAAGGCAGACGCTTAACGACTGAGCCACCCAGGCGCCCGAACTCAGGGTTCTTTCTATTACCTTCTGTGCATTCCCCCCCGTTTGTGCTCTCAGGTAGTGTACGTCTGGGACTAAAGCTGAAGTGGGTACTCACTTCCTGAACAGAATGTAGATTCTATGGATAGTCTGAAGTCTTGGGTCCTATTCAGGAAGACCCTGCAAGCCTTGGAAACCTGGACACTGAAGAGTCTTCAAGAAGCCAAAAAGAGATCAGTGCTACTGCATGTTTTAATTTCTCAAAGAATATTTATGATGTGTCATTAGAGGCCTTCAAGCCTGCACAAAACACTGCATTTACAGATGACACCCACTTCAGTAAGAGCCTAAGGGGGGACTCATTAGCAGACAATTAGTTATTCAACTTGTTAAACATTAATTTCTCTTATGCCTCTGGTCGGCCTAGCGAAACATAAGAGGGGGAAATAGAGCAAACTCAAGTTACTGGTCCTTGTCAGCAGGCTTCCTTTTTCTCTATAGGCCTAAATATTGCTTTGGTATATCCTTCATTACCCTGAGAGGTAGGGGGTTCCTGGAGGAGGAAGGCTCCTAAAGAGTAGAGTAATGTTTCCTCTGATTTTTTTAAAAGTTATGAATGGATGGTCTTTTGCATACAAGTAACATGGTAGTCTCAAGCTCCCACCATAGAGGACAAGCCCCAGATGTCTTGGATGCTAAAGTTTTTAAGGCAGTAGACATTGGCACATGGGGCTGTGGGTGCCCACTGACATAATGACCATACTGTGGGAGAAAAGAGGACCCTGTTGTGAGGATTTGACAAAGGAAGTATGGGGCAGAGAAAGGGAACAGGGAGCACAGATTCTAGATTGTCAGCATCTAGGAATTTGGGGGCCAGAGAAGGAAAGGAGAACATTCAGGAAAAAAGAGAGGCACAAAGCCAGGAGACCAGAGATGCTGCAGTCTGCAATGGAAAGCTGCAAAGCCACGTCTGAAGAGCCATGCCAGCTCTTCTGAAGCATGGCACAGTGTGGGGCTAATAGGAGTCAGGCAAGGTGTTAGGGCTTGGGGCAAGTCTTCGGAAGCAGCAGTTCCCTGCCATCCACAATGTGGCTAAATAGTCAGGGAGGGTTGGGTGGAGAAAGACCACCAACTTGCAGGGCCAGGGCATTCCCAGACCTGCTCCTGGGTCTCAAGCATCAAGGTGGTCTGCAGGGTGAAGACTCACTGGTCAGAAATGGCCTATGTACTAGGTGTACATAGGTGTAAGCACAATGTAAGCCTGGGTTTCTTAGTCTTATGAAAGAAGCTAACAGTTTGGGGACAGAAAGATGTTGGCATCTCAAGAGAAGGAGAACCAAGAAATGAAGGAATGCAGACAGCTCTGGTGATATCAGTAGGAGCCTTTACTTAAAGTCAACTGTGCCCCTAGATTCAGTGGTAAATGAGCCAATTCCTGCTCTCCTTCTGCTTAAGTGACTTCAGGTTGACCTTGTAGCATTTGCCACAGAAGGTGTCCTGAGCTAGCTAGCTCTGGTTCTGGGTTAGGGCTCACCTTAAGCTACATTTTAAGAAATAATTGTCATTCTCTGAGCAGTTTGCACCAGGAGTCCAGGACATACAACTCCTCACGGTAGAGACCCTTCTTATGTAATAAATAGGAACACCCAGTCTCAGAAAGGTGGAGTCCTTACCCAAGGCTACGAACCTGGTAAAGTTGTAAAGCTGATTCCACAGACTGAAGTTCAGGTGTTTTCCTCTCTGCCATGTGGCCCGCCCCCTCTCGGTGAGGTGAATTCCCAAGATCTTCCTCATGACCCCTTCAGGGTTCCAATCCACTTTCCTGCCTGTAGCACCATAAGCTTTATTTCTCTCCCTTTCTCTATACCCATCAACACATATAGGTCTCAGAATAGGACGCTTGCTCATGGCTGGGGACGGCTAACTAATTATCTGTGCATAGCAGCCTAATGAGCAAGACACACATTGTATATATGCGTATATATATATATATATATACATATACATACATATATATAAATAATAGAAGCTGCTATTATATATATAGAAGCTCGCTCTCTCTCTAGAAGCTGCTGCTCAGTAAATGTTCATGATATAACTCAGGAGGAGTACATATTTTCTCTCGGAAGGCATTGCTAATGCAGGCGAGGCCAATAGGGTTTGGAGAGGAGGCCGTTTTCCTCCCCTCTCTCCCTCCCCGCTTTGTCCCAGGTATCTGTGCCACGCTCTGCATTCCTGTCTGTCAGCCTGCCAGGTGGGTCTTCCCTGTTAGTGCCAGCCTGCTGCTTTAGGTGGCATTGTGTGACTGATTTGATGACCTGTGACCTGACTGTCCATCTGGCCACTCAAGAGTTCGACCGGCTGTTTACCTTTTTCTGCTGCGACTGAATTTCCATTGCCTCTCTCAGCATCTGACTTGCAAAGCACTCTGCTCTGTCTGCTCAATGGATGAAAAGAGAGGGTGACCTCCTGCTGCCAGTTCCGCCCTGTGCCCTCCCCGCCTTCGATCAGAATGCACCTGTGCCTCGGAGGCTTCTGCTTTCTCTTGAACTTGCCATTGCCACCTCAGCCGGCACCCCAGCTAGCCATGTGTGCGGGGCTCCGTGAAAGGAGAGACGTTTCATTTTGCACTTGGCAGGCGCTGAACTCAACTGGACAATGAGACCCGGGAAATATGACACCATCTGCTTCCTGCCATGTTCTGGCTCAGGCACTTGATGTCTGGACATCAGCTGGTACCTGAATGCGCCGGGTCCTGTGAAGTGAGCCATTCTGGAAACGCCTTCGCTGTCACTTTCCTCAGTAGCACAATTTACACAGGCCAGCCTGCATTGCTGAGCATGTTTTCCTTCTTGACTCCCAAAGTAAAAATGTCTTCCTGCTTTCTAAGTTTTCCAAATTAAAAAAATATATATGCATAAATATATAGGTAGAGAATAGAAAATGTTAGCTTATTTGGCCATCTTTTCGTATACATGGGCTTTTTTCTGCTATAAAGATAGCTTTCTTACATCAGTCCCAGACTGCCTTAAACTGTATCAAGTGTTGTGTGCTTTGGTTGCCTCCCCATTCCAGGTGGGAGCGATGTCCTTAACTAGCGGTTAACTGAGGATTAGGTACTCCAAAAGGAGGATTAAGCCAACAACTGTGTCACGGAAAATAGGAAAGACTGGTTGGGCCTCCTCCATGCGGGGAGTGCCTAAGCCAGCTGGCAGCATTCGGGGCCATAGGAAGGAACAGGAGCTGTTTCCCTCTTGCCATGGCCCCTGCAAATCTCAAATTTCCCTGAACCTCTGACCTGCTGCTCTCTAGTTCTGGAAGCTGCCAGGCAGGTGGCATGGGCAAAGCGTTCAAGGCTGAGTTCTTTCCTGACTCAGTGGTTATAATCCCTTTGTGGACAGACAAATCAAGCCACCTGTGCAGAGTATTAAAAGTGAAACAAAAGGCAAAAAACAACACTGCCGATCTGTTAATGAATTTTCAGACTCAGAGTATGCCATCTGGAACAGACACAATGGCTTCTGGAATCTGTGTTGCTTCTTTCCTCTGTCTTATGATTTTGACATGGTTTTGGTTAGCCATTTCTATTTTGATGCTTAAAGAGTGATATTACACAAAATCTGAATCTTAATTGAAAATGTGTGCTTTTCTCATTTAAGCTGGTTGGCTCTTTGAAGAATTATGGCATTGCAAAATTTTCCTGGTGGGGTTCCTGAGAAAATTCTTTTTGGTCACCAGATTGTTTCCTAAATTAGCTGAAGCCTTGAAGTCCTAGGTCATAAGGAAGATGAAACAATTTGTCACAGTGTTGAGTATGACGTTAGAGCAAATGCTGTGTTTGAATTTTAAGAGAGGCGTCGGTTTTAGCGAAAGACTGAGAGAATGGGTGGGCTGCTCACACACGTACACGTAGGACATGACAGCTGGACCATTACCATGACTTTAATAAGAGCCATGGCTATACTCAGCCAGCCTTACAAGAGACACAACCCACTGGACTTTCTTCTGGGATGATCGATGAAATGCACCTGTGCATACATACATGCTTGTGCGCGTGCACGCACACACACACACACACACACACACACGCTCTGGTCCATGTCATTGTTGTTACACCTGCTAGAACCTGTGGACAGAATTGCTGTTCTCCCTTTGACCAGATGAGGTCAATTCAGAGCCCCTTCCCACCCACCCTCCTCTGCCAGCCTAAATTCTCCCCTGTGTGGTATGGTGAAAACTATACTCTATACTCTGGTCCTAGAGGTGGCATTAAAAATTTGCTCATGTTTCAGAGGGTTATATGATTATGTGGCTTGTATCATCACATAGACTACAGTTTAATTACTAATTTCTGGTGAGCCATGTCCTTTTGTTTAAGATTCTATTGTTTAATACATCTGCCCCGTGGACATTTATAGCAATATCAATGAGAATAACATGGTAGTTCTTCATTCTTCTCCTTCTCCCTCCTTCATGATTGATGTAGGGTTATGGGGAAGGCCCATTCAGCCCTTTAAAGGATCAAGGAGCCTGACTGTGCACTCCAGTAAGTAAATCCTGGCTAGGACGTGGGTCTGGTCAGCGGTTAGCAAGCTGAAAAGAAGGCTCTACAGGCGTGGCTTGGTCCAGCATTGGTCACTTTGTTGGCACTGAATGATAACAACCTTGGGCATCTTAGAGGATGCTGTGTTCTCGGCAAAGAGCCCACCACACACAGAGAGCCAAGGATTAGAAGTCCCATAATGGAGATCATTAAATGTTGTAGTGTTAGTAATAATTAAGCAGCGTTTTATGATTGCACCAGCAGGCTAGTCAAGTGAATAATTCTTTTCAGGGTTTGCTCTTTCTCTCCATAGGTAAAGGATTTAGATGGATTTATGACATTGGCTGAAATGAATCAGTGGATGAATGATTACAGGATTTGGATGTGGTTAAGCCAAGATTAATGCCACTGGTTCCTGAGAACGAAGGAGATGACTGTCGCCCAAGTAAGTGAACTTGCAGTTCAAGATGTACAGCCTTCTAGCCAGCAGTTCAAATTCTCGGGGCATATACACACGCATGCACTATCTCAACCCAAATCCAGCATTCCCGTGTCACACTGTGAAGGATGGTAAGCAAACAACAATAATGATAGAGAGCTTGAGATATGGTGAATAAAATACTCAATGTGAGTAAACTGCTGCTTACTAGGATTCCCGGGTCACCAGGGTACCATTTAGGCTGGGGCCTTAACGAGGGGTCATTTACCCTTACCTATACCAGGACCATTACCTTAATTGCTACTCAGCCTTCATGAAAGTGTTTACGGGTAAACAGTTTTCACCAAGGGAGTTATTAAGTACCCCCTGGATTACCATAGGATCAGGAATCATAAAAATAGTAGCAATTGTAGTCATAATAACCTATGTTGTGTAAGTATCTTTTATAAATGTCTTAAATTTCCACCACCACCACCACCCAGAGCAGCTTTAGGGTGAAGCACAGCATAAGAAACAGAGCACTGGTTATTAAAAAACATGGATGGATGAGAGCGTCCTCCTTATTCATCAAGTCTGGAAAGCATAAAAGAACAAAAGGGCTGCCATACCTTAACCTACCTATTATCTCTATCGTCTCATACTTGTGCTGAGGAACATGTGAATTGTCCTCACTGTAATCGAGGGAGGAAGTATGCTAAGTAAATATATTTCACACACATGCCCAAGGTCAAGGTGGAGCCAGAGTTTTGCAACTAGTGTCAGTTCCATCACCACTGGCTCATTCAATGGCTACATGACACCCAAATAAGTTGCAAACAGATATTTCAATCCATACCCAAGATATTTAACTAAATTAAATGGATTTGGGGGCTCTGGAGACCTAGCTATCCCATTTTGTGGACTGCTTCTCTGGTCCCTTGCCATGTGTCTACCTGATAGAAGATTTGCAGTAGACTGAGAAATCCCGAGACTGAATTCTTGGTTGAGTCAACCTGGAAATGCTTCCCACATCAGTCCTTGGGTGTCCTAAGCTGATGTTCCATCCATATGGTCTCATAAAGTCCCTCCTGCTTCTGGACTATTGTGATATGCCTCCTCTCTCTCCTCAGTTGTCAGCAAAATAAAATAAACCTACAAAATAAAATTCAACCTGAAAGAGTTTCATTCTATGCACTGTCTTTGGACCCTTACCTTCTTCTCTGGCTGTCTCTTACAACTTCTCTACCCATGTAGCCCTCTGGATCATTTATGCCCCACTCTTTCTGCCTGCCCTGCCAGCAGGAAGCAAGAGGATGTCGTTATAGTATTTCTCAGATTGATCAATCAAAAGACCATCTTTAAATGAAACAAATGATCATAGACTTCCATACTGACATGCTAAGTACAAATAAAAAAGTTGGTATGGGTTTCTGCAAGGACCCGAGAGACTGAGAATGATTCTCTTTCTTGGTCAGGAGAGAACAAGATTCTTCTTCCAAAGGGGTGTCTTTGAAATATTTGAGGAAAACAGTCCTAGATTCTTCAAGCCTTTTCCTCATCAGGGTAACATTTCATGTTTCTTCAGCTGTTCCTTATAGGAAATAGTTTCAAATTCCCTTCCATTCAGTTTACTTCTCAGATGAAATCCAGTTGTTTAATGTCTTTCTTAAAGCATCAGCAGAACGACACACAGACACATCATTCCCTTGATCTGGATCCCACACTTCTAGAGTTGTCATCTCTAATTGTTTAAAGGCTTTTTTGCAGCCACATCCTATACGATTAATTCATGTCGATCTCGCTGTCAACTAAAAAGCCTATAACTTTTAAAACACATGCATGACTATTATGAAAGCATCCCTCCTTCCTTCTGTATTTATGCAGCTGGTCTACTGAGCATAAATGAAGGCCTTCACGTTTATCCCTATTACAATCCACCTTGTTAATAAGCCCAGCATTCTAGCTTTTCCGAGTCTTTGATGATCCTGATTCAGTATTTTGATCTCCTAACTAGTTCTCTCCGATGAAAATTGATCTACATACCATTTTCATACTTGGTAAAATGTTGCTGTCACAGTCCTATCCTTGAATCAAAAGAGACCTGTCTCAGTCTAGGTTATGAGCTGAAAACTCAACACCTACAAGAGTGAAGAGGTAGGTAATAGAGAGTGGTCAGCCAGAGTGTATTCAGGTGTTTCAGTTCACACTGATGAAGAATATGAATAACAGTAACAGTATGCTGACCAACAATACCGAGTGAACCTTGGCAAGTGGTGGGTAGAAGCCGCGATGTTGCCATGTGGTCACACTCCGGTGGTCTTTAAACTAAGGCTAAATAGCTCCTGCTGTTTCTGACAACTCAAGCTGCAACAATGTGCAGTATATTTTTCATCTTAAGATATTGCTCATAACCGCAAACTAATTAAAATAGGGCACAACAAAATCATGGACTGATTCTCCTCTCATGCAAGGACACATAACCTTGCTCCTGCCCTGGGGGAAATTCTGCCTAGCAACAAGGAGATCTCACAAGGAAGAAAGCCCTCTCCCCCCCAACCCCCCCACCCCCCGCCCACAAGAGATCACAGCCAATACTTCTTACACTGCGAGTGGTAAATGCAGCCTAGAGAAGGGGCAGAGCAATTTGCTTGTGTATCACTGATTAGGTGAGTGTTCACACACATGAACAGAGGGGTGATTTCTCAGGAAAACAATAACTGACCCACTCTGTTGTTGTTTTTAGTTCTCTTATCACACACACGCACACACTCACACACACACTGAAGGAAAGAATGAATGAATGAAGGAGGAAAGGGCCTATCCAAAGTAATCTGGGATAAACTCACTGCTGTTTTCCCAGGTAATAAAGATGGCTATCTTTGTCCAGAACAGATGCTATGAGATCATGTCTCCAAGAGATGAACTGAGAATGAATTCACTTAAATTATGGTGCTCACAGAGAGGATTTTAGCTGAACATTTGTTCATATGATTTATGGCACCCTCCATCCGGTGGAGTCAATGCGAAAAAATGAAACTTAATTACAGCATAGAGACAGCAGTTTGCTTAAAAGAGAGCTAAAAGTTTGTGGGGATTTTTTTTTTTTTTATGAGACAGGAAATTATCCTAAAAGAAAAAAGAAGAAAGCTTTATAAAAAACATTTGCAACTCATCAGAAGTGTGGGTCTGGCCCTTAGTGTTGGGGGAGGGGAGGGTGCTGGCTGTGATTCTGCTTGGCCTCTAAGCAAACTACCCCCTACCCCAGGTCCCTACCCAATTCCTACTCCAATGCTAGCCTCTCCAGGATTCCTTTTTATTTTAGCCCAGGCTTTCCCTTTAGGGAAGAGAGTAGTATTATTGTCCTTTCTCCTTGGCAACTCAAGTCTGGAATTTTAAATTTATAGTCTAAGAACCAACCCAGTGTTTAGATGGCTCAGCGGGTGTTATTATCAAATCCAATTAAAAACATTCCTTCTGTTAATAAAAAAGTCAGCGCCTTCTCATTAAACTAGGACCCACCCTTAAGTTAATTAATGGCTGTTAGCACCTTATTTGCTTTCAAGGGTCTCTTGGGGACTGGGCTTCTGAGGCAAAGCAGAGTCTAGTCAGTAGGTCAGTGGCTTAGTTTGAGGCACACGCCTGGCCCCCAACTTATTTTACATCTGAAGCTGAGTCTCTTAAACTCTTTATATCTTGAGATCTCCTGAGATCCCATCCAGAGAGGCCAGGTTAAGGGAACTTATTTGGCCAAGTTTTTTAAGATCTGCAGATGAACCTGTCTGGTGAATAATACTAATGCTTCTGATACTCACTGAATGATAATTGGCCCTCTTTGGACCATTTAGGATTCAAACGCCTCCACCCAAATCATTTCGTGAACAGTAGCCAGCCTCTGAGGGCTAGATTTAGCTTTTTCACTTAAATTTGCAAATTGGCCCTGGTTTCATCAAGAAAGAACATATAGCAACGCAATGATACTACCTAACATTTGGATAGCGTTCTGTATTTTCAGCATGCTTTCAGGTAATACATTATGTAACTCACAAGCAAACAGCGTTTTATCTTTCTCAGGTATGCGAAGACAGCAGGATTCCTGAATTCTCAAAAACTAATCATGAGCACCTCTGAGACCAACTGTTGGGTCTATTTTCAAGAGATTTTGCAGTTAAAAAAGTGATTGGTGATTCCATTTCCTCTCCAAGAGTCAAGTGGATTTATCAGCTTCAAGTCCTGCTTTCGCCTAAAATAAGGTGCTGGTCTGGGCGCGCGAGCTCAGATTCAGGGGGCGCCCACTCAATTCATCCTCTTTTCCTTATTACTCACCTACCAGTTCTTTCTCACTGCCGTTGCTGCTCTGGTAGCTTTAATGGAGGGCATCAGCCCCGAAGAGCAGCTCTACAAATGCGAGTGTCTTCCCTGTGCACGGGAGAGAGAAACCTCTATCACCGAAGCCTCACCTACAATTTATCTAACAAATTCCATTTCCTGCATGCCATTTGCCAGTATTTATCTTGTGTGTGGGCTTCCATGGAGGATGGTCATAAAGGATTGTTCTGTTCTATCCCAGAGTCATATTTTTCCATCTAAATAATGAAGGGGCTTCAGCTCCCTTTCTCTTTTGTTTCCTACTGCTTAGATAAGATGTCCATAATCAGGATGCTTAATATGAAAGTTGCCATTTGGGTTATGTTGTTTTTTGTTTTTTTTTTGTTTTGTTTTGTTTTTTGCCTAGAAAGGGGACCTCTTTGTATTTTCTTTCCTTAAAAAAAGGCTGTTGAATTTGACAAGCATCCTTATTTCCCTCTCTCCTCCCATCCTCCCTTCTTTCCTTCCTCTCTTCTTCCTTCTTTCTTATATATAAATAGCCAGCTTTTCCTATGTCAAATTGTCTTCCTTTAGAGATTAAAATATATAATAATAAAATGCCATTTATATAAATCACTTGACAGGTAAACTGTGCTTTGTCTGGCAATGTTTTAAATTAACAGTAACCTAAATAGCATAGAGGACTCTCCATAGGGAAGTTGCTTTCTTCTCCTTCATTTTTTAATCCTCCAATTGCAAGCCATTCATTTTTACATTTCCCTGTTAAAGATAGGACACTAAAAGTGCATTACCTTAATAATCAATAACTCAGTGGGAGGTCCTAATGGGGAGAATTCACTGGAAGCTGCATTCCAGTTGAAGTAGCAAAGGACCACCACAGGCCTGCAGGCTATAATTAGACAACCATAAAACCAGGAGGTAAAGGGTGGCAGACTACATTAGCAGTAAAATGCTAACTTGCAAGTAATAAGTCTCGAATCTTTCATGTCTACTCGAGTGTCACTTATACTTGAACAAGGAAAATGTTATGTTAAAGAACAAATTTACATTTAGGATCCCTAAAGCTTAAGGACTGGTGAAGGTTAGTGTGGCAATGAGAAAACAAATGAATACAAATCTGCACACTTCACAATTTTCACTCAGCGCTCCCTTTCCTCTCCCTTTCTCTTCCATCCACCCGTTTTCCATTCCCCTCCAGGGTCTGAGAAACATCACAGAATTTAAACACAGGAAACCAATATAAAAACCCTCTCATGCAAAGAAACAGTGTGGCTGACTTTACATTGTTTCTATTCATGGCTCACTAGTTTTACATTTTCTGATCAGTGACTGCCACTGAGACCAGGAAACCAGTTTCTTCAAGAGCATGAGGGGACTGTCTGAAGGCCTTGCATTATTGATTTTCTGCTCGTAGATTCCAGTTGCTCTGTCAATCATGGGCCAGAAATACAAGATGGCAGTCAATAGGCAAAAGGACTGAGCTCCCATGAAGACAACAAAATAATTCAAAAGATCTGATGGAAGCAGAAAATGCCAAAATCCTCAGAAGAAAAGAAATCAGATAAGCTTTCTGGAAAGGAAAGTCCATAGGGCCCCCAAAGATACATTATCTTCGAAGGGAAATATGTTCTTGCCAATGAGTCTGGAATTTGTTCACCAAATTAATTCATTAATGCAAATACTTCTTAAGTGTTGGTTGGGCAACATTATAGGCATGGATGTCACAACGAGGAATATTATTCTCCTGCTATTGGATAGAAATGTATGGGGTAAACATGAAGTTGCAAGAACAGGTGCTGAGTACTATAGGAGGGGTAAGTACAAATGGCTTTGTGACTACTGAAGAAGGAGATGTGGCAGCCTGGGCAGGTCAGGAAAGATCCCGGGAGTGACAGTTGAGTTGTATCTTGAAGAACATTTAGGAGTTCTACACACAAAGGGGGAGCAGAACACTCCAGGTTGAGGACTTAGCATGTGACAATCACCTTGCACTTGCTCACTTTTATTCACACGGATTAAACAGGCATATGAATTTTTGAAAGAGGCATTCTTTAGACTAGAGCTATGAACTGAACACTCCGTTATGTTGGTTTTCAACTGTTTAATGATTTTTCCTCTCATCTTCTATGAGCTGTAATCCCACAGTGTCTAACTTATGCTTTGTGCAAAGAAGCTGCTCAATAAATATTTGTTAATGGATTGATCAGGGAGAGGAAGGCTGAACTGAAGGAGGGAAGCAAAATATCTTTAAGGAGTTATTAAATGTCTTTAGGATCCTTTAATGTGACTAAAAATATTAAAATTATTAAATGATGAAAAGACAACTATGAAAACTCAGGAGTAAAGAATCCACTACAAATTCAATGTTTGGGTAATGGGATTTTCTGTTTGATGGGATTCTCTGGTTAAGGAAAAGCTATCTTTAAATCTTTTAAAGTTGTATTTGTTCAAGTTACTACCATACCTACTAGATAGTGTGCTACGGGTTCTTTCCATTGTTTCCTGAATAATCAGACCCCACTGCTCTCCCACCCGTCAATCTCATTGGCTCCAGCCACAGTGGCTCTTCTAAAAGCTGCCAAGTGTCTTCCCACCTCAGGACCTACTAATGTTACTCTCTTTCCTGGAACACATTTCTTCCCCTACAAAGTATGAGTGATTTACGGGTCCTGGGTGAAGGCTGGGGCTCAGTCTCACTGAGTTCAGCCTGTAGCACTAACCTCCAGGAAGTTGCCACCAATCCTTACAGCTGCCTATATACCACTGAAGCAAATGATTTACGGGAGCTCACCTCAAAACAACTGCAAACCTCCTCTCTGCAGTCTGGCCACGAATCTTTCCAACTGCCACTGGAGAATACCACCTTCTCCTTCTCTTCTTTTCTGCCTTCCACTCATTGTCTAACTCTAAACTGGGACCACCGAAAGAAGAGGATTCTGGGAAATGTAGTTCCCCATTCTGCTATGCAGTGAGATTGCAACAGAAGAGGGGGTGGTTAGGTTGAGTTGACTACAGACAATCCAGCACCCTGGCCAACTTCTACACATCCTTCATTTTCCCAGACTATTTCCTGACCCCTAGACAAGACTGTGCTTCTCTGTCACAGTATTTTTCTTAATAACACTGAGTACAATGGTAATATTATGGTTAATGTATAATTATGGATTAAGTATTTCTCTTACCCACTAGAAGCACTAGTTCTTTGTATTTACCTAAATATCCTGTCACCCTCAGCAACCTATTAGGCTCTCAATAAACATTTGCCGAAGGAACGAGTGAGGTACCTCAAAATTTTTTTCAATGATTTATACTCTTGCAGTGCCTGAAAGTCATCCTTTCTGAATATTGTACAGAGGTGAGGTTTTGATATAGATGTAACAAGTTGGAAGGGACTGACTTAAATCAATGATTGAAGAATAAGCTTGGAAACTGTTTTAAAAGGTTAATAGCAGGGAGGACAATTTGGCATTCTCTATCAAAAGTTTTTAAAATATGTCTATCCTTTGACCTAGAAATTCTAAGAATGTAATCTAATGACATTTTGAGCTGTGCAAGAGATTGATGTATAAAGATTATTCATTGCATTATTCATTGCAGCTTCTGGAAAGAGTTGTCCTTACTCTGTGTTTATACTTTCACACCTCCCCCTCACTTCTTAACCATGACTGTATGGCTTTAGTGCCCATAAACCCACTGAAAAAGTCTGCCTGATGCCAGTAATGACTCCCTTCTCATCAATAAATTCAGTGGATAATTGTAGTTTGCATCTTACTTGACTTCTCAGAGCACTTGCCTGTGGATAGTTTTCTCCCTTTTAAACATCCTCTCCCTCTGACTTCTAGTACTTGATTATTCTTCGGCCTCTCTGGCCACCCTTTCTCAATCTCTTTCGTGAGTCCTTCTTCCTCTGCTTTGTGGTTTTGCTCTGGGTTCTCGTCCCCTTCTGCTCTCTCTGGACAAATTCATTTTTTCCTATTCTTTCAATTACCTTTCATAGGCAGAAAAATCTCAAGTCTATCTCTAGACTGAAAGGATTTCAATACATGCGACTGGCTACTGGATATCTCAATTCAGCATGCTAAGCTCAACTTACTTAAAACTGAATATGTCATCATTCCCAGCAAATGTGCTTCATTCAATTACTTATTCAGCCAAAAGTGTGAGTGTGTGTGTGTCTGTGCGTATGTTATGGAAATGGAGATGAATTTTTTACTTACTTTCAGGTAGGCAAGTGAATCAGCAGCAGGACTTAAGTAGTCCATGATTATTCTTTTCAATCTAGTTCTATTTACTTCACAGTTAGGAAATTCATTTCAGATTTTGGCAATACAATTACCATCAAGTCCTGATCGAGAGGGTTTTGGGTTTTAGACTCCCCCTCTTTTTTCTGAATATTTTAGAATATTTTAGATAAGACTAAAAGAGCATGGTACCATTTCAAACCAGAACCCATAAGCATCACCTTTAATAGTTGCATAATTCCATCTACTGGAATTTATTTAATGATTCTCCTATTGCTACATTATAATAAACAGTGATTTCAGAAATATTCTAGTGAATTGAGGGCCCAGGTTGGTTGGTGCAGTGAGTGTAGGCTTCACTATACACTAATGCTCATGAGTCTGAAAATCTTTAGAGTTTAATTTGAAAAAGGAATTCCTAGCAGGAGTATATTCACCAGTATTTCTGTGTTTCTTTAAAAGAGATTTGCTTCCATATTCTGAAATAATCTGCCAGAAATAAAATAGAACACCATCTTTAAGAGATTGGGTGATTACTGTGTGCTCTATGCAAGAAGGGCTTCATATTTTACATAATTATGGGAGTATTTGGCTCTGCCTGGGTTGAAGATTACAGAAGGATAGTTTTCAAGATATTTTTGCCTTGTCGACCTTTCATAAGTCAGTTCAAATACAAATAAATCTCTGCAAGCGTGAAGAGAGAAGGAAGATGGCAGCTTCCTTTCCAGAGGACTATGACTTTCATTTGATTCATTTGAATAGTAAGTGAAGTTTTAGAATGATTTTTAGTATGCTCAGATAGCTATAAAACTGTCCCATGGCTTGTCTTCATGTAGACTGAGAAAACACCAACATACATGTATAAGATTTAAAGTGACACTAAGCTCTTGCTTGCCCCCACTAGCTCTCCTTAATGGCCATATTTGCTCCTCAGAAAATCTCTTCTGGCTTGTTATAGTAACTTAATCGAGTAGCATGAAAATAAAAAAGGTTTATTCTGTCACCCAGGCTAGCCACTTGTTATAAAGTACACAGAACTACAAAATATGGACCATTCTTCAAGAAGAAAATAATGTTATTGAGAAGAGGAACTATGTGTTTGAAATAAGTGGAATATAACTTAAATACATTGGCGATCTTAAGCCTGAAGAAGGAAAGATTTAAGTGGTAGGGGGTAGGAGGGCTTGGCAGAGTAAATATTGCAGTGGTGGCCCTGTGAAATGAGTGATTCAAGATGTTCTGCTGAATACCAGAGGGTGGGACTGGAAAAGGAGTGGGAGTTGGAGCAAATCATCTTGGAAATTTAAGTCAGAATTGCCCCGAGAGGAGAATGGCCTGTGTTGAGAGAGAATGAGTTTGCTATTACTAAAGTCATCTAGTAGATGCTGGATAAGCACTGATTGATGCTGCTATGGAAGGGGTCCAAGAGGGAGATGGGAAGCTGCACAGGGGAATCCCAAAGATCCATTGTGACTCCAAGATTCTATGCACTGCTTACAAAGCAGAATGATGGAACTTTCTAGCAATTAGATAGTATATTATACAGATAATGCAGAAATGAGACATTGTTTTAATAGGCTTGAGTGAAGCATTTCTTCTCTAGAAGTAACAGGTTGTGAATTTGTCAGTATATGCATTCTTCTGGGATATTATCCCCTGGCTTCATCGACCATCCCAAACACATTCTGACCACAGCAAGAGAGAACCCTGGTTAAAAGCATTTATGCCCACCCCTCATTGTATTTCAGTGAGTGAGACTTCAGTGGTGAGGTACCTGTTGTCTAACAGAAAACAAGATCCAAGAGACAAAACCAGGAGAGTTAAGCACTGATGGTAGGAAAGAAGAACAGAAGGGACCTAGGGGGAATAGGAATGTCAGGGGGTGAGGCAGAGCGGTGGATGGGGTATGACTCTTTTTTGAATTGGCTTAAACTAAAATCCTTTTCCTTCCTCGGGCAGCTCCCGTTTCATTTTCACAAATTGTACCACTGTCATGTCAGGGTTCTCCAAAGAAACAGAATAAAAAAGATATGTATATTTATGTTTATATATGTATACACACATATGTATATATATATGTATATGCACATATGTATATATATACATGTATACAAGTGTGTGTGTGTATATATATATATCCTTAAATAAATAAATCTCTTAAAATCTGTAAGAGATTTATTTTAAGGAATTGGCTCATGTAATTTTGGGGATTGGCAAGTATACAAAATGCATAGGTCAAGCCGGCATGCTGGAAACCTGGAAGGAGTTGATATTATAGTCTTAAGGCAGAATATCTTCTCCTCCGGGAAACCTCAGTTTTTGTTCTGATCTTCAACTGATCGGATGAGGCCCACACACATTATTGAGGCTAATCTCCTTAAAGTCAACTGACTGTAGATGTTAAACGCATTTACAAGACTGTCACAGCAACACTGAGATGAGTGATTAAATATCCGGGTGCTGAGGCCAAGCTAAGTTGACACCTCAAGTTAACCATCACAACTGCTATGCTAATATCTTCCAGGCCAAAAAACTGAAAGTGATCATTCTTTCTCATGAAATTTCATCGTGCTTTTATCTTAGAAAGGAACGCAAGGAAAATCCGTTTTTAACGCAAGTGGAATTAGGTGAATGGAATACCAAGAAAACACACAGAGCCTCCTTCACAGGTGTGTCTAGGGTCGGCTTTAGTAAATGGGGTTAGCAGTTGCTGGGCTATTTGTGTTCCTTTCCAAGTGGTAGCAATAGATTTGCTCTGATTCATCTTATTTTGTCTTTGTGAGATGGATGGCTTAGATTATGCCTAAAATTTCTGGGTAAGTGATGTAATCCCACTCTAACCCTCTTAGCCGTCTGGGAAAATAGCAGATATTAGCAAAAACCCATTAATTGTGTGCCTTTAATGTGTCACATCAATATCACAATAATATTTGCAGCAGCTTGTTGTTGCTGCATATCCAACAATTGCAAAATCACTTAGTTTTGCTGGTGTGTGTCTGAACTTGCCTGAGTTTTGCTGTAGGTCCTGGGTGCACTCCACATCTGCTCCGTGACTACTGGGCCATCTGAGACATGTCCATTTCACAGTCAGAGCAGGACAGCCATGCAGGGAAGCGGACACTTGGGATGCCTCTGACACACTGTCACCTCTACCCACATTTTATTGACAAAAAAAAGTCACATCAGTGGGGTGGGGAAAGTAGATTCTGTCTCTAGCGGGAGAAAACTGCAAGGTTACATGGCAAAGATCACTGATACAGGGAGAGGTGAAAAGTTGGGCCAATAGTTCAGTCGATTAAATTTATGATAGTGTATTAGTTTTCTCTGGTCGCTTTGACAGATTACCACAAACAGTGGCTTAAAACAACAAAGACGTATCCAGTCACAGTTCTTCAGGCCAGAAGCCTGAAATTAGTTCTGGGCTGAAATCAAGATGCCCCAGGGTTGTGCTCCCTCTGGGGGCGCTATGGGAGAATCCATTCCTTGTCTTTTCTAGCTTTTGGTGGCTGTTGGTATTCTTTGAGTTGTGGCTGCTTTGTTCCCATCCCTGCCTCCAGGGTCACGTGGGCTCTTCTTCCGTGTACGGGAACTCTCCCTCTGCCTCTCTCCTTACGGACACATGTGACTGCACTTAGGGCCTATTTGGATAAGTTAGGAGACTTCTCTCTATCTCAAGATCCTTAACTTTATCATAGCATTTACATATAAAGTAATATTCAAGTTTTCAGGAACTAAGTTCTGCTGTCTTTGGGTGATATTTTTCAGCCTATCAGGGAGGGGAACAACATCCATAGAAGGCTCACCATATAGAAGATTCTAATCCAAGCTTTTACATATGCTAACTCATTCTCAAAACAACCTTTGATGTAGTTTTAGTTATTGTCCCCACTTTCTAGATGAGGAAAATAAAGGCAAAGAGAAGTCTTGCCCAAGTAGGAGAGCCAGGAGTTGAGCCTTCTGGCTCCAGAGTCTCTCTGAATCACTACACTTTACTGCTTTTCAACTTTGCCTGTAAATCCATAGAAACATAGATGGGAACCATAGCCTCTAACACTGGGACTTTTAGTGCTGGACTTTCTATTTCATTAAGTGGATTGATTTCTTATACTGAGAAATATAGCATGAGCTTCGGAGAATTTCAGGGACTGACAAAAAAGAATGCCTTGGATGCTGTCAGCAATTGTTCCAGAACTATTGGACTGGGAGCAATAACCATATTCCTGGGTGATATTCCAGTGGCCAAGTTCTCAGCAGAGCTTCTCAGTTCAGAACATTTCTGCTTTGTAAATGCTTTTGTTTCCTCTCTTCAAAATTACTAAGATTGTGATTAATGCTTGACAGAGTTTGTACTCACTTCCTGCAGAAAGCTGAATCCAAGGAGTCTTAAGATGCACAATTTCATAGGAAATAAAATTGAGGGAGGATGATGGTTAGGTTATTTTGAACCAGTCATTCAACAGAATG
>NC_138372.1:63947776-63976049 GCF_054177405.1 Leptonychotes weddellii | reverse complement strand
GGGATCATGACCTGAGCCGAAGGCAGATGCTTAACGACTGAGCCACCCAGGCGCCCCTCACAAAATCTAATTTACTGTATTATGAAGAACCCTCTCATTGCACAAGGAAGGGTGAATCCAACCAGATGGGGTGTGAGCCAAATGTCCCCAGAGATTTTTCTATCGTTTGTGCTTTACCAGGACTTTCCTCCCTTCGCTCTATAGCCCACATGTTTTTGAAAGTCATCAACTGGCACATAGTTTAATCATTTGTCCCCAATCAATCAAAAATATTTTATATATAGGTGAGATATTTATTTCCAAATGGTTTTGTTGGCTCTTTAGGTATGCTAAAGATTTTTCTACTACACATTAAAAGCCACTATTATTTTCTCCAGAGTAAATACATTTAGATCCATGAGCTTTAAATAGATTCCAAGCTTATCAAAACTGTATCTTTAAGTCTGCCAAAATGCCTGAACAGTAAAAAACATATTCTCACTTAGGCTTCTTTAAGTTAAGACAAAAATCAGTTTCCAATGTATAAACAATAAACTCAGAGCAAGACTTTTTTTCTTCAAATTTTCAGTTTCTATCACTTTGTAGAGAACTACCATTTGGATGAATCGTAAAGAGAAGAAGGAAGATCAAGGCTAACAATTAAGTGTCTGCCATAAATGGAATTGCCAAAAATGAAACATGGTGCACAAATCAGGGAAGTACCAGGAGTTTTATGGCTATCTTTTCTCTGAATATAACTGCAGGCCCAGAGGCAAAAAACATGTAATATATTGGGAGGTTTAGGATGTTTGTGCGCAGCGGGAGGTCTGTTTAGGAGTTTCAGGAGAAACATGAACCCTGGAGATGATAGTAATACATCAACATGAAGCTTGTTCCCATGTCAGATGTCAGCACCCATTCTTCTCCTTGGCTGGAATGAGCTCATGTATGGCAGTCACATGGCCCTGCCCCTACTTCAGTCAGATCTCCACCCAAACCCGTCTCCTCAAAGAATCCTCTGAGGAGTTGACAATCCTATCAAAAGTAGCAACCCCCCCGCCACTCCACCCTTGTCTCTGTTTATTTTTTCTTCTTGATTTTTATTACTACTTCAGTTTATTATATGTTCATTTGTGGTGAGCTTGTTTATGTTCTGTCTCTATCCCATCCTATACACACATGTAGAACAGTGCCAGGCACAGAGTGGCTGCCCAGTACCTATCTGCTATTCCTGGTTCTTGTTGAACCCCCATCCTACACTTTAAGTGACACACTCTATTTGTTCGTTTTTAATTAAGTGCTTCTGCACAGACACTTTGGAATTCAGAAATATCCATTTGAAATATTTCCACAAATTCCCAAAAACAAAGAACCAAGGGGCATAAGATGTGAGAGGTCTTTTTATAGATAAGGAAAATGAAGCTCCAAGAAGAAAAACGAATAGTTCAAGGTCACACAGCTGTCAAGAATTGGGAAGTTCTGAGGTTTTATCCTACTGGCAAACTAGCAAGTTAGCCTTCCATACTCTCACGGATGCCAGCAGAGATACGACACTCCTGGGTTGGAAACAAAGGACTTTATTCTCATGGCCTACCAAACTTCATGGACATTATATTTGCAGTATTTCTCTTTGTTCTCTCTGCCTACCCACCAGCCTCATGGGAGTGATGTGGAGGCTGCACAAGTGGATACTCTGTGTACACACAGAGGGTTTGTGTCATAGCTGAGGAGCCCTGAGTTTAAGGATTTTATACTAAGCAGTAAGCAAAGCTGACCTTTGTTCCAGAGGAGTCACTATCTCTATTTTTCAATGTTGTATAACATACTTGAAAAGATAAAGAAAGGTCATACTACTGCTCATAAGACATGAAGAAATGCTAGAGATCTCTGGGGAATTGTTACCCAACACAGGCTGTTTAGTGAGAACAACTGGGAGCCATGTTCTAACTCTTAATTATTAAATTTCTTAAATAAAACAAATTAATTAAATAACATTTATTTATTAAATATTATTTAAATATTAAATAATTAAGTATTTAAAAATATAAAATATTAAATAAAATAAATACATTAAGTAATAAATAAATAAATTTATTAAATTACACAAAACCTGTATGGCCCTTAGTACAATGTCTGGCACATAGTAGATCCTCAATAAAAGTTAACTATTCTCATTTCTCATACTGTCTTTTCATCTTCGGGTTAATATATAAAGTCTCTGCTTTATTTCTGATTACGTGTACCATAGATATTGGAGTAGGCTTGACTTGGTGAAAGGATGCACTAGAAAAAAAAATCAGCCATAATCTCATCAACACTGAACTCTATTCTGAACACACTGATACGGGAAACCAACTACAAGAAATCATTAAATGAATATAGATACATCAGGAGTGTTTCATACCTTGTAAACATAATAAATACACGGAATCTTAGAGTGGGGACTTAAGATCATCTCCCCCAACCTGCCTTCTTTCCCCAGACTTGCCCATTTACTAGTGAGGAAACAAGCTGAGGGGCTGGATGGCTTGTCCATAGTCGAGTTAATAGCAGAGTGGGGAATGTAACAGTCTTGATATAATAGTATGCCTGTAACAATAACTTGAGTCTTATCTTCTCATACTGCTTTTTAAAAGGGCATTCACAGTATGAATGGTTTGAGTTAATTGCCTCTTTAAGTACTTATTCAGGAGAGTGAGGGGCTGCCGAGATTTGAAGGTGATGACTTGGGATAGATTGCAAGAGAAGCCAGGGGCTGCAGTGAAGTTAAGAGTACAGATTAAATGCTGTGAATAATCTTAACAACATCAGTTAATCAGTACTTACCTATTGAGTAGGAGATGTAAACTCCAGTCAGATGTGGGTGTGAATTCCTACTTCATTTAGCCCCTTAAAGCTATTTAACATTGCTTTGCCTCAGATCCCTCATCATATACAGTCTGAAGATAATAACTGTATCTTTCTTATAGGATTAAATGATAGAGGCATGCATAGTATTTAGCATAATACAAATATAGCAAGCATGCAATAGTATTAGGATAACTTACATATTATGTACCCTAGATTTTATAAATCATTTGGACTGAGTATTATCTGTTGCATCTTCTAGATTCTTTCGCCAGCCTTCTCCACCCTGCTTTGTACACTTGGAGAAAGAGCCATATGTGCCACCTCAATAAACAACCTTGGGTTCAGCTGATGGGGAGTCTGGCAGGGGAATGGAGAAAGTTCCCACTGTGAGCTCACTGGAAGTCCACCAAGAGCCTTAACTTCTGTCAGACTGCCCTCTCCATGTTGCCTCAGTACTTCAGGGTTCTGCCAACTGCCCTCACCTCCTTGCCTGTCACCTACTAATACTAGTCATGCGTATCGCATTGTCTCTTGTGGTCTCCTAATTCTTTGCTTCCGCTTTTATCAAGAGTCCCTTTTGTTCAGTGTTTCTCAAATTATCCTAATCTGAATGTGCCCTTTAATTCTTGCTGATTCATCATCTGCCCATTTGATCTTTACAACAACTCCACGAATTAAGTATTATTTCCATTTAATATATGAAGGTATAAGGCTCAGGCAAGTTAAGCTAATTTCCCAAAGTTAATTGACCATTAATTGACAATGTCAAGACCAGAACCTGGTTTTTCTGGCTCCAAAGTCCATGGTCATTCTAATACGCCATGTTGATGTGCATCTACATCATGCCCTAGATCATATTCCTCAAGGGCAGGCCCAGGGTTTATTAATCTTAGTGTTAATTCCTACTTCATTCCAAGTACATAGCATATACTCAATACTTCTAAAATTTCTATCAAATATAATTTAAATTTAAACGTTATTTTGGGGGAGGTGTATACTACTTAATCTATATTACATTTCACATAATATGAACATATTGTTTTATTATGTGATAATAATGTTATTACTTATTGACTGCCAAAAAATAGCACACAGTTGATGAAGGAATGCTGTTGGTGGGTGGTAGGGGAAAGAGGAGGATGGACTTCACAGGAAGCCTGGGGAGTTGTTCTGGTTGAATTCTTTCGTTTTTTTTTTCTGGGTCTCATTCTGAAATGTAAAGAGCTCTGGGACTCTGGCTGCAGATGAAAGAGCCACCTCTTTTTTTGGTTTTGTTTTGAGAGAAGCTGATGGAGGTGGGTGTGTTTTTCTGTGTTTGAATTTAGTTCTTTTCCTGCATTATAGAATCTAATTTCCTACAGAAAAGTTTAGCATCTGTTTTGTGATTTGATGAATGGCTGTGAGCTGTTAATTTAATTGCTTCCTAGTAAGACACTAATGACCTTTTTTGTTCCACTAAATACTAGTGTGTTTAGTTATAAATTAACCATAACTAAACACTTGGAGCTCCAATACTTACAATCATATTGCTCAGGTTTAGGTTGTAGCAAGCAGAGTTAGAGATAAAGATGGCCTGTGGGTTTTACTTCTAAAATCTGTAGTAGCTAAGAAGGCCATTGACTTTCTCATAGCAGCAAATTTAGGGAAACTCCCTGCAATATGAGCAGACAAAGGAGAAGAAAAGAAACACCCCAACACATTTCTAAGTCTAAGATGTTTTCATACTAGGAGTTGGAGCCTGGAATTTGGATCTTTCCAGTCCCAGTGACCCGAGAATTACTTGTTTTCTGGGTGGCCACAAGCAAGGGATAGGGGTAGGGAAATTAAGTTAAAAGCTGACTCTCCTATTTACTTATTGATCACCAGGTTTCAAATGTTCTTTTCAGAGTGAGGACATCTTTATATATTTCATGGGAATAAAAATTAATTTGGCACTTCTCCAGGTCTTCTGTCATGGCCACTGAGTGTTGATTTGATTGGTAATTGAAAGTAGGGTATTGCAGCTCCCACTGGACTTTAATCAGCTTCCTCTTGGAATACTGCCAAGTAAGATCTTTTCCTGAAGGGCCCCAACTAAACAGGGAGGCCACGGAAGGTTCGAGTCTGCCTCTAGCAACTGGAGTAATGCAATTGCTCGGGATGTCTGTATCATCGAGAGATTTATTTCCTGCCTTCTTTGAAATAGCACTTTCTCACCAACTAGGAATTCTCCCAAAGCTCCAAGATAAATATTTTTGGAAACCTAATGATATTTGATTTTCTCAAAACTGAGACAAAGATAAGGTGCATGTTCAGGAAGGAAATAGGCAAGAATCTCAGTCTCCACTCTTAGCTGAGGCATATTTAGTTTCCAAAATGGAGCCGTTGAAAGAAATTCAGAATGAACTGTAGCTTGAGTGAAAGGGTTTCACTGCTCCTTCAACTCCAGGATGGAGGGAGGGCTGCTGCATGGAATGTGGACCTCCCAGACATGGAGTTGATTTTACATCAAGGCTGGTATGAGAAACCAAGGGACACTTCCACCAGAAGGAACAAGAATTCTTTAAAATTGAAGATTTGTATGGTGATGTTAAGACAATGGAGGAATAAGTCAGTAGTGCATAAACCATATCTTGATACCTTTTTTTTTCCTTAATCACCCCTACATTCAAACTAAAAACATTTTATTCAGCATTTCAATGATCATATTGTGCTTTAGGTAAAGTGATACCTTATTACTGAGATAAATCTGAAGCCTTTTAAAGAAGCCTTAAGGACTGATATTGTTAAACCTTAGGCTCCCTACTTCCTCACCTATTAGAAAAGGTAAATACATAACCACATTTTGAAAGAGTGATTTAAATTTTTGATTTTTCTGGAAAGATGTGTTTCTAAGCTTAGAATTCACTCATAGTTCTTCATGTTAAGCACAGCCATGAGGTTCATATTAAGGATGGCTTTTAATGTCTCTCAAGGTGAAACTCTACATTGAACATGTGAATCACCATCAAATCCATCAGCAAATATTGTTAGCTCAAACATTGGAATCGATCTAGAATTAAACTGTTTCTCACCAACTTGCTGCTACAATTCTGGTCTGAACCACCATAACCTCTTACAATCACTTTCTGGCTGGACTCCCCGATTCCAACTCTGATTCCCTTTAGTCTCTTCCCAACTCAGACCTGTTTTATCAAAATACATAAGATTACTTTTTTGCTCAAAATCTTCCAAGAGCTTCCTACACCACTCGGAGTAAAAGCCACAGTCTTATGCTGTCTTTCGAGGTCTTATATGATCTTCTTCCTCCCCCTACCCTGTTCTCTCTCTTCCATCTCTTACCAGGTTCGATCCAGCTACTTTGGTCTCCTTGCTATTCATCAACTGTGACAGGAAAGTCTTAGCCTTAGCTACTTCCTTTCAGAAACACTTTGCAAGGTGTTCTTTCTCTCTCATTCCTTTCAACTCTTTGCTCAAATGTCACTTTCTTAACGTGGCATTTTGTTATTATTTGATTTAAAATTGCAACCCTTCCCATAACTGCTTGTATTTCCTTTGCCTAATTTAAATTTTTCATAAGATTGCCACTTATAGGGACGCCTGGGTGGCTCAGTTGGTTGAGCTGCTGCCTTAGGCTCAGGTCATGATCCCAGGGTCCTGGGATTGAGTCCCACATCAGTCTCCTTGCTCAGCAGGGAGCCCACTTCTCCCTCTGCCTGCTTGTGCTCTCTCTCTCTGACAAATAAATAAATAAAATCTTAAAAAAAAAAAGGTTGCCACTTATAGAAACAAAAGAACAAACAAACAAACATCTTTTGTTTATTGTCTGCCTTTCCCAGTGACAAGATAAGTTCTATGGGGGTGTGCCTAGAACACTGTGGGGTTCATAGTAGGCATTCAGAAATATTTTTGAATGAGTGAGTAAGACACTATGTTTTTACTCTTTGCAATTCTGCTAAAGATTCTGACTCCAATCCCACTTCTTATCATCAACCTAATTCCAATGTGTACGTAGGGGGGTAGTTTCCACACCAATAGGCAATCTAGCACCAGCTGGGTATCCTATAATTCAGCTCAATTCTGACACTATCTATGGAAAGATAGCATGAGATTCTACAGGTTAAGGACTCAGTCCCACCTGCCTATAACCCTCCACACCAGATGAAAGAGATACATAGGGAAAGGGTGCAGAGCCTTCCAGTCCTTCTCCAGGCATGCCACTCTTCTTGAATCTCCATGTGTTCACCAACACAGAAGCTCTCTAAACCCCCCCTTTTGGTTTTTTTGTGGAGGCTTCATTACCTAGGCGTGATTGATTAAATCACTGGCCTTTGGTGATTGATTCAAACTCTAGATCCTCTCTCTCCTCTGGAGGTCAGGTGGGTGAAACTGAAAGTTCCAGTCCTTTAATCACATGGGTGGTTTTTTTGGCAACCAGCCCCCATCCTTAGGTATTTTCCAAAAGTCACCTAATTAACATAACAAAAGACACTTTAATCTCTCTTATCACTTAGAAAATTCCTAGTTTTAAGAACTCTGTTTCAGAAACAGGGTTGAAGATTAAATATATATCTATATATATAAATTATATATATAATGTATATAAATATACATTATATTTTTATTATAATAGAATTACATTATATTATATATTTACATATATATGTATATAAATTACGCTACCACACCAGTGAAGTGTTCTCAAGGCCCAGTCTAAAGAGGAAGACAAAAATACAGGGTACATGGGATACGTAATAATAACACAACTGAGCAATTCTCCAATAACAAACACCCACACCTACTCCACACATAACTAAGATCAAGCAATACCTGGGGTTTTAACAATACTACTTTTTCCTGAATATAACTGGATTCTTGAGCGTCTTGTTGTCTTAGTTCCTATCCCAGCAAACTATGACATCTCAGGACAAACCACAAATCCAGCTCCAGGTGCATTAAAGAATAATCTAGATATTTTACTGAAGATTTCTTAGAAACACTGCAGAATATAACATTTCATATAATAATAAAATCTCCTAAAAATACTGCTTAACTATCTTCTTTCTCCAAGATTCCACTCTACGGCTTTCCACATACTCTCTTTCTCTTCTTTTATGGTTCCCAGCAACTTCTTAAGATAATTCGGAGCTCTGACTAGTACCTAGATCTAATCCCCTTGGTCAGATTCTGATACTCATCATGTGATTATTCTCCACTTTTTCTTCATTTGTACATATACAGGACAGTCCCCCGATTAAAACATATTATCCTCCTTTTGCCCAGAGTATATAGTGCCGATTTTTATAACAATCTTGACACCGCTAAACTCACCAAATTTATATCTAACAAGACTCCTCCCAATTTAAGCTCCAGTCACACTGGATTGCATTCAGTTCTGCAAATATGGCAGCTCCTTTCATATTTCTGAGACTTTGTTCAGTTTTCAGCTCCTTCCCTTCATAGTACCTCACTTCTCATCTGTCTGATGGATTTAACTAGAAAAGCACCTCGCCTATGAATTTTGTTTTGTTGTTGCCATCTTTCACAGGTAGAATTGGTCAGACTATTCTAGCTCTCTTCAGATACACAAAGCCTACTCCTGCCTTAAGACATTTCCATGTGTTATTCCCTCTGCCTGGGATACATTTTGCTCACTTAGCCACATGGTTTACTCCCATAATTTCTTCAGATCTCTGCTAAATATTATTTTAATAAGAAACTGTTCTTCAATGGATCTGTAAAAAAGAGCTAAGCCTACCTTGATCCTCACTTTGGTACTATCCATTCTCCTACCATGCCTGACTTTTTCTCCAAAAGCACTCATTTCTATATGGTATATATGTACTTATTTATTTAGTCCCTCTCTTCTGCCACTAGAATGTAAGCTCTCAAAGGGCAGATTTTTAAATTGTTTTCTTCACTTGTTTTCCCATAACCCAGTACACAATGTTAGGTATAGAGGCTCAATAAATATTTGTTGAATTAACTGATGATTCAATGTTTAACTATCCCTCTTACTATCTGGTCTATAGACTCTGTGAGGAAAGTTACTAGGTGCATTTTATTCACAATTTATACTGCATAATGTTTATTTAATGACTGGAAAGATAAATAAATGTATTTTATCTTGAGCACTTAGACAAGTTCGTCACATTGAATACATTTATATGCCTATATGAGGAAAGACTCTTCTGGGCAGAGGGAACATCAAATTCCAAGACCAATGGTACCCGTACACTTGACATATTCTAGGAACAGCAGAGTCAGGGTGGATGGAGAAAATTAAGAATAGTAGAAGCTGAGCTCTAATTGGCGTATATCACTTAGAACATTGTAGGCCATTTTAAAAAGTTTAACTTTTTTAAAAATAGGAAGACACTGGAGGATTTTGAACACAAGAGTTACATAATGTGGTTAAAATTTTAAAAGGACCTTTTTGCCTGTTATATTAGAATAGCAGACAAGAAGATTGCAAGTGGAAGAAGGGAGATCAATTACGAGACTATTGAAATAATCTTTGAGAGACTGTACCAGTCATGATTTGATAGCCATAGAGATGGTGAACAATGGTTAGACTCTGAATATGTTTGTTTTTTAAGATTTTATTTATTTGGGCACCTGGGTGGCTCAGTTGGTTAAGATTTTATTTATTTATTTGACACAGAGAGAGAGAGACAGCAAGAGAGGGAACACAAGCAGGGGGAGTAGGAGAGGGAGAAGCAGGCCTCCTGCCAAGCAGAGAGCCCGATGTGGGGCTTGATTCCAGGACCCTGGGACCACAACCTGAGCCAAAGGCAGATGCTTTATGACTGAGCCACCCAGGCACCTGATTCTGCATATGTTTTAACGGTAAATCCAATAATAATTTCTGATGGATTAGATGTGGAAGCAAAAGAAAAAAAATATGTTAATATTCTGGCTTGGGAACTTCCACTTCTGAACAAGGTGGAATAAGAGACCAGGTTTATATTCCCACATGAGACAGCCAAAGGGAAGAATATGAAATATATGACACAACAGTTTTCAAGACACTGGATATATCAGGCAATGAAGGACAGTGATCTGTGAGAGAAAGGAGACATGAGGTGATCCCAATTGTTGCCCAAGGTTAGTGCCTTACCTTTTCGTCTGTGGTTCATGGAGGAAGAACCCAGGATGATCCCAGAAAACTTATTCAGCTGAGATGGAACTGGAGTCTGGGGGGACCAAGGTGGCTAGAGTTTGTAGGACAGAGTAATGCAGAAGAGAGAACAATAGAGAGAGAGGGAGAGAGAGAGATATCTGGAGAACTGCAGAGCGTTCCTCTTAATTACTCATCAGAAAATTGATTAGCACATGTATGCATGCACGTGAAGAAACTACCTGAGGCTGGGGAAAGAATGTTCCAAAGGGATCAGAGGCAACAGTATCCAGTATTCACAAAAGGCTAAGAGCAGCCAGCCTGAAAAATGTCATAATTCATGGGGCATTGGGTAGAGCCCAAAAGTCTTGCCTCAGTATTTGGGAATAATTAGCCCTCAATTAAAGCTACTCTGGTCTCACTTAACAAATCTTAAAAGCAAGACCTAAAGGTATTAAACTCTTTCAAGTAAATTAACTGCATTATAGAATAAGGCTTAAGAATATTTATAGAAATACAGAAACAAAGTAAAATTACATTTCTGACATTAATCAAAGATTACCAAACATGAAAGAAGCAGAGAAGTATGACCTTTAATGAGGACAAAACTCACTCAATCAAAACTCACCCAAAACTGACACAGGTGTTAAAATTGCAGACAAGGACATTAAAGCACCTATTATACTTGCATCCCATTTGTTCAAAAAGTTAAATAGAAACATGGAAAATATGAAATGGACCTAAATCTAATGTCAAGAGAAAAAAACTACAGTGTCTGATCTAGAGATGAAAAATACACTGTATGATATTAATAGCAGATTATATCAACTTTCTCAACCTACATTTCTGCATTTTTTTTCCTAATAATCTCCATCTCTTATGAAATTTATAACCACACATATACTGTAAAAGATGTTTTTGCCTCCCAAGAACTAAATTTTGCCTTCTTGGGGAGACAGTCCCTCCATTGAAAATGCATGAATTCAATATTGCAAATGGAAAGATGAATGAAATTGAAGACATAGCAACAGAAACTATCCAAATGAAATAGACAGAGAGAAAGAGTTTTTTAAAAAATGCAAAGAGCATCAGTGAGCTACAGGACAACTTCAAGTGACATAGTGTATATGTAACTGAAGTCCTCAAAAGACATGAGGAAAGAGGGAGACAGAAAAAAATGTTCGAAGAGATCATGCTGAAATTTTCCACATTTAATGAAAATTGTAAACCCAAAGATCAAAGAAGCTTCTTAAACCCCAAGTAAAAGAAACATGAAGAAAACTACACAAAGAGACATCATGATCAAATTGCTCAAAACAAAAGATAAAACAGACCTTTCTAGCAGCTGCAGGGAGGAGGCATGTTAAACACAGAGGGACAAAGATAAAGATGACAGCAGATTTCTCATTGGAACAATGCAGCAAGAAGGCAGTGGAGCAACATTTAAAGAACACTGAAAGAAAAAAGATCTATGAATTTAAGTTAATACATCCAGTGAAAATATCTTTTTAAAAAAGAAAGTAAAATAAAAAGTTTTCAGATATATAAAAACTGGAAAGTCTCTTCAACAAATGGTATTGGGAAAACTAGATATCCACTACAAAAGAATGAAGTTCAACCCTACTGTATTAGTTTGCTAGTGCTATCATAATAAAATATCACAGAATGGGTGGCTCAAATGATAGAAATGTTTTTCTTATAGTTCCGGTGGCTAGAAGTCCAAGATTAAGGTATGGGCAGGTATGGTTTCTCTGAGGCCTTTCTCATTGGTTTGTGATGGCAGCCTTTTCATTGTGTCCTTCCACAGGCTTTTCTCTGTGCTTGTGCACCCTGGTGTCGCTTCTTTTTCATCAGGACACCAGCCTTACTGGATCAGGGGCCCCCCCATGGCCTCATTTAACTTCAATTACTGTCCTAAAGGCCCTATCTCCAAATATAGTCACACTGTGGGTCATGACTTCAATATATGAATTCTTGGGGGAAGAAGTCAGCATGTAACACTCACTTTTAACCATATGCAAAGATTAACTCAAAATGTACTAACAACCAAAACATAAGGCCTAAAACCACAAAATGCCTAGAAGAAAACATAGAAGAAAAACTTCATGATACTGGATTTGGCAATAATTTCTTGGATATGGTATCTAAACTACAGGCACCAAAGGCAAAAATAGACAAATGGGACACATCAAACTTAAAAACTTTCTTGCAGCAAAGAAAATAATCAGTAGAGTAAAAAGGCAACCTATGGAATGGGAGAAAACATTTGCAAACCATACATCTGATAAAGGGTTAATATCCAGAATTTATAAAGAACTCTTACAACTTAACAACAACAAAAGTCAAGTAACTTTATTTAAAAGTGGGCAAAGGGCTTGACTAGGTATTTTTCCAAAAAAGATGTGTAAATGATTATCAAATGAATGAAAAGACACTTAACATCACTAATCATTAGAGAAATGCAAATCAAAAACCACAATGAGATATGACATCATATCCATTAGGATGGTTGTTATAAAAATGAAAAAAAATAACAAGTGTTGGGGAGGATGTGGAGAAATTGGAACCCTTTCATACTGTTGGTGGAATGCAAAATGGTGCAGCCACTGTGGTAAACAATATGAAAGTTTCTCAAAAAATTAAAAATAAAGCTACCAAAGGATCTAACAATCTCATTTCTGGGTATATATCTAAAGAACTGAAATCAGAAACTCAAAGAGATATTACACACCCATGGTCTTTGTAGCATTATTTACAATAGCCAAGAGGGAGAAACAACTGGATGCTCATCAATGGATAAATGAATTTTAAAAAATGTGGTATATAAACACAATGGAATATTATTCAGCGTTAAAAAAAAAAATCTTGTCATATGTTACCACATGGATGAGCCTTGGGGACATTATGTTAAGTGAAATAAGCCTGTCACAAAAAAGAAAAATATTAGCATTTCACTTACATGAGGTACCTAAAGTAGTCAAACTCATAGATGCAGATAGAACAGTGGTTGCCAGGGGCTGAGTAAATAGGGAGAAGCTATTCAACCAGTATAGAGTTTCAGTTTTGCAAGATGAAAAAGCCGGAGATCTGTTGCACAACAACATAAACACATTTAACAGTACTGAGCTGTAAACTTAAGATGGTAAAAAACAGACAAATAAAAACCTGAAGGAATGCTTTCTCAGCAGACTCACACTATAAGAAATGTTGAGGAGTTCCTTCAAGCAGAAGGAAAATTGACAACAGGTAGAAATATGGATTGATACAAAGGAATAAAAACCACCAAAAATGGTAACTATAGGAATAAATATACGGCATCTGTTCATTATTTAAATATTTTAAAAGAACATTCTTTTTTCCTAAAGAAAATTAGTATTTTAATGAAAAACAGAGCTAAATTATAATCATTTTCGAATATAGTGTATGATATACTATATGATTTTCATTTTATAAACAGTTTATAAATTTCAAAGAAAATTCAAAAAAGAGAAAAACAAAAGGAATGTCACCCATTATTATTTCATCATTGATCTAGTAAGAATGTTAACATGTTAACACTGATACAGGAATGTTATGACTTTTTTCCTTTTAGTTGTTTTTCTATGCATAGTTTTGTGTCATAATTTTTACGTTTAATTTTATTGTTATTTTTTTAGTTTTTAGAGCTATGAATATATTTCTTTTAAACTGATTAATTATATCATGGTAAGAATGCTAACATGAAATCTACCCTCTTTAAGAAATTTTTAAGCGCAGAATACAGTATTGTTAACTATAGGCACAACCCTGTAAAAGAGATCTCTAGAACGTATTCATTTTGCATAACTGAAACCTTATACCAATTGAATAGCAACTCTTCATGGTCAAAAAGAAAAGAAATCAAAATAGAAATTAGAAACTATTCAAACTAGGCGAAAATAAAAGCACAGCATGTCAGAATTTGTGGCATGCCACTAGAAGAGTATTTGGAGAGAGAAATTGATAGCACAGAATACATTAGAAAATAAAAGTGGTCTCAAATCCATTATCTCAGTTCCCACCTTAAGAACTAGAAAAAGAAAAAAAAAAATACATTGAAAATAAGCAGAGGGGAGCCTGGGTGGCTCAGTCGTTAAGCGTCTGCCTTCGGCTCAGGTCATGATCCCGGTGTTCTGGGATCGAGCCCCGCATCGGGCTCCCTGCTCGGCGGGAAGCCTGCTTCTCTCTCTCACTCTCCCACTCCCCCTGCTTGTGTTCCCTCTCTCTCTGTGTCTCTCTCTGTCAAAAAAATAAATAAAATCTTTAAAAAAAAAAAGAAAAGAAGCAGAAGAAAGAAAATAATTATCAGAGCAAAAACAAACGAACAAAAAATTAGAAAACAAAAACATTCACTGAGATCAAAAGTTATTCTTAGAGAAAAATCAATAAAACTGATAAACCTTTTCCCAAACTAATACAGAAAAAAAGAGTAGTCTCAAATTATAATATCACAAATGAGATAGGTGACATCATTTTTTTTTTTTAAAGATTTTATTTATTTATTTGACAGGGAGAGACAGCCAGAGAAAGAACACAAGCAGGTTAAGTGGGAGGGAGAGAAGCAGGCTTCCCGCCGAGCAGGGAGCCCGATGCGGGGCTCGATCCCAGGACTCTGGGATCATGACCTGAGCCGAAGGCAGACGCTTAACGACTGAGCCACCCAGGCGCCCCGATAGGTGACATCATTAAAGATTCTATAGATATTAAAATTATTATAAAGATAATGACAAATTTTATGTCAATAAATACCACAATTGAGAAGAAAGTGACAAAATTCTTAAAAGACACAAACTATCAAAGCTTACTCAGGAAGAATGAGATGATCTAAATATCTCTATATCAATTTAAAAACTGAATTTATAGTTAAAAATCTTTCCACAAGTAAAAGTCCAAAGAGATAAGGCTTTAGTAGCGAATTCTACAAATTATTTAAGAAATAATTTATACCAGTACTACCCAAAATTTTCAGAAAATTTAAGAGGAGACGTTACTGCTAAATTAATTCTGAGTCCAGCATTATCTTGATACCAAACCAGATAAAGACATCATAAAAAAGGAAAACTAAAAACCAGTATCTCTTATAAACATAGATGCTAAAATTCTGAACAAGATTTAAGCAAACTGATTCCAATAATAAAGGATAATACATCATGACTACGTAGATTTATCTGAAGCATGCAACATTGATTTAACAACAGAAAATCAATTAATGCAGCTCACCACATTAACAAACTGAGAAAGAGAAAAACATACAATATAAATAGATGCAGAAAAGCATTTGACAAAAATCCAACATCAATTCCTGATAAAAATTCTCAACAAACTAGGAATAGAAGGGAACTTCCATAAACTGATTAAAAGACATTTACCAGGGGCGCCTGGGTGGCTCAGTCGTTAAGCATCTGCCTTCGGCTCAGGTCATGATCCCAGGGTCCTGGGCTCGAGCCCCATATTGGGCTCCCTGCTCAGCGGGAAGCCTGCTTCTCCCTCTCCCATTCCCCCTGCTTGTGTTCCCTCTCTTGCTCTTTGTCTGTCAAATAAATAAATAAAATCTTAAAAAAAAAAAAGACATTTACCAAAAACCTATAAGTTACATCATACTTAATGGTTGAAGACTAAATGTTTTCCCTTAAGATCAGAACAAGACAAGAATGACTACAATCACTATGCCCATTTTATATTGTGCCAGAGGTTTTGGCCAGTATTGAAGGTCAGAAAGAGATAAAAACAGTCATATTTAAAAAGAAGAAGCAAAACTGACTTACTTTGAAGACAACATAATCATCTATGTAGAAAAGCAAATGAAATCTTCAAAAAACCTACTTGAATTAAAAACCAAGTTTAACAAGGTTACAAGATATAAGATTAATATAAAAATTAATTTTTGCTTCTACATAGTAGCAATAAGCAATCAGAAATTAAAATTTTAAAATGTATCATTCATAATAGCATCAAAAGTAGGCAATCCTTTGTGATAAATCTGACAAAAATACAAAATCTATACCTTGAAAACTGCAAACCATTGCTGAGAGAAATTTTTAGACTTAAAGAGAGATACAGGCCTTGATCACAAGTTTGAAGATTCAATATTGTTAAGATGTTAGTTCTCCAAAATTTGATCTATAAATTCAATGTGATTTATTTATTTATTTAGTTATTTTTTAATTCAAAGTGATTTTAAATAAAAATCTCAGAAGGCTATTTTGTAGAAATTGACAAGCTTATTTTAAAATTCATAAGGAATTGCAAAAGACCTAGAATAGCCAAAACATGAGCAAAGTTGGAAACAAGAACAAAGTTGGAAGACTAACACTACCTGATATCAAGATTTATTATAAAGCTATATTAATTAAAGTACTATGGTATCAGCATAAATATAATGAAATGGATCAGAATAGAGAATCCAGAAATAGACTCACAAATATATAGATGACTGATTTTTGACAAAAGTACAAAATCAATTCAATGGAAGAAGGTCTTTTCAACTAAAGCTGTGCAGACAATTGAATAGCCATATGCCATAGGAAGAAAGAAAGAAAGAAAGAAAGAAAGAAAGAAAGAAAGAAAGAAAGAAAGAAAGAAAGAAAGAAAAAGAGAGAAAACCTTCATCCATACCTTGAATACCTTGTATTATATACAGATATTAACTCAAAATGGTAAATGGGTCATGAACCTAAATGTATAACCTGAAACTTAGGAGACAACCTCTGACCTTAGATTAGGAAAATATTCTTAGATATGGGTTCAAAGGCATTTCATAAAAGAACAAATCATAAATTGGACTTCACCAACATTAAAAACTTCTGCTCTTCAAAAGAAATTATTAAGAAAATGGAAAGGCAAGCCACATACTGGAGGAAAATGTTTGCACGTCATGTATCTGATGAAAGGCTTATATCCAGAATATATAAAGAAATCTCAAAACTCAATAATAAAAAATAATCAAACAACTGCATTTAAAAATAGGCAAGACACTTGAATAGAGACTCCACCAAAAAAAGAATGGCAAATTAGCATTTGAAAAGATATTCAAGGGGCGTCTGGGTGGCTCAGTCATTAAGCGTCTGCCTTCGGCTTAGGTCATGATCCTGGGGTTCTGGGATTGAGCCCCCCATCGGGCTCCCTGTTCTGCGGGAAGCCTGCTTCTCCCTCTCCCACTCCCCGCTTGTGTTTCTTTTCTCTCTTTGTCTCTCTCTGCCAAATAAACAAATAAAATCTTTAGAAAAAAAGAAAAGATATTCAACATCATTGTTTATCAGGGAATTGCAAATGAAATTCACAATGAGATACCACTACACACTTGTTAGAATGACCAAAATCAAAAAGAGTAATTATACCAAGTGTTGTTGAGAATGTAGAGCAACTGGAACCCTCATACATTCCTGGTGGGAATGTAAAAAGGCACAATCGCTTTGAAAAACAGTTTGGCAGTCTCTTAGACATTTAAACATCTACCTACCTTATAGCTTCTCTGAAATTTTTATCAGTTGTATCTGCTAGAGTCCAAAATGAAGCTGGTGTTCATCTTGTCCGTTCGGGTGGAAGAACGAACACTAGATGTCGTATCAACCCCAGGCACAGCCAGACCAGTCAGACCAGCTGAGGAATAGGCTTATGGGATAAGAATGCTAGCTTACCATTCAAAGGAAACTGCAGTAAATAAGCACCACCCTAGAGATATAATCACCAGCTGTACCTAATGAATTCTCTAACATAAAGAATAAAGATATTTTTTTCAGATTCCAAATCTCCTGAGATGAACAAAACCTCCAGCGGCCAGACGAAGCAGCACCAACACCTGCTAGCATGACCTCAGGGGTCTCTGATCAGTGGTGCCCTTCTTCTCAGGAGGCCCTGCCCCAAATTTTGCCCTTAAAAACCCTCACTTGCAAGCCATCAGGGAGTTTGGGACTTTTGAGCATTAGCTCCCCTTTTTCCCGGGTGGCACCACACCAACAAATCACCCAGCTTCACGGCAAAACTCAGTGTCAGTTTTTATTGGCTTGTTGGCATCATGCGGACAGACTGCCCTTTGGTTCAGTTACAAAAACAAGAAATAACTCAAATGTCCATTAATAATGAAGGGACACACAAATTTGTGTATATGCATACAATGGAATACTACTCAGCGAAAAGAAAAATGAACTAGTGATAAATGCGAAGGCACAAATGAACCTCAAATTAATTGTCCGGCTTAAAAGAAAACAGAAGAAAGAGTACGTACCGTATATCTGAGATGGAGGAGCCAATGGAAAGAACAGCTTTAGAAGAAGATCAAGAGTTCAGTTTTGTATAAATTCTATTTGAGAATTTCTTAGACATCTAAGTGAGATCCAAGTAGACAGGAGAACGTATAAGTTTGAAGTTAAAGGGTGAGGTGTGGTCTGAAGATAAAATGTGGGAGTTATTGACCAAACAAGTAATATTTAAAGCCTTGGTAGGCACTCAATATGTATTTGTGATTGCCTAGGAACCTCATTCCCGACTCATCCAACATTTACTGATCATCTACTATGATTTACCAGGTATAATTGAGGAGTGATACATAATGGCTGTATTATGTAACATATACTGTTTTATAAGTGATTTGTGCATGATGCTTTTTTTTTTCAGTAAGTACAACTCTTTACCCTCCCTCCCTCCCTTCCTTTCTTCCTTCCTTCCTTCCTTCCTTCCTTCCTTCCTTCCTTCCTTCCTTCCTTCCATTCTTCCTTTTCTTAATGTGGCTTTGTTTTGAATGTCTACTAAAGCTCCCTAGGATTGTGCTTGCTAAGGGAGCTGAGGGTCTATCAAAGAGCTTTCTTTATAAGTGGAGTTTGAAAGCTAGTGCTTAAAAGTCCGTGCTAATGACCTAGTAATTGTTTTAATGGATTTTCAATGAAGTGTGAAGTTCTCTGCTGACTTCTCAACAAAGTGTAAAGAATGGTAAAGTATGTGAGAGAGTTATTCTCATTCCTGTGAATTTGTCTCTATCTGTTTATACAATCAAGAAACATCACCAAGTACAGCTTTGGTTACTTTATCAATACAAATCTGCTTTGGGAGTGTTAGCGTTCAAGCAGCCTTTTCAGTTTGATTTAGCCGGTGGAATGGGGTGAAGCAGTTGCCTTCAGAAGCGCCTTCATCCCTTTTGAGCAAAGAAAAGGCTTCAGCATCTGATAGATTTGAAAACAGGGGCTCTGAAGAGGCCAGTCGGGATTCCTGGCAGCTATCATGCTCAAGACTTTACCTTGCCTCTCACCTGGGAAGGAACAGATGCTTCTCTAGGCTTTCTCACTTCTTATTTTTAATACATTTTGTCTACAGGACCAAAAGTTTCAAGTGTGGCCTCCAATCCCTATGAAAGAAATTCTCCGTGTAATTGACATTTGTGCTTTCATTTAGTTTTACTACTGTGTTAAGCTATTTTGGGGTAAGCATTTACACTAGCCCAGAAACGATTCAGGACAAGAAAACTTTCCTCACAATGCTGAAGGTGTACAGAATGCCTACTTCTGTGTATTGTATAATCTGTTTTCTTCTGTCTTTGTTTGGTAGCATCTAATAGATTTGAAGGGCATGGAACGGTCAAATGTTGTTTCTTGTTTGAATCTCTAAGGCTTGGAGTCTCTGCCCTCTACATTAGCTCTTTATTAGAAATACTACTAAGAGTACACAGAAGCCACTGACAATGCTTCTCTACGGTGGAATTCAGCCCAGGGCAAGGTAGTTGTGCCTTAGGCCCTTGTCAATAAGTTTTAAGGGGTTATTATGAATGAATCTCTCATAGATCTGAACTACATTGAGTTTCTTAGTGTTGCAGTGTTGCAGCAAATTAACAGAGTGTGACAGCCTTAGGTTGAGTTTCTTGGAAACAGGCCCTCGGATGAGATTTGTATACAACAGGTTTACACTTAGGAACAGCACAAATCAGAAACTGAGGAGAGTAGGAATGGGTGGGGGGAGAAGTTGAACTGAGGTAGAGTTGCAATAGCTTAGCCCAACCCATGGGGAGCCCCGGATCTGGAGTGGTCCTGCAGAGTTTTTCCAAATTGAGGCAAGATGGTAGGACTTTGTCTTTCCCATTAATTAATCATTGGATGCACTGGGGAGAGAGCTTAACCTTGGGCAGGGGGGGCTCCCTTTGGCGAAGGCAATTCTTGGATTTGGATGCAGGAATTAGCCATCAATAGGAAATGCACCTAGTGGCTGGGGGAATGAGTGCCTCAGTCCTGAAGGGGAGATCTGGGTCAGACAACACAGCACTGTTTACATGATTAATAATGTAGGACAAGACCAGATCAGCTATATCTTTGACAACACTACAGTTTTATTTTGCTTTGAAATCATGTCAGCTATTTGCACTAATAATAACAAAAATAAATTATTGAGAGCATACTCTGCACTATCCACTTCCACATACTCTAGTTTCTTTTTTTCTTTTAATCCTTATAGCAACCCTTGAAAATAGATATAATACCATTTTTCTTAAAAAGTATTTTTCAAGGGGGCGCCTGGGTGGCTCAGTCGTTAAGCGTCTGCCTTCGGCTCAGGTCATGATCCCAGAGTCCAAGGAGATGAATTGCTCAGTGTCATATAGTTCGTATCTGATTCACATCACATGTTCTTTCCTTCAAGTTACACTACTGTCTCTGTACAGCCATATTGGACTTTTCGTGTGTCCTGAACTGATCTTGCTTTTTCTTGCTTCTCTGGATTTGTATGGTGTTGATCAGTCTACCTGGGATGCCTTGCCTTGCTTGTCTGCCCATCATTCATCTTTCAAGGCACATTCTAAAGGTCATTTCCCCTGTGAAGCCTTCCTGGACTTCCTCATAAACAGTTATGCTCTCTTCATCTGCGATCTCAGAACACTTTATACATGGCACCCAATAGGGGGTTAATACATGTTCATGAAATGAAGGCCTGAGTCCATTTTTCAGTCATGTTGCTTTACTTGGAAGGTTGCATGATGCATTTCTTCCAAGCCCCATGGAACAACTTTTGACTTTCTATGAAGGCTCTGTGCTGATAAACTGGTCAGGATCTGGAAGATTTCTTCCATCACACCAAGTACTGATTTGAAGTAAGGATATATACAGCAAAGTGCCTTTTTTGCTCCAGTTGGCTCTCATTTTTGCCTGTGCTTTGCAGGGACTGTCAGGAGTGGTGCAATGTAGACACAGTCATAGAGTGAGTGCCACCTGAACCTTAAATATTTCTTCTAGTCATTTCTCTTCCTTTTAGGTGCCCACACTCATAAATACACTGTCCCTTAAATATTAATCCAGCTTTTTTATTTAATCAAAAACTTCTCTGTCTATTCTTACTTACATTAGCCTTTTGTGAGGCATAGTATCAAAAGCACCAAAAGACTACATAATTTATATCTACATCTTTTTTCTCTTTCAAACCCCCATTTTTATGGACAAGTGATACTTTTGTGACTCCTTGGAGACTCTCTATCATTAAATCATTCTCCCAGGTCAGTCTTCCCTTTACCAGTCAATAATACAATAGATCAGCATTCTGAAGGTTTGTAGAAGATGTTGAAGATATCTCTTAGAAATCCAAAGATTATACTATTTTTCCAAAAGTTTTAAATTCTTTAGCCCTTTAAAGCATCAAATCCTCACTTTCAAAGTATTGTCCCAATTTTTCTTTTGGTTAATTTTGTTTTAGAATCCAAGTTGTGGGGCACTTGGGTGGCTCAGTCATTAAACGTCTGCCTTCGGCTCAGGTCATGGTCCCAGAGTCCTGGGATCGAGTCCCGCATTGGGCTCCCTGCTTGGCGGGAGGCCTGCTTCTCCCTCTCCCACTCCCCCTGCTTGTGTTCCCTCTCTTGCTGTCTCTCTCTCACTCTGTCAAATAAATAAATAAAATCTTTAAAAAAAAAAAAAGAATCCAAGTTGTCTTTATTTTTCTGTTTGTTTTAGCCATTAACCCTACCTTACTTGATCCCCAGCATTTGTTTATGCTTCGTGTCTTTTTATTCAATGCCTGCAAATGTTTGGTAAATGTACTCACATTCATTTATTCAAGAAATGTTTATTCGGGACCACCCTCATGCCTAATATGTTGGAAATGATAGGACTTTTAGAGGATCTTATCAGCCTGCCTACACTCATGAGGCTCTGCTCTGCCTTAAGTGTTCTGCCACGAGTCAGGGATTGAAAGCAGAATGTGGCATAGAAACTATCTGTGAACTAGGGAAAATAAGCATGGAAACAGGGGAGCGCTCAGATAGTCAAGGGCATAGGGTAGTAGGGAGAAACAGAGAGATGGGGTATCTAACCATGCCTGCTGAGTGTCAGGGGGCTTTTCTTGGAGGATTTGTTATCTAAGCTAAATATTGAAGGAAAAAATGGATTTCTCCAAGTGAAGAAGGAATGGAAAAATACAGCATGCAGAGAAAATAGCAGTAAGTACAAGTATTGTGACTTCAAATATGGTGTAGTTGGAATTACAAATAATTCAATATTGCTAGAGTGAACAGGAGAAGGCAGAAATTGGGGGTTGGGTTGGGCGGGGAGACATGGCTCTGGAGGTGGGCAGAAGCCAGCTCATAGAAAACTTTCTGACACGCTAAGTGGCTTGGTTTTTGTTTTCAGGCAACAGGGAGCTGTTGAAAAACTTTTAGCAGAGGAGGAAATAGATTTGAGTTGCAGGTCACTTTCTGGGGTGTGAGGAGAACACATTTGAGGGGAGTGAGTTCTAGGTCAGGGGAACCAGTCTGGAAGTGGCTACAGCTATCCAAACAAGGTGTGAGAATGGCTGAGATTTGAGTGGTGGTAGTAGAGATGGAAAGAAAGAGACCAGTTTGAGAAATCTTTAGGAAATACTCTTGCTTGTGGAATGTAAGTGGATTGGCCATCCTGTCATCCATCCATGAGTGGGTGGATGTACAGCCTCTGTGGTGGTTCTGGGAGTGGGAAAGTCATCGTCCCTTCCCGAAATGATGCCCACCACCTCTGTGCACTGTCAATACATTAGGTGTATGATCCCGCAGGGGTGATGCTCATGAGGCACCAAATTTCCTGCAGCGGGTCCAATGCATTACTCAGAAGTTTCCTTTTTTCCTCTTGAATATCTGAAGCTTAATCCCAGTGAGGAGAGCTGTCATTTTCTTCCCAGACAGGAAGCTGAACTGTCTTTTCGAATACCCCGGGGCTTTCTGAACTCACAAACCTTTCATTATAAGTACTTGTCTAACTTACAGGGAAGTTACACAGAGTTCTCACCATGTACTATGCTTAAGATGCAGTTCACATGTCTATAGTTCTACCCTTGGTGGATGGGCCCCTCAAAGTAAGCTGCCTCTACAGAGGTCAAAGGAATTGTTCTTTGAATTTGGGAGGTGGGTCTCAGCAAGGAGGGGGGGTGTTGTCTATGCCTAAGACTGCTGGTAGATTCGCTATAGAAACTTCGAAATCTAGAGAAACTTAATATAGCTGCCAGAAGAAAAAAAACTGCCAGACATTTAAAAAAATAATTCATTTATGAGTTAAAATATTTATTGAGGATCTACTCTATGGCCTGGTGCTATATTAGGTACTGATTTACTCTTTCTCTTGGATTAGATAGTTGGCAGGTCAGGGCTAGGAGATGGGTCATGTGGGTAGGAGTGGATAACTACCCAGGATAGCCCTAAGCAGGAATAACAGGTTGGGGGGATCTAAACCAGAGTCTTGGAGCAGAAGCCAAAGGTCAGGAGCCAACAGGCCCACATGTGAGTGTGAACTCCAAGGGGTAAGAAAAAAGATGGAGAGGTGAGACAGAGCTAAGAGGTGGGACCAGACGGGGATGGCTCCAAGTGGCATCAGGTTAAGAATGAGAATGGAGGGTCTGGGGACACTGCTGTAAGCGCAGGTGGCAGGGAGAGGCTCACTGTATGGATGGTGAGGCGCTTCCTGCTGGCTTAAAAAGCAGTTTGTGGCAGTCATGACTTTAGAGGTGTAAAGAAAGGGCTCTTAAAAAAATTACTGTCTGCTTGTGGCCGATGACACTAAAACAAATGGAAACAAGCAGTGACAGAGGGCAAAGAGCATCCAATCGCATGTGCTATTGTGTGAGGTAGGTGCCTTGAGGAAGAGTTTAATGTGGGCCAAATTGTAAGAGTTTGGTGAATGAAGTGCAAGTTAAGTTGGACAATTTCCCTGCTCCAAAACCTTATTGTTTTAAAGCCAAACTCACCATATCTCCCCTGACTCCACATTATCCTCACTTCTGGCATCAACCTCTGTCTGGGACATTATGTTTCAATCTTCTGCTCAGAAGCGACCTCCTTCATGAAAGCCCACTTGGATGTCATTCAATCAGCATCAACTGCCCTCCTTAGAGCTTGCAGCTACCTCCCCCCGGCCTATGAGTAACTTGAATAATTGCCTCTGATTGATCATGGGGTCCACAAAAGATTAATTATTTCCCGTTGATCTCCCTAGACATCCAGTCTAACAGATGATGGACAACAGTTCCCTTGGGCCCTATAGATCTCTATCAACTATCTCCCCACCATCCTCCTTCCTATTCCCACAATTTAAAAAAATGTCATCTTTCATTTCTCTTGAATCTGCCCCTTTGCTCCAGGCACGCCTGTCCATTGCCCATCCCTGGCACACGTTTTATTACTTCCAAACCATCTTTGCTTGATTTTCCCATCAGTACTTCCCTTTCCTCCTTCCTCCTTCTTTCTCCTGCTATCACCTTCTTCCTCTCCATCTCTTCCATTTCTCTCTTCAAATAGTTATAAGTGCCTACTTTGTGCAGAAACTGTGTTACACACTGGAGGTGCGACAGGGGCTGTGACACACATCCTGTTCTCCAGGTGGTCACAGTCTGGCTCATTTGTGTTTTCTCTCTACTTGAGTTGAAACAGTATTAAACATGTACATTCACATTTACTTCATGGTTTTGCAATGCACTTTCAAATTTTGTTTTCTTGTTTAATTTGATCCTTTTTTTTTTTTTTACAAATTTTAAATGAAATTGATGATTTATTTTTAAAGGTAATTGCTCTCCTGGAGTTCAACAATGGTGGAGATGAACATCGGAGCTCAGTGTGGACCAGACATATAAGATTATGCTCAAATTACATCACAACAGTGCCATTACCATGTAGAACTGCCTCTTGTTGCAACCTCTGTAATTCCACACAATTTAAATGAATCCCATTAAACTAACATTTACTCAAAATTGGCAACACTGTAGGCACTTGGGGTTCCAGGAAGAATAATGCTCAGACCCTGACCTCTAGAAAACTCAAGTAGTCTTTTTTCCCCCCCCTCCTTCTATGACATTTCCTGTCCTATTTCTTTCTGGTCCCAAAGGGATGTGGGGAAGACATCAATTATCTCTTCTTTTTTACAGAGAAATTCATTGACGTGTTTTTCTCTTTTGTCAACAGGATCCTTTCAGTCTTAAGCATGTCCTTTCTCTGGCATCCGGTACATTTGATCACCTTGTAGCTGTCCCAGCTCCCCACAGAGAACCAGGAGAGGGACCACAAAAGCCATTTTATTTGTTTCAACTCAGCTGTGTTCTTAGAGCTCACCTTCCAGTTGGACAAACATTATAACAAACTGAAAAGCAAAGAAAGTAAACATCTGAACGGGTTTCTCAGAAGAACACCATACTCTTGAAAGCTAGATGATTTGCTTTACTGCTTGATTCTCTGCATGATGGAAACAAGTGCCTAATTGATGTAGCATTGACATTATTTCCTCTCAAAATGTACAGAATGACACCTTCATTCTTCTGAATCCTAGCTCTACCTCAGGGGGGACTTCACACTGAGATGTCTGCTCCACTACAAAACTTCTACTCAGAGATCAAAGAAGCAGCAGCAGGTGCAGGGGCGTGTCCAGGTTTATGAAAATGAATCTGTGGATGCCACAAGAAGGGGAACATAGATCCAGCAGTTCTCTTAGGTGGTAATAGTAAGGAAAACTTTGTGTTCTGGGAGAGAAATGAGAGCAAGAGGGAAAAAGAGCTTAAGGAAGTAAAAAAAGTGAGACGAGCTGTTTTCATCTAAGTCTCAGAAAACTCACATATTTTATATATATTCTGGCAACAATACAGACATGCAAAAGTGTTTTTTTTTTAAACTCCCCAGATATTTTGACTATAATGATCTGTTTCAAGATCTTTCCTGGCCATGGAATGATGAAGTGGTGAAGTGAGGGGCCTGGAGCAAGGCACAGTACTAGTGAGAGTCTAGGAAGTTTTTAAGTGACTCATAAATACTAGGGAGAAAATGACAATAGTTACTATAAGCTCATGTTAATTAAAGTGAAACTTGTGTTTTTTCCTAATGTGGGACTATATTCTGAATCCATCATTACAGGGTCTGGATAAATTCCAACAACTTAAGCACTAGCCATCACAGAAGCAAATGTGCTTTGGTGATGTTACAAATGGGAGCACTGATGGGCTGGAGGAATTTTCCTGCTTAGCCATGGAAGTGCTGTGACCTCAGCTGAGCTTTTTAAGCTCTTTTATCATTATTTCTTTTTCCATTTGTAAAGTAGAAAGGGATGTTGCAGGTGTCTTGTGGGCAAATGCCTAAATAGCAAAAATCTTCGAGGAGAGGGATTTAGGAGTATTGATGTAAGTTTATGTCTTCTTCCATGCTTTCCTCCCTGGCCAGTCCTCCATCTTCACAAGCTCTCCTGAGCTGACTCTGGGCCTCCTGCTCCCTGCACAAGCCTTAGCACTGTGGGGCCTGCTTGGGTGGAATGGGTCTGTGACAAATATGGCCATTAGAAGCATTTGAAAGAACACACTGGAAACACATCATCTACCATTTACATCTATGGTAGGCAGAATAATGCCCTCTCACTCCCCAAGACATTCACATCTAATTCCTGGAACTTGTGAATATGGTTATCTTACACAGTGAAGGAGACTCTACAGATGTAGTTAAGGATCTTGAGATAGGAGATTATCCTACATTATCTGGGAAGGCCCAATCTAGCTACAAGGGTCCTTCTAAGTAACAGAGGAGTAGGTAAGAAAGTAGGTATCTGAGTCAGAGGGAAATTTGAAGATGCTGCGTTGCTGGCTTTGAACATGGAGGAAGGAGCTACAAACCAAAGAATGCAAGTGGCCTACAGAAACTGGAAAAGGCAAGGAATGGCTTCTCCCCCAGAGCCTCCAGAAGGAACCATCCCTGCCAACACCTTGATTTTAGCCCAGTGAAACCCATTTCAGACTTCTAAGTTCTCAAACTATATGATTAAAATGAATTTGTGTGGTTTTAGGCTACTAACTATGTGGCAATTTGTTACAGCACCAACAGGAAACCAATACACATCCCAAGCTGATTATTTTATCTTTTGATAATGGACCTTGGAGTGAAAAAATTCTCCACCAGCCTTCTCCTTTAGAGGTAGTCTACTACTAACTGCAGGAGGAAAGAGCTGGTAAGAATGGACTGAACTTTATAGCCTTACCCAAGTGCCTAGTGTATGGATATAATTTGGCTTAATTTTATTCATCTTTACTGTGGCTACAGTGGGAATTAGAGATAAGGTTGACAGATGTGAAATATAACATAATAGGCTCCTGTTACTGTGCCCTAGGTTTTCTGATAAGGTTATTATGTCAGGGGTTTGGGGATGTGTAATGAAGCTCCTTCTGTAAATGTGCATGGACCCCCCAAAGTTAAACTAGGCCCTTGCTATTCTTGTCAACAAGTCACATAGATTATGTGGACCTCATAAACACTCAATCTTAGTAACTATTACATAAAAATGGTCACATTATATAACTTTTTATGCTTTAATAAGTTATTTGTATTGCTATCATGATTTATATTATGATCCATTTATTCCACTAAGTCAGATATTCAACAATTATATGTTAATTACAATTCTTTGATGCACATTTTCTTGAGAAAAATAAATAACAAGCTCACAGCAAGGGCAAATATATACAGGTGCCCACCAGAAAGAATCGAACAAATCTGACATTGTTACCAAACACACTGGAAGTTTATTTAATGTCATCCACAAGACCTAATCTTTTTTTTTTCTTTTCTTTTCTTTTTTTTTAGAGAGAGAGAGGGAGGGAGGGGCAGAGGGAGAGGAAAAATCTTAAACAGGCTCCACACCTAGCACAGGGCTTGATCTCACAACCCTGAGATCATGAACTGAGCTGAAATCAAGAGTCAGATGCTTAACTGGCTGAGCCACAGAGGTACCCAAAGCCTAATCTTTTTTTTTTTATTCTTATGTTAATCCCCATACATTACATCATTAGTTTTAGATGTAGTGTTCCATGATTCATTGTTTGTGCATAACACCCAGTGCTCCATTCAGAATGTGCCCTCCTCAATACCCACCACCAGGC
>NC_138372.1:63903503-63947276 GCF_054177405.1 Leptonychotes weddellii | reverse complement strand
ATTTTGTAATTTGGGATAAATGAATATTCAGAGTTTATATTTGCCTGTGAAAATACTACTTATAGTGGAGATATGTAATATCTTACGATTATTTTGAGAGGCAACATGTAGCGATAGTTAGGAGAACAGCTTCTAGAGTCCAGTTGCCTGGATTCAAATTCCAGAAATAGTACTTACTGTCAGGGTGAGCTTGGGTCCGCTCCTTATTATGTCTCAATTCCATGTCTCAATTTCTTCAAGTGTAGAATGAGGGAATCATAATACCTACAACACTGGATTTTTGTGATGATTAATAGTGAATCAGTTAATAAATAAAAAGAATAATTCATGTCCTATAATAAGCACTGAAGTGTTAGGAATTTTTAATTTTATGATTGTTATATTTCCTTGTGCAACTTTTCATTTTTCTTAGGATTAATAACAACTATAATAATTTCTATTCTTTTCTTAAAAGATTATTTATTTATTTGAGAGAGAGAGTGAGCAAGCAGAAGTGGCGGGAGTGTGGAAGGAGAGGGAGAGGGAGAAGCAGACTCCCCGCTGAGCAGGGAGCTCGACATGAGGCTCGATCGCAAAACCCTGAGATCATGACCTGCGCCAAAGACAGATGCTTAACAGACTGGGCCACCCAGGTACCCCAGTAATTTCTATTCTTATTTGCATAGTTTTCCATGTACTTATGGCTAATTTATCCTTAATCTCTCCTCAGTAAATCTCTATATATGCAAATGCTTTTGGTGATATATTAATTCCATTTTTATGAAGTCTTTCCTGGAGTCTTTGTGTCTGCACTCGTCCATGCTGGACAATGTTTGGGCTGCTGCAGAGTTATTATCTCTCTCTTGTTCTTCACCATTACCCCCAAGGAGTCCATTCATTTCTTTCTTGTTTTTGAGCACCTGTTTCCTAGGTCATCTTTTATCCCCTCTTACTTGATTTATCTCCTCATTTTAGCAGAATGTTTCTTCTTGAGAAAAGATGAAAGTAAAACAATTATTTTTTTAGATTCTGCATATACAAAAATTTCTCTATTCTAACTTCACACTAAATGGCTAGCTATGGAGTTCTAGGTTGAAATTGTGTCCTCTCAGAATTTGGAAGGCATTACGTCATTGTCTTTTACTTCCATGCTGCTGTTGAAAAGTTCTATGCTGTTGTAATTTTGATCCTTTGTACACAGTTCTTTTTCTCTGGAAACTTTTAGAACCTTATTATTCTCCAGTGTTCTGGAGTTTCATGGTGTACTTCCATGCAGATCTGTGTCCATCTGTTATGCTGAGCACTTGATGGGCCTTCAGTTTGGGAAATTCTCTTGAAATATTTCTCTGATAATTTCTTCACCATTTTCTCATTTTTAGTTGTTGTTTTTTGGTTTTTGTGTTGTTGTTTGCTTGTTTTTGTTTCAAATGGAATTCCTATTATTTAGATGTGGGTGGTCCTCTCAGTTTTACACCTTTCCTTTCTTACTATTCATCTTTTTGTCTTTTTGCTGAACACTCTGTAAGAATTAATTAAATTTTATTCCAATGCATCTACTTTTTAAACTTGTTCTATTTTATTTTTAATTTACAAGATTTTTTGGTCTCTGAACATCTCTTTTTCCCACTAAAGTGCCTTGTTTTTATTTCATTGATGCAATGTCTCTTTTTATATTGTTTGCAGATTTTAATTTTTCTCTTCTTTTTTTTTTTAATTTTTTTTATTTATTTATTTGAGAGACAGAGGATGAGAGACAGAGAGCATGAGAGGGAGAAGCAGACCCCCCGCTGAGCAGGGAGCCCGATGCGGGACTCGATCCCGGGACTCCAGGATCATGACCTGAGCCAAAGGCAGTCACTTAACCAACTGAGCCACCCAGGCGCCCCTTGCAGATTTTAATTTTAAAAGTTTTTCTATCACTATATTGTCTGTTCTATTCAAGTGTTTTAAATTTTCACTTGGTTTCACATTCATCTTTTCTTTTGGAGGCTTTCTTCAAAGGTCTGGTGAACCTTGGATGTTGGCTTTTATTTAGGAGGGAGATACTGAGAATCCCATAGGAAAGTCTGTGTCTTGGGTGAGGCTCTTAGCCCAGAGAACTTCCATTTTACCTAGTCAGAGAACATCCAGTCTTCTGTCAAGTGGCGGAGGAATAGCTACCCACTTAGTAGGGGAGAATTTCTGAACATCTGTTTTTTAAAGGGGCTTAATTTTAGCTCCACCTTCTACATTCACAGGAATCTGGTACCAAGAATTCCTGAGTCTTTTGAGACTTCTATGGTGTAGAGCAGGCTGTTTCTCAGCCTTTCCTTGGCTTAGGTTTTAGTTTTCTTGGGCCTGTCAAAATTGCTACTTGTCCATCTGCTTTGTGGCTTACAATGTTTTGTTGCTTTTTCTTTGATTTGGATTTATGTCTTAAAAAATGCCATTACTATCATTTTAGTGGGACTTCAGGAGGGTGCAGAGGGTAATGTGTAAGGTCTTATTAATGAAGACAGACTTTCAACAAATGAACACATATAAGTATATCACTATAAATTATAAGAAGAACTATAAAGAAATATAGTAAGATGATTTGAGAAAACAGTAAAGAGGGACCTAATTTGGATTGGTACTTCATGGCAAGGCTCTCTGAGAAGGTAATGTTTAAGCCAAGTCCCGAAGACAAATGGGAGTTAGTCAAAGAGTATAGGGAAAAGCATTACATGCAAATGAGCAGCCTTGAGGTGATAGAATAAGACTTTGGCTACGTGTGACAGAAGCCTAAGCTGAAGCTAAAACATAAAAAATTTTAAAAAATTAAAAAAAAATAAAGGGAATTGATTAGTACATATAACTGGGAAGTCTAAGATGTGGAGCTAGCGAGGCTTGGCTGGATCCAGGGATTTATATGAGGCCTCAGGTCCTTGGCTCTCTATCTTGTTCTGCTTGTCTCTGTTTGGCCTCATTCTCAGAGAGACTTTCTCCATTTGGTGTCAAATGGTTACTAGCAATCACAAGGCTACATTATCCTTAAGACTCCTGACCCAGAGAAAAAGAGAAAGATTTTTTTCACTTTTTTTTTTTTCTAACTAGGACCCATATATGATGTCTCACATTGCTTGGAGTAATCACAATAAAGGAGTTCTGTGTTTGACCAGACCTGGGCCCAATTCTACAGGCAGAAAATAACTTGATTCATTCAAAATACTGAGATATTAATTATCAAAAGAACTGTAAGAGATAAAATTATAGAGATTTAAAGCGTGGTCTTATGAGTGATGTTAAGCCTTTGGCATTTATACTAAGTGAAACGATAGGGATCGATGGATTGTAATCAAGGAGTAGCATAAGTGCTATTACTGTTAATTCGATCCTTTCTTTAAACCACATTCCTTTTCCTGTCCCCTTACCTGTTTCAGAAGCACTACCAGTTTCCTACTGCCTTAGCTTTACATTTTACAGTCATCTTTGAAATCTCTCAAGTTTATCACTCATGTAAAATTAGTCACTAAGCCCAAGAGGTTTCCCGCTCCTGAAGTCTTTTGGATTTATCCTTGCTCCTGCTTTATGTACGTTGTCATACTGTTTCTGGCTCTTACCAAATTGGCCTTGGTTTTTGTGATAGTCTCCTAACTGGCTTCTCTTCATTTTGTCCCTGCTTCTAAGTCACCACACAGGGCACTGTCACATTGTTCTTTCGAAAATACCACTATCTTCATGTCACTCCTCTACCCAGGGGCCTATGATGCCTCCCTATCATTTAATGAATCAAGCCCAAATACCTCAGCCTGGCATACACAGCCTCCCATCATCTGGCCCTGTTGTGCCTACCTAGCCTTATCTTCCAGTTATCCCTCCACCACAATAAGACTACTTAGGACGCTGACTCCCCAGCTCCTCACCTCCAGAGGTGGGGGAAAGATAGACTGTTATCAATCACCTTGCAACCAGAAGAAGAGAGAAGTGGGGGAGGAAAGAGAATGTGAGCGATTGGATTGGGTCACAGCTACATTAGATAAAGAAGTGCTGTGGATGTAAGTGGGACTACTCTGACTTGGTGGTGTGGCCAAGCTAGCCTCGGAGCAGCATGGGTAGACGGCAGTGCCAAGGAGAAATCTCACAGTGTGTGTTCTCAAGGTGAGGTTTTGGCCGGACAGAGCATGTTTGCTCAGGCAAGTCTTTCCAGATTGTAATACCCACTCCCTCTGACAAAATGTGTGGGTTTCTGGGAGCGTGCCCAGACTTTTTAGGGTCAATTGGTGCTGCAGAGCAATGATGGATTATCCAGAGAGGTGTGACTAGTGTCAGGAAACATGACCAATCCTGGGGGGAACTCATTATTTATTTTTGCTCAAGTAGCTTTTTGCTGGGGGTTTGGCATAGTGTTTGGAATTTGTACAAGTAAAGTGCTGTTACAACGGGAAGGGGATCTGGCAACTTAAAAAAAAAACAACTAAAATTTGGAGGGAAATTGTGTAAAAGTTTGTATCTGAATCCTAAGAAGAAACAATTGACAAAAAAGTTTAGACATTCAGCACAGAATCACTATTATCATGACCTGGGATTGATTTGGTTAACTGCTTACTATGGTTATCAATTACTAAGTGACATGGGTAGACATGATCAGTTCCAATCTTGTAATAATTTCTGTAAGACTTGAACTGAAGTATAAAAGAGTTTGCCCTAGATTTTAAAGAGTGGAGAAATTTTATTCATCCAAGAGGACATTTAAAGGGAACATGATACAAGGCCACAGCAATTCCATGGTAGGAAGAAGAGTGGTCCCAAATATGTCCACACCCTAATTGCTGTAACCTATGAATATGGTGGCTTACACAGCAAAAAGATCTTTAGAGATGTGATTGAAACTACATACCTTGAGATGGGGAGATTAGTCTGTATTATCCAGGTGGGCTCAATCTAATCACATGAGTCTAAAATCAGACACATTTCTAGCCGTGGTTGGTTAGCAGGCACTGTCACTAGAGAGCAAGGGTTAGAGAAAGGCAACTTGCTGGCTGTGGAGAAGGGCGGGGGAGACGACTCACGAACCAAGGAGTGTGGGAGGCTTCTACAAGCTGAAGAAAGCAAGGGAACATATTCTCCCCTAGAGCCTCCAGAAAGAAACACAGCCCTGCCAACACCTTGGTTTTAGCACAGTGAGATCTGTGTTGGACTTCTGACCTACAAGACTGTAAGAGAATACGTTTATGTTGTTTGAAACCACTAAGTTTGTCGTAATTTGTGATGGCAGCCATGGAAAACTAAGGCAAATTATTTAGTAAATGTGTTTTGAATGAATGGAATTAGTCTAAAGAATTTGTAAGAAGATCGTGTAAACTGGCTTCTTTTGTCTGGGCTGTTGCTTAAATATGCTTGCTATTAGTGATTCATTTTTATTTATTTATTATTTATTTATTTATTTTAAGATTTTATTTATTTATTTGACAGAGAGAGAGACAGCAAGAGAGGGAACACAAGCAGGGGGAGTGGGAGAGGGAGAAGCAGGCTTCCCGTGGAGCAGGGAGCCCGATGTGGGGCTCCATCCCAGGACTCTGGGATCACGACCTGAGCCGAAGGCAGACGCTTAATGACTGAGCCACCCAGGTGCCCCTAGTGATTCATTTTTAAACTAACTCATTGAACACTTACTCTGTAGTAGGCACTTCTTGTACTAAATCCTCAAAATCAATGATATCATTACTATTAGTTGATGACATAATCCTTCCAGAGTCACACACTTAGTAAGTGGAGAAGTTGAGTTTTGAATCTGGGAAGCTGTAGAACTTATTGTTGAGTTACTACAATGGTGGTTCCCACACTTAGCTGCATATTAAAATCACCTGGGGAATTTTGACAACTCCCAATGTCCAGATCACATCAGTTAAATCTGAATGTTCAAGTTTGGAGCCAGGCAGCAGTATTTTTGAAAGATCTTGTGATTCCAATGAGCAGTGAAGTTTGGGAGTCACTGCCTTTGGTGTACTCCCTCTCAAACTACAATATAACTTGCTTCTATCACACAGAAAAAAATTAAAACTTGATTTGTTTAAAATTACAATCTAGATTACGTCTAAGTCTAAATTGGTGGCTTTATCATTGTTAGTACGGCAACTGTCATTAGTTGGACAAAAGGGCAATTGTTAGTTAATCCAAAGACGGCAGTGGAATTGACTTTGCATGTAGACACAATTTGGATTGTCAGTCAAAATAATGGAAGGCCAGGAGTGGAGAAACCTTTCCCCAAATCAGACAAGGAGGAGAGAGAAACAAAGATCTTTATCTGGTATCAACAACCAGAGAGAATGAAGAGCTGCCAGATGAGATCGGCAATCCGACTGCCTGTCTGGACATTTGTCACCACTTTTGTTAGAAGTTTGTGCCTTTATGTGTCTGAAGCATCCATCAGGAGCAGCTCTGCTCTCCCACTAAGGCTGGCACCATGCGTGAGAGTGTATGTGTCCTCTACGTTGCCGTCACTGGCTTCTGGTGCCACCCTGGATAGCTCCCCCAGGGTCCCCGGTAGCATCCTCCTTCTGTTCAGGAAACAGACTGTAAGTCAGGGCCCTGAGGGAAGTTTGGCTGCAATCCTCTGGCTGTTATGGTGGCAGATGACTGTTCTTCCCTTTAAATGGCATGTCCATAAGGTGCAGCACCGACGTCCCCATGGTCAGGACAGGCCCGCTCCGTTTCTTAATCTGCTGCAAAACTTCTTGACATTCTCAATTAGTTTTGCAAACAGAAATTGGCTCGTCAGCTTTCAACTGGAAACAGGTGTTGACGGTCGCGTCCACAAATATTCGATTCAGGTTCCCTCTCCCCTTTGCCAGTCTTTCCATGGGAGTAATGAGCAGGCCTGTGTTTGACGGAGCAGATGCACATCTCCATGTGGGCCAGAACTGTTGCTTCAAATCACGCAGATGACAGTCATAAATTAAAATGCACTTGTGACTCACTGGTAGTAACTGCAGACCCCAGTACATCATCTTTCTGTATCCACTAAGCCATGAACTTGCTTCAGCCAGGATTACTTCAGCATTCCTAATTGAACACAAGGAGTCTTTTTGGCCTAAGTCTTCCCAACTGGCTATATGCTTTTTGTAATTTCACCAGTGTTGCCAACACTCTACTCCAATGTGGGCTATGTAGGTGTGGAAGTAAAATAGCAAATCAGAAGAAGGAAAGAAGCAACTTCATAGATTTTGCATGATGAGCATTGCTGGTTTTCTCTTGGATTTGCTCATCTTAGTAAATATTACAAGTTATAATTTGATTTTATCTTTATTGATCCTTATTTACTTTCTGGGTTTTTAACATTGGTCGAGAAAGAAGTTTGGAGTTAAGAGAAATTACTCCCAATGAGATTATAGTCTAGATGGAACAGAGACCTTATTGTTTATTTAGTGGATTCATATAGTATAAATAGGCAGACGTATCAGTCAGGAAGTAATCTGGGGGCAATTGCATAAAACTTTATTTTCTCATCACACAACATTGTCCTGGAACAACGACTGCAGGCTTCTTTGGGTTTTAAAGATGGCTGAAACTGTCTTTAGAAATCACTGAGAATTGAGATCTTTCATAAGTCATAAATTCTTTAGTACAAAATAAATACTTAAACTAGGGAAAAGCAGGACTGTTTTCTGAGAATTCCCTTCTACGTTTTCCTTGTGGTTAATTTCAAATTTCCATTTTCTCAAAACTGATTTATATTTTACACAGTTGTTAAGTGCTATTGTATACTTTGCAATTTTCAAGGAGTTATATGGTTCTTATCTTCCTTGGAGATAATTTTGACACTGCCTATAGACAGCCTCCCCATCCCCCACAAATTTATCTGCCAATATCAGCAAATGACTAAAGCCCTGAGGAAACTATCGAAAATTAAACTTGGTTATAGTACAATGGTATCTGCCATGTATTGGCTACTTATCCATGTTTATAAATAGGACACAAAGAGCTTAATTTTATCATAATTGAAGAGCAATTTTTGAGAAAGTCATGTAATTTAATGGTTTAACTGTCTTTTATTGCTGTATGTAAATGGACTAAATAACAGCAGTAAATGTTGAACACAATCTAATGCACTACAATTTCTTTGGAACACAATTTAAATTTCAAATTATGTTTAATGCTTTTGTACATATCACAGGTCTCTTTTTTAAAGCTTATCACATGGAATTGATTTATTTGAGTAAACTGGCATTTGGAAAAAATAGAGAAGTGGAGTGGGTCATTTGGAAATCCGACCAGATATGTTTTAAAAGGCATGTGTCATTTATTTTTAAATAATCTTTTCCTTCCATTGCTTTAAACCTGACCAGTATCTTCCTGAGCTATATATTTAGATCTCTGAATAAGACAACTCTTTCCAATTGCACTGTGTCACTTGGCCTCAAGCATTTCCTTTTTCTTTTGTATAGTTGGGCCTAAAGGGAGATGTTGATGCATAAGACACAACGTATGTATAGGTTAGGCCACTTTTTCCCTTCAAAATGATTCACTAACTGGTATCCTTTGATTCTGTTCTTGGTGTTGTCTTCAGGACCAACATAGTTTTCTGTATGAAATAATGTTCAGTGAATGGAGGGAGAAAATACTGTTCTCTTTGTTTCCCATCTGATTTCAGAATGTTCCAATTAAGGTATAGACATGAAGGTCATATAAAGAGGTTAAAAAGTAAAAAGTTCTTTCAGGAGGCAGAGTTAGAAGGCTCTGATGAGATTTTAATATAGGAGTGTTAGAGATAAGGCTATCTAACCTGCATTTTCACGGACTGCCATCAACCATGGAGAAACATTACTCTAAAGCAGACTCATTCATGAAATTTATAAATCTTAGAAGGAGAGTACTCAAAGTATATTGTGCACACAACAATATACTTTGAACTTGTGAAATTTTATTTTTTAAGAAGTTCAGTTTTGTGCTCATGGGAGGACTGCAAACAAAATTGAGAAAATACGGAACAAGCATGCTTTTAGTTTAAAAAAAAAAAACTATGAATCTACCATAATAAAATTATTAAAATTTTCCAGCATATAATTATTAATGCTCTAAGGAAAAGTCTTGTTTTTCCTCAAACTTTTACTTTCTTGGGGTAAAGTTTTCTCTTACCCTCCAACAACTTCTCCAATCCCCAGGCTGGTTGGTTAAATGAAGAGATCTCATTCATTTATTTGTGAATTCATCCTCAGGGTGCCCAGACTTGACGGATTTAATGGTGGACCAAACAGCAGTAGAACTCAAAGGCTTATGAGAAGGACAAAGAGTAAACAAATACTTATATAATTATAATAAATTCCTAAATGGAGACTGGAAGGCTGGAGTAAGAAAGGGACTTGCTTCTTTCTTTTGTTTCCTGGTTCTTGTCAAGATGAGCCCAGCTCAATCAGTAACCAAATGGCTCCAATTTGACATTTTTCCAACATTCACAGAACAAACTTGATCTTCTCCAACCAGCGGCTCTCCTCAGAGGTCTGGGTCCCAGCTCTTTTGCCCTCTCTGCTAAACTTCAGGGTTTTCACAATTCTAATCTCTTCCCTTTGCTCCCCAGCTCTGGGTGTGCCAGTGGCTTCCTGTAATTCCTACTTCTTTAATGCCTTGGTGTTCCCATTTGCCTGATTTCCAGCTCTCCCATACCCAATTAACAATCTTTGTATTAAATTCTCTCTGTTAAAATAATTTGTATGAAATCTATCTCATACAGTTGTCAAAACTCTAACATTAATCACATGTACATCTTCCCCCCACCCCGCCCCACAGACCTATGTTGGATATGTTGGTAATATAGTCACATGTCCAGGATATCTGGAATGGTAGTCAATTAAGAAAAAAAAAAAAGTCAAATGAATAAGCCAGACACTGTGGCAGACTTTGGGAGATTAATACTGAATTTACAAGTCAATGGAACAGATGGTAATATAAACAATTGGCGATGAAACAACTCTAGAACTGTAGGTATGAAAGGTGTTTTTAAGGCCATGCCAGCCTGATGGTAAAGACAACTGAACAGATAATGGAAAACACATTACTCCTAACCTCACCTTCCTTAACAGACTTTATTAACTTAGGCCCTCTTTCTGGCTTCAGGTGGGTGAAGTCTAAAAACAAATATTAAATCCTAACCAAAAAAAGGAGTAGTATTGTAAATAGGAAATGAAACAGATAAGTGAACCTGACACCTTTAAAGAACATTAGGACAGTCACCTAAATGAATGGTGGAGATTCATAGCGACTTTGTTATGCCTTGGTGTTTGGGCATTTTGGAATAGTTGACAACCCCTTTGGCTAGCCCAACACTGCTGGTCTGCATTGATGCCCCATTTTTGCTGCAGCATTGGACTCTTTAGCATTTACAACTGGGCCTATACTCTGTATTTCCCCCTTCCAATTTCAGAGTTTTGAGTTCAATGCCAGTTTCTGGCCCCTTACAGTCAGTCTTACTTGGTCATAACTAATTGGATAAGCTCCCTGATACCATCTCCATAGGAATATCCCAGTATCACATTATGCTTAATTCATAGTAAAATATCAGTTGGTGACAAGTGCTATTAAATAAAGCAGAATAAGAGTGCACTATTTTAAATAGAATGCTTGGTCAAGTTCTGATTGATGAGGAGCCAGGTGGGCAGAGACTTAAATTAAATGTACAGGCAAGCCACAAAATCAAGTGAAAGAATATTCCAGGCAGATGGAATAGCAAATGCAAGGGCCTAAAGTAGACATAGTTTTGGCCTAGCTGAGAATGTACAAGTCGAAGTGGAGTTGAAGTGGAATAGTGAGTGATCAGTGATAGGAGATACTAAAAATGTAGGCAGAGGTAGGTGATATAGGTCACTGCAGGTTGTCATAAGAACTTTGGATATTCTGGTCAATGTGGTAAAAAGTCATTGGCGAGTTGTGAGCAGGGAGGTAATGTGATCTACATACTTTTTTAGAGGACAACTCTGACTTCTATGTGGAGAATGCACTATGTGTTGGCACCTCAAGACCAGGTAGAATGTCATTGTCATGGCATTCCCAACAGGGATAATGATGGTTTGCAATAAGGTGGTTCATAAAGCTGTTGAGAAGTGGTTGGGCCTGAGATACATTTGATATTCAGCTGGCTGACTTCACTGAGGGTTTATGTGTGAGGTCCAGGAACAACTGAACAACTGATTGAATAATGTGCCAATTACTGAGATGCAGAAACCTGTGGGGGGAGCAGAATATCTAGGTGTCTTGTATAGGGGAAGCATATGTTCTGATTGAGATGCTTGTCTGATATTCAAGTGAAAATGTCATTGAGCTGTTAGATATTGGAGTTGAATGCACAGTGGGGGGTTTGGGCTAGAGATATAAATGTAGATACCATTAGGTGATTCTGCAGGCCATGCAATTAGACAGATTATAGGAGATCAGCGTGGAGGGAGAAAAGGGGACAAAGATGGACCCCTGGGGCACTCTAACATTTAGAAGTCCAGAGGAGGAGGAGGAGGGATCAGTGATGGAGACTAAAAGGGGGTTTAAGAGAGCAGTTCTTTTTTTTTAATGGTACCTAAACATATGCATACTTTTATGCTGATGAAAATGATTTGGAAAAGAGGGGAAATTGATGATGCAGAAGAAATAAGTACAAATGATAAGAACAAAGTCCCTGAATAGGCAGGCGGGTATAAAATGTAGTGTACATACATAGGGGTTTGCCCATGGAAGGTCTATGGACAACTGATCTGTTGTAACATGATGGAGAGAAGGATGTACGAGTACAGATGTAAGGAGGTCAGTAGATTTAGTGGTGGGAGGAGGACCTAGGACCGAGATGACAGAAACACCCAAAGCAGGCAGGTGTTTCTATTTTTTGTTATTGGGAGTGGTGGTCAAGGGCTTGTGGTTTCAAATGAGCACTGGGTGGAAATGCTACATAGTGTCAGAAAAATTGGTATCTCTCCCCTCAAGAAAGATTTCCACACAGAGTTTCTCCCTACGGTTAGGAAGAGTAACCTATCCCCTGCCTTAGAGGAGGTATCATCCCCTTGCAGATATGTTGGGTGAGCCAGTGTGAGACAGGTTTGGGAGCTGGTGGTACAGTAAGGGCAGCTGAGTGTCATCTGCCCTGGGTGCAGCAACGACAGAAAACTTACAAAACAATAAGAAGACGCACTTGGTTTTCATCATAACCATGTGCTGGCAATTCTAGACGTCAGTAACAAAATACTTCTCTCTCTTAAAAAAAATTCTTTTTGGTTAAGTTCTAAACAATTATAAGGGTGACTTTTGATAATATATATGTAAGCTTCAAATTAGCACATTGTTATTGCTTGTCCTTTAATAAACATTGTTTTCGATGTGGAAGTTCATTTGGAAAGCTCCCAGTGATACAGTTTGTTCTCCTACATAGGGACTCAGGGTTGATTGTTTGGAGAAGTTTGTTGAGGATTCAGAATGTTCAGGAACGATTTTGTGTCTTCAGTTCCTAGGGCACTACATGTTCTTGTGTTTTAAACAGTGCATTTGGAGTAAATGTTGATAAACAGAGGGATAGAACTTGAATGACTTCAATTCCATCATCCTATGCAACACTTTGGATTTTTAAATCTGTGTTGAAAATGTGAAATGTGAACTGCAAAGTTTTTCACCAGGAGGCAAATTTTAGTTCCTATATGAAATATTTTTAGTGTGATTGAATAATAGCTTTAAAATTCAATTTAACTTGGCGTGCCTGGGTGGCTCAGTCGGTTAAGCGTCCGCCTTCGGCTCAGGTCATGATCTCAGGGTCCTGGGATTGAATCCCGCATCGGGCTCCCTGCTCAGCGGGGAATCTGCTTCTCCCTCTATTCTCTGCTTATGCTCTCTCTCAATATCTCTGTCGCTATCTCTCTCTCTCTCTCTCTCTCTTAAATAAATAAATAAATCTAAAATTCAATTTAACTCTTTAAAATTGTTTTAAAACTAAAGAACAAATAAAAACTACAATGTTACATCTGTGGTACAGTTTAGTACTTCCCTAAATTGTATTTTTTACAGATGTTTCAGTTTTATTGAAATCTACTCATTAGTTACTGGACAATTACTTACATAACTTATATATAGGATTTTTGATAAAACTTTCTGTCTGCAATTCTTTTCTGAGCATTATTATTTGTTTCATTTCTTGATTATTCCTGAAAATAATTTTGTCATAGAGAAGAGGGGGTGTTAAAAAATCTGCTCTGGGTGTCCTATATGTTAGATTTGCCACTAAGCAGAGCATTTCCTTTAATAGAATAGAGATGTATGTGTTTGTCATTATGGGATGTGTTCCCATGGAAGATTTAGAATCAGGTTGTTCAAAGCACTTCAAATTTTTGGTGGAGAGAGCAGAATACTTGTATTTGGAAAACTAGGTGGTGGAGATTCACCAGCAGCGTAGCTGTTTTAGTTTGTTACGGGGCATATTGTAGTGAGTTTTATGTCTAGCACACTCTCAAAGGCCAAAAGCTAAAACAGAGAGATGATCTTCGGAATCATGCAGATCTGTGTTTGATTCTAAGCTCCATCTCTTCCAAGCTGTGTCATCTTGAGCAACTTAATTTCCTTAAGCCTCAGTTTCTTCTCTTATCAACATGTAAATAAAATATCTCAGAGGACTGTGAAAATGGATTATTCTGCAAGTGGAAGCACTTAGCTGATGCTCAGTCTGTAGGACACGCCCAGTGAAATGTTTCCTTTTCCTTTACTTCTTTTAAATACTCCGTTCAGTTATGACCTCATCTTTGCATAGATTTTCATTAGCTGGACACTTTCCTTGTATTTTGTGCTGACTTTTAAGCCCTAAGGAGGTTTTAAGTACATTTGCTAATAAGTTGTGATATGTGACATCAGTTTCTTAATGTCTTTGTTAAAGTTTCCACAAATTATTTATTGACTGACTTAGAGATACAGTAAGTGGGAAGCATTGATTCTTACTGTATTAAACATGCATATAGCTGTCAAGTATAAATGGGATCTTTCAGCCTCAAGATTGGAGGCCTGGGGAAAGCATGGGGAGTGCAGGGTGCAGGGGTGGGTGGTAAGTGGGGATTAAACAAAAGTCGATCCACTGTAACAATTTTATATCACTCTCATCCTAGGGAAGATTTGTATTGGTGGCCCTGAAGCAGAGAGCTCTGTATCCCATTACCAGCCAATGAGTCATTCAGTCTCCCACAGATCCAAATAAAGTTTTACAGAATACCCTGTGGCATGCCTTTCAAAATATATGAATGCCATAAAATATATCATTTATTTTACCATATGAACTGACTCTGTCCCTTTTTCACCATTTGGGATAGCAATCTCACCATGTGTTTTTGGCTCTTAGGTTATCATCAAATATATTGGAGTTCTCTGAGCTTTTCCATTCTTAGTCCCCATGGTATTTTCAGGAGTTTTATAACTCGGTTGTAAAAATTCACTCTAAACTGAAACTTGGCAAACAATATATTAATCTGGGAAGTTAATTTCTTTTATAAAGTCCAGAATCTGTTTAGCCCCTCTTTTGAGTTTTCAGAGACCTTGGAAAAATAAAGTGAGCAATTAAAGGTTTTTGTATCCTAAAAAAAAATGTAGTTGCATTTTTTCCAAAATCCCCTCAACCCTATTTTTACAGGTGAACAGCTTTTATTTTGGACTGAGTTCTGATATATTTTGAATCAGATTTTTTTTTTTTTGGCACAGTGAAATAGAGTAATTAAAAAAGGAAATAGGCTGAGCCTACCCTTTACATCACTGGAATAATAAAATATATCTAGAGAGTGGAGCCTTTCTGAATTTACAAAAAGGAGTAAGATGTTAATATCATTGGATATGCATGAACCTACAAATAAATCAGTAGGAAGTATCACTTAAAATACACGATGTACCCTCAGTATTGTAAGACTTACTAAATGGTGCTAAAATTTCTGTTTGAAGTCAATTTATTGGACTTTGGGAGTGATGGTGCCACCTGGCAGTGCCAGCAAGTGTGAATTAGACTTGCATATCCTCCCCGCACCAGTGATGCTGTTATCATGTCCTCCCTTTCACCAGGATCAAGCTCTGCAATGAACTATCCCAAGAAGCTGATAGGCTAGATGGAACCTGCACTCACCACCTTCTCACCACAAAAACTGGCACAGGGACAAAAGAAGCTTAACAAAGGCAAAGAATGAAACAAAGGAACATTTAAAATGAGGCCCTACCAGCTTTAAAATACCTCCAGGTATGTTTTATTGAGAGAATGCGAAAGAATTTAACCATGGTCTCTAGAATTAGACAGACCTGATGTCTACTACTAGTCTTGTGGCCAAGGGGAAGTTCCTTAATCTTTGCAAGTTTCACTTTGCTTATTCCTCAAAGTAGAAACAATAATAGTGCATACTTCTTTGGGTTCTAGTAAGGCTTAATATAGGAAAATATACATATGCAGAATGATTAGCAAGCAGTAATTAATACTAGCTTTTGTTATTGTTAATATTGTTCAATATTTTGGTTGATTTTATGAAGTAGATTTCATTATTATTATCATTAACATTTAACAGATAAGAAATATTTAGGTTCAAAGTGGGTTTTAACTCGTGCGAGATCTCAGCTGGTAAATATGCTTTGTGTGGTCTCAAATCTAGGTTTCCTGACAATAAACCTAATACATCTTTTCCTGGTAACCATAGTGCATAGTGCATATTTGAGGAAGACTTTCTTACTCAAAAAGTCAGATAAATAGTTGTTTCATAGATAATATAAACCTTTTTATACTGATATTAATATATTGATGCACAGGTATCAATATGTTTACTGGGTGGTGTTTCAGGGTCCCTAAAGTTTTTTTTTTTTTTAAATTAAAATATATTAACCATGTACTAAAATTGTTTGTAATGGATTTGATGTATCTGGTATAATCTGTAACGTTAATAGCACCTGGAGTTCCCAGTGGATCAGATGGTTTAGAGTGAAATAGTCATAACAGTTTAATAGCTTATTGATTTCCATATCCATGGAATTCATTGGTAGTGTAGGTCTTGTTCTACCTACAGTAATCATGAAGGCTGCAACATACAGCTGGTTACATCTACATAATGAAATAGGGTAATATGAGGAGGAAGGAGAGTTGGGGAAGGTTTTTATTTTTAATATGAAGTTAATCTGGACTTATTTAAAACAAAAGAAGAATGAAGCTGGGCACCTGGGTGGCTCAGTTGGTTAAGCATCTGCTTTAGGCTCAGGTCATGATCCCAGGGTCCTGGGATTGAGCCCCATTTCAGGCTCTCTGCTCAATGGGGAGTCTGCTTCTCCCTCTTGCTCTCCCTCTCTCTATCTCTCTCAAATAAATAAATAAAATCTTAAAAAAAAAAAGCATGGAAGCCAAAAAGACAGTTGAGAGATTCTGCTAGCAAGTGTAAGTCACAATCTTATGTAACCTAATTATGAGAATTACACTCCAAAACTTTCACCATAGTCTCCGGGCTAGAAACAAATGTCTGTGTCAACCCACACTCACAGGGAGTGGAGTCCATGAACGGTGTGAGTTTCAGGAGGTGGGTATGATTGAGACACAGCTGAGAGTCAGCGGCCACGACTTAACTACATTTTACTTAAGGATTTGCTTAAAAAATGTGGAACAGAAAAGAAAGAAACAAGGGATGGAAAGAAAAAAAAAGAAGGCCAGGAGAAAAGAAGAGAAGATGGGGGAGAAAAAGAAAATAGGATAAAAAGAATAAAGACAAAGGAGAAAAAAAACAGAAATGAGAAATGAAAAAATGAATGGAAGGGGGGGCACCTGGTGGCTCAGTCAGTTAAGCCTCTCTGCTTTAGGCTCAGGTCATGATCTCAGGGTCCTGGGATCCAGCCCCATGTTGGGCTCTCTGCTCAATGGGGAGTCTGCTTCTTCCTCTCACTCTCCTTCCTTCATCCTCTCTCTCAAATAAATTAATAAAATCTTAAAAAAAAAAAAAGAATGAAGCTGGGTTCATCAGATTAGTGGTAGATGCAGTGGGGTGTAGTAGTACACCCAGATCCCTTTTCAAGACTGATTACACAAGCCTAGTACCTCTCCCTGGCAATGGAGGATTTCTCTCCCTGCAATGATTCTTAGAAGAAAGGAGCTGCTTTGCCCAACATTTCCCCCCCTTCCTGGAAGTTGCCTCTGTCCAATGACTAGTTAATGTTGGGTCTTAAAGGTTTGGTCCTTTGCCTCTAATTTGAGATAATATTGATGTGCCATCCAGCTTCAGAGCTCCTGTAGGATTGGCTGAGTCCCCTGGTGCAGAAGCAATGTAGTTCAACTTCTCCTTCTGCCCACTCCATCCTACTTCCCTCACTTTCTTACAAGTGATGTTCCACCGAGTGCTACCAATAAACCTCCTACATGCAGATCTCCATCTGAGGGTCTGTTTCCTGGGAATCCCAACCTAAGGTTGTAGCCATGCACAAAAGAGCTAAGAGGCTTATCAGAAGCCCTGAGGAAAATGAGCAGCTTTACAGTGACAGAGAAAGTGAGAGAGGAAGTCAGAGAAAAGGCAATGTGAATGGATGAATTTGAGTAGGGGCTATGGAGTGCCATATAAAGAGGCAGAAGAAAAACAGACCAAATAAGATGGGTTAGAGAGGCTGAGCCTACATCACCATAATATTTTGTTATGTGATGGTCAAAATTCAGTACGACACTGGGCTAAGATTTTATAAAATAAACAATATATTCCTTAGGTGGCAGCTTGGTGAATCCAGAATTGGAGGTCAGGCAGCTACTGGCCTGGACTTTAGGAATGGTCACACAAGTGGCTTTTACAGTGATGCCCAGATAGGCAGTGTGACCCCTGTATGAGGTGTGGCAGTTGGTGAAACTCTCCTCTGTAGCAGCAAGGGCCAGATGCGCTCACACCACAGTGATGGGCTGATATCCCAGGCACAGGCATGGGGTCAATCTTTATGCCAAACAGGGCAGAGTCAAGGGGCAATTAGAAAGGGGCCAGAAAGACAGAGCAAGGGAGGGGTCCCAGCCTCAGACTAAATGAGGTAAGGGACCAAAAGAGGAGCTGAGGCACAGGGCAGGGATCCAGGTGCAGAAACTGGAGCATAATCAGGTCCAGCGTCTGGCAAATTCCGCAAGAATGACTGGATTCTGAGTCTGCGAGAGCTAGACTAGAATGATTTTAATTCAGTCTATATGCTGATATGTCCCCAATCTCTCTGTTTAGCTCCAATCACTTTCTTTTTCATCTCTAGGCTCATGTCTACACTGGATGTTTTCATGTGAATGCTTTGTCAGAAATTCATATTAAACATGTACAAAACACATTTTCTTGTCCAAACTTTACCATCCACTTCCTACCCTTGGTTAATTGCATTACTACCTCCCAGTTATACTATTTGTTCCTGTCAACATTATATAAATTGAGCATAGTCAGCCTCATGAAAAAGGTCTGGATGAGCAAATTTTGGATTCTAGTATAGGACTTAGGAGCAGAAGGAGGTATGGGTGTTCCTAGTTTCTCTCCAGTCCATCCCCAAGCTTTCCTGCTTTAGGTCCCAGTCCCAAAACCATGACCAATTGTCACCACAGTCTCCACATCAATGCAGAATGTATGTCTGTGCCTCTTAGTATCTGGACTTGACCCTCAAACCCTCGGGACTATAGTAGGTGAGTCTCTGTGTCTTCAGTCCTCTGTTTTCATAAGTTCCATGAATTAGTTTTACTTTGACATATTTGATCACAAAAACTAAGGGGAAAGTGCTGGAAGAAAAATGTGTTGTACTTTATTGAACCTCAAACTACTCAAAAATCATTTGATGATCTCTTTGAATAGCACAATGTTTAACTCAGTGGAGTTAAAGATAATGTAAGTAGTGGATCACTTGGTAATTGTTTCCTTAGCTTTCATACTGGATGAGAGTCACCATTTATCAGTGTTTCTCAGTTGATTACGTTGAAGGGCAGTGTTGATGGCAGGGAGACTCCTTAGCCTGTCACTCTTCCAGGGAGAATGTTGAGCACAACAAAAGCCAGAGTTCCCAGTGGGCTAAACTTCAGAAGTGGCTCAAGGTTATCTTTTATTTATTCATTTATTTGCTAAATACCTATCAACTTCTCTGTGCCTTTGGTGACTCTGGTCTTCCTATTTTGAATCTTTTCTCCCACATCTTCTCAAGTACTCACTGTTCTTGTGTTTCCTTTTTCTCTACTGCCAACAAAACCTTCTCCAGTTTTTTTTTTTTTTCCACCCACACTAACTTTATAAGCAACTAAGATGTTACCTTTCTGTGGCAACATTGCAATTAACTTTGCAATCCAAAATCTTAAGGTACAAAATGAACTATGTTATCAATCATTGTGAACTCAGGACATCTGGGCCTTCCAAGTCTTCCTGAAATCATATTACCTAACTGATCTATACAGTAGGCTAGCCTTAGGCCCTCATGTCCAAGGAAACAGGCAAACCAGAAGTGGAGTACTATAGAATGAAATGTGTTGGATGAGACCAGCAAAGAAATTCTCACTGAGCAGGTGGCTGTGTAGAACAGAGTAGCATGATTTTTGGCTTGACAGAGCAGACTTTGGGGCTCAGGTGTGAAACTGGTTGTGGAGGTCAGCTATGACCTTTAGCAAGCTGTAAGCCTTAATTTCTTTTTGCACAGTGAGAGTAATAACAATACATGGCTTAGAGTTGTGAGGGCCATATGACATACTCCATGCACAGCACTTAAAGAAACGTGCTGACACACCATTACTCAATAAACATTTGTGACGATGATGAGAGAGAAAAAGGAAGACGTGAAGAAAGAATAGAAGTAGGAAGAGAAAGGGAGGGGGAAGGATTTAGATGTGATTGGTCCTTGAGACAGTTATATTTATGTTTCTAAAGCGAGCTTGGTCGCCATGTGTACCTCCTTGTTTGGGCTGTTTAGCACTGCTCAGTATTGCTACTTCTCTCCAGCCCAGACTAGCATATTCTGGAGTGGCAGCAATGACCATATACAGCCTCCAAGGTTCTATTCTTATTCCAGACTTTGCCTTGAAGCAAGGAAGGAATCCTTGCAATTCATTTTGTTTCCTGTCTTTTCTTTTTCTCCAAATTTTATGGAGGTTTGGCTAGCAAGACCTGAAGTAAAAACTGGGTTCTGTAACTTCTTCTTGAACATAATGGTTCTCCATTTCTTTAATTTAACAAGTATGTATTGAAAATCCCTATGTACCAGGCACTTAGGGCTGAAGATTCAGTGGTTACCATTAATGAGTAAGCCTGCTAGTAGAGCTTAAAATCCAATGGAGGTTCACATGAAAATATATTTAATATTATTAGTCATTAGGGAAATGCGGGTTAAATATAATGACCTACCACTATATACCAACTAGAATGGTAAAAAAAAAAATAATAAATCACCATCATCATCACTGAAAATGCGAAGTGCTGGAGCAACTGAAACATTTGATGAGGATGTGGAATAGTTGATGAGAATGCAGAATAGTTTGACCACTTTGGAAAACAGTATAGCAATTTCTTTTAAAGTTAAATGTATATTCACATATGACCCCTCACGTCCCCCTTGCATCCTGGTACACATGCTTTTGGGTAGTTTCTTTCCACATTGTATCAGAGTTAGTTTGTGTGACCAATAGCATATGGCAGAACTGATGGCGTGTGACTTCTAAGATTAGGTAATAAAAGACTATGACTTCTGTCTTGGTCTTTGGCCTCCCCCTTTGGAGGACTTTGTCTGCCACAGAGATGTCCGTGAGGACACTTAGTCTATGAAGAGGCCCACACGCTGAGGAACTAAGCATATGACTAAAAATGAGCAAAGAAGGGATACCTGCCAACATACACACTGGGTTCTCCTCCAGTCTAGCTGTCAGATGACTACAGCCATACTGAGAGCTTGCTTGCATTCTCAGAAGACAGCCTGAGCCAGAACCACCCAACTAAACCTCTCCTGGAGTCCTTACCTAGAGAAACTGTGAAGCACAACTTCATGAAGTATTGCCAAAATGTTACTCCAAAGGAACACTTTAAAAATCATTGCCTTGAAATGCCGTGACAGTGTATACAGCTGCTTCAGAATCCCTGCCAGCCCTCACACAGCATTTTACTTATATCAGAGTCAGAAAAAACCAAATGGGATCACAGCTCCCACTTCGTTGCAGACATGATCAGGATATTGCTATCCATCCTCATTATCTCAGTCATTGCCATGTGACTTCTCTGGTCACCCATCATTAGCAAAATCACACCCCTATCCTGCACTGATCCAACCACCTTGGTCTCTCCTCCTTCCTAAACCCTACTACTCTGACCTGTGGGGCATCTGCTCTTTGTTCAACCCATCCTGTCCTCAAACTTTTTCTAGAACTAGCTTTCCTTTATCACTCAGCCCTAACTGAAGCTTGGCTCTCTTGTGAGGCCACTACTTTCCTGTAGCCTTCTTGGGACAAGTCGATTTTATCTCTCATGCTCTGTAACTCTGGGACAGTGAGGTTGGTGTTTCTCTTACTATTGCTGTTTTCAGACCATTATGACCTCTCTTTCTTCCTTCCTTCCTTCCTTCCCCCCCTTTCCTGTCTCTCTGTCTCTCTCTTTCTCTCCCTCTCTCCCTGTCTGTCTGTCTATCCCTCTCTCCCTGTCTGTCTCTCACTCTCTCACTGGCATGCATACACATGTTGCTCCACTTAGGTGCATGGCATTTCTACCATCCTCTTTCCAGACTCACTGCTTTCATCTACTGATCCCCATTCACTTTATTTGTCAAAGGCCTTAGTTCCTGGCTCAGAATAATTTCCTCTCTCCAGATTCTGTGGTTATTTTTGGTGACTTGAGCATCCATTTAGATAAACTGCCTAATACCCTTTGTTCTTTGATCCTCACATGTGGTCTCACCTCATCTACCCAGAGCCACACTTGAAATTATTCCACTTTTGAAATGTTGATTTCAAACACCCCATTCTCTGATGAACTTGTTATTTTCCCTATCATGTATTCAACTTCTCTCAAGATTGTTTTCTGTGGCAGCATTAAGACTTCCAATCCATTGTCATCTATCCTTTTCTTTCTATCCATCAGCCTCCTCCTTGCTCTACTTCCCCTGTGGTCTGCCCAGTTTCCATAGGCCATTACTATGGTTGCTCATGGAAAATGCCCTCAGAACACTTGCCATCTTCTTCCTCTGTCATTCCGCTGATAAAACTCCAACACTGGATGAACTCTCCCATGAGTGGCCTCCATGCCAATATGTGAGAAGGTGAACTTTGCTGGAAAAAAAATATTACAACTGAGTGGAATATTTTTAGTTTAAATTTATAATTTACTTCTCTGTCAATATTTAACAACTCTTTATTCAGCACCTATTTTATTTATGCCACCTATTATTTTAGACATCGGAGAACCAAAAGAAGCACCAAATGTAAAATCCTGCCATCATGGAGCTTGCACATTAGTCATTGTTCTCTTTCTTCACTTCCAATGTCCTCATTGAATCACTGCAATTGGACTTTTTACTCCATCATTTCTCTGGTCAGCAAGTCTCCTGTTGTTAAATCCAGAGGACATTTCTTTGGCCTCAATGCTGTGACCATGAGGACTGTTTTTCCAGCTCCCATTCTCCTCCTCCTGCTGTTTCTGCTTCTTGCTTCTGTTCACATTCTTCTGCCTCTCCTTTCACCCTACAGGCTACTCCACCTCAGCCTTCTCTGTGATTTCTGCCTTATCTGGGACCATCCTCTCTATCTGCACTCTCTCATTAGATGACCTTGTTGATTTCTCTGCATTTAAATGCCGTCTCTATAGTGATGACTTCTAAATTTATATCTTTAGCCAGGGCTGTTCTCCTGACATCCAGATTCTCATATGCTACTTAACATGTCTGGTTGGGTCGTTCACAGATATCTCACACTTGACATGTCAAAATAGAACCCCTTCCACCCTAAAATCTGTGCTTTCTTTCTTTGCCAGTCATTCCTGTCTTAGAAGATTGTACTATAGTGTACTTATGCAAGCCAGAAAACCATATCCATAATTCTAGAGCTATGGCTCTGTCTGGTTCCCAGTCCATCCCTCTCCTGTTTCTCTTTAAAATCCAACCATCCTACATATTTTCCACTTCCTCAAACTCACAAATTCTTTCTGACTCCAGGACTTTTGCATATGCCATTTCCTCTATTTGGAGTATTCTTTTTTTTTTTCTTTTTTTTTTATTTATTTGACACAGAGAGAGAGACAGAGAGAGAGCACAAGTAGGCAGAATGACAGGCAGATGGAGAGGGAGAAACAGGCTCTCCGCCGAGCAGGGAGCCCGATGTGGGACTCGATCCCGGGACTCCAGGATCATGACCTGAGCCGAAAGCAGCCGCTTAACAGACCGAGCCACCCAGGCGCCCCTGGAGTATTCTTTCTCCTACTCAGAAATAGCTATTGAATGCCCAGGGAAAAGACAGATTTTAGATTTAAAATGCTCCGCAAGGCCTACATAATTCCTTTTTATCTCAAGTAGTATGAGTGTATGTATTTGCATTTATTGATTCTTATGCCATATGTGAATGGTTTTGATGGTGACTGTTGTCTCCTTCTAACCCTTGGTTGTGGTTACATGTGGACTGAACATACCCATTTGGACCATGTTGGACAAACATCCTGTTAGATCTCCTCTAGTAAGTGGAGACAAATTAGGTTTTTAGCAGTGTTTATAGTCTCCTCACTTAGTACAAGCATAAGCTGGAGATCCCAAAATGATGGAGGTTAGTTTTTAATACCATGGAATTAATATTAAACAAAGCTGATGAATAAAAAGGGTGACATCTCTAGAATAGTTAAAATCTTTAAAATGCTTTTCCCAAGGACTCTGTATCCCATATTGTATTCTTTCTGCAGGGGACATTGTTGGTTTTTGACAATGCTGCTCCATAATAATGTGCAGTGCAACAATAAATTTCTTTAAGTGTGTGACTAAAAGCTGCCTGAAAGGCTTTGTAGTCATTCAACCCATCATTCTTCATAAACCTCCACATTGCAATTCCATTTGTTTCTTGGTTATTTTGTACAGTTTCCCTTTAGTGAATGTCTGTCGACTTCTTTGCATCTGGATCCAATTAGAGACCACTCTTTATGTGAATCTAATTATCTGTCCCTACATGTGCTCAGCAGAGACACACTTATTAATAAGAGTTTGAAGGTGGCTTTCCATGTTCAAATTACTTTGTCCTTTTATTAGGCAATCCTCAATAACTTGAATTCCAGCCCTAATCCTGACTGTGGCTTTTAGACATTGAGAAAACTGGGGCACCAGAAAGTAGAGTAAATTTGTTCTTGTAAGTGGACCAGATTGGGTACAATCAAACAGGGCTGATTTGATTCCTCTGTGATATAATTTCAGGGGTATAAGGGAGGATCTTTGTTCAAAAATGTTCTTTGCCTTGATGGTTTAATCAGTTTTTGCTGCTCTACCACTACCTCTCCCCCAAAAGCAAAAAGGGTGGTGGATTTAAGCTTATATGTTGCTGTGGGTTTTTGCTAAATTTTGACCACCATGTTTCTATCTTCTCTCTTTTTGTTAACAAAACTCAAATTTCCTTTTGGAGAGTTGCTCCTTTTACCATCCTGTGCAAGGTAAGGGTAGAGGTCCATACTCACCTCCAGGGGTGGCACATGGGACTTAAGTTTGCCCATTTAACATTTCTTGTGTTGGTCTAGGGATTGGTTTAGTAATGAGGACACATTCTGAGCTGTTCTAGTGAGAAAAAGTAAAGTTTTGAGCCTTGGGGAACAGTTACCAGAAAACAACATTGAACTTGAGAAGACATATGCTAAGATACTAGAGCCACTCTCTCCCCCCTGCCCCGTCCCAGCACACGATCAGTGCTAATAGAGAATACAGCCAACCCAGAGGAAGCAAAGCTGCAAGAAGAAAGAGAGAAACCATGTCTTGGTGCCATTATTTGAACTCCTGGATTGATCCAAACCTCATGTTCCACTATCAGTTTAATTTTTAAAATATGTGAATCGGGGCGCCTGGGTGGCTCAGTCGTTAAGCGTCTGCCTTCGGCTCAGGTCATGATCCCAGGGTCCTGGGATCGAGTCCCACATCGGGCTCCTTGCTCAGCAGGGAGCCTGCCTCTCCCTCTGCCGCTCCCTGCCACTCTGCCTACTTGTGATTCCTCTCTCTCTCTCTCTCTGTGTGTGTCAAATAGATAAATAAAATCTTTAAAAAAATAAAATAAAATAAAATATGTGAATCAAAATATTCCCCTTATGTTTAAGAAGGTTTAGTTTGGGTTACTGTTGATTGCAACTGAAGGACTCTTAATTGACACATTGATTTTTCACATTCTAATTTTCATTGTTTTTTTTTTTAAATTAAGATTTGACACTGGGGAATTGAAGGAAAAAGCAAGATAGTAATGGATATATAAGCAAACGTGGAAATAAATCCAGTGACGAGATAAAGGAAGAGAATGGAAACCCCTGAGGTTCAGATTGAAAATTTAAAGTCTAAGGTTTTTGATTTTGTGCTGGGACCCATTAGATTTAATCTCGACTCCTAGCTTCTGAGGAGGGCAACTATTTGGAAATGCAGAAGACAAAACAGAATAAACAACTAAGAGTGTTACATAGTATATATTATGGGTTGAACTGTGTCCTCCCAAATTCATATGTTGAAGCCCTAACCCTCAGTATCTTAGAATGTGACTGTATTTCAAGATAAGACATTTAAAGAGGTAATTAATTTAAAATAAGTCCATTAGGGTAGATCCTAATTGAGTCTCACTAGTGTTCTTATAAGAGAAGGAAATTTGGACATATAAAGAGACTCCAGGGGTATGCATGAACAAAGAAAAGACCATGTGAGGACAAAGCAAAGAGGTCATCATCTATAAGCCAAGGAGAAAAATCTCAGAAGAAACCAAACCTGCTGACACCTTGATCTTGGGCTTCCAGACTTCAGAATGTTGTTTAAGTACCCAGTCTCTGGTATTTTGTTATGGCAGCCCTAGCAAACAAATACAGGTTACATCTCATATTTATTGTTTACTTCAGAAGTGGACTTTAAATTCAAGATTAAATGCAATTTTGGGGGTGGGGGTTTGCCAATTACTTAAAAAAGGTGCCTATATTATGTGAAAGAATATGGAGTAATTGTGGTAGAGTGGGCATTCCCAAATATAAGACAAAATTATGGAATGCATAACATTTACAGTCATTTGGGACTTAAGCCATTTACACATGAAACAAAACAAAAAAAATAGACATGAATCAAGAAATGGCAAATGAGTAATACAAACATGGGTATTCTGTCAATGTTCAGGAAGTGGGGAGGATTACTTTAAACTGGGAAGGCTGGAAAATTTTTGCTAGAGAGGTGCCATTTGAGTTGGGTCTCAATCAGAAGACATTTTAGTTAAGAGCTAAGAGAAGACATTCTGGGCAAGGAAAATTTTCACTAGAATAAGAAAGTACAAAAGATATTTGGGGAATAGGAATAAACCAGTGAGGCTAGAACAGAGGATTCCTATAGAGAGTAGTAGAAAAATAAGCCTAGGAAAGGAGTGTAGAGGCAGAATATAGAGAATATGTCCGATAAATTAATTTGGATTTTTTTCTTGAAGGCAAAAAATGGGAAGCCATTGATGATTTTTCAGCTAGGAAGTGCTGATAAAAGGTCTGTTTGTTGAAGACTTCTCTTTTGGCATCCCAGAGGAGGGTGTTAGAAGGAATTCAAGGTGAGAGACTGGAGGCAGGGGATAGGCAGTGTTGGCTGTGGTCTACCTAGGAGATTGGGGTGGATGAAAGTTCCCCTTAACTCTCACCTAGATATATGTGCCCAAGTGTAACTTTTAGTTTGATTTGCCTCAGGCAATGTGAACAGCGTATTAACCCTTTCTAAACATATTCTAGATTCTCTTTTAAATGCTAAATAAGTCCTTGTTCAGCTAACTTGTACATGAGACTTGGCAAATCCTAATAATAATATACTTTCTTGAAATAAGATCTTTATATTCTTCTGTTACTAATTCCCCCTGGTGCCCTTGCATAAAATGCATGAAATCTCCTCATTATTGCTTAAATGCCCTTGCTGATATAAAACTATTTATTTCATTGTGGGAATTTTCCTTCAAACACCTGTTCTTCTTCTTCTTTTTTAATCTGTAAATTCTCTTTAGTTCAAAGTTATCCTTCCTTTTTTTTCTTTTCTTTTTTTTTGTAACAAGTATTCAGTCCACTGAATCAGTTTTCTCAGAGTCCACTGAGGAATGTACTGATCTGCTTTCTCTTTCCAGATGTGGTTTAATTGTTTAACATAAAGACATATGCTGAGATTTAGGAAGAACTCCCTCCAGAACTCAGTATTATCATTATGTGCCAATTCAAAACCATCAATGATCAACCAGAGATCTTTTCTGCCCTTCAATTAAAACATACTAGATGGGCAGGATATGGTAAACCAGATGCAATAATTAAGAGAATAGTTTAACCGTTCATATTGCACACTGCTGTTTGCTACAGCATGACCATTAAACAAAAAGTAAAGCCAAGAAGGGTTGTATGGCCTCATAAAAATTCCATTTGGCTTGGAAATACAGTACCATTTTACATTAATGTTAAACACTCCAAGAGATAATTACACAGTCATGAGTCAACTGTGTCAAATAATTAAATACAGGAAATGGATCAATGAAAAAAAGTCCCCCTCCTTGACTTCGACCCTTTCCAAACAAATTAAAGAAAAAAATACTTACAATCTGTATAAAAGAAATCTTTTTGGAAGCTTGATCCCTTGGGAATTGCAGGTGGCAACAGGGAAAAGGTATTAATTAGTATTACATTCCACATACACAGGAAACCATTTCCTCTGGCAGCTCCAAGATTTTGCAACAAGATCAATTATCTAGGAAGAGTAATTATTTGGCAAATCCATTAAGTGATATCAAAGGGTGCAAGCATTTATTATGTTGTATGGTGAGATAAGTTATTACTTTCTATTTAGGTGATTATGGTAAGTTATTCCATGAAAATCTAATGGAAGACTTTCTGATTATACATTATATAACAGTATAATTCTCCAGCTAATTATTTCTGAAGACAATAATATTTCCAAATATTCCATTTTTGAGTATTTATCATGAAAATACTCATTACTTCACTTTGAAAATTTCCTTCTTTTCCTCTTTCCCCCCTCCATTTCTTTCTTCCTCTGCAGAATAAAGATGTCTTTTTGCTATCTAGTTTGCTAATGACAAACTACTCAGTTCTGGAGTGGATGTGTGGAAGTTTAAACACATTTGTGATATTCCTCTTATGAGGGACAGAGGTATCTAACTTCTCTTTGATAGCAGGTAGTTAAGCCCATTAAAATCTCTTTTCTTTGGGGTTTTTAAAGGTCCCTGAAATGAGAGTAGCTAGAATTCCCTTGTCTCCAATTAAGTTGTTGAGGAAAAAGGTAACCAGGGTTCTCCTAAGAGCCTGATGTTCAGGGCAAGAACTAGCTGTTAACTTAATGAACCAAAGGAATTTATAAAAAGGTGGCAGGCATGGGGGAACCAGAAAAGCAACTGAAAAGGGAATTAATCAGTTACTTGAAAATCAAAAAAGTGAATTAAATCAAATCTACTGAACTTCTAAGAAGTGACTTCATTTGAGTTGAATCTGACCTTAGTTTTTGAGGATTTTATAATAAAGAATTATGTACTCAGCTCCTGTTGGCTTTCTACCAGCAAGTTAAATCCCAAAACTTAAGGGTTAGAAAAGTCCTTTTCACCTCAATTATGTGTGATTCATACATTAATATTTGTACTGTCTGTAGACTTCCATTGTTTTCTTTTATAGAAGGAACATTTTAATCTAGATCAGCAACTCAACCATGTTAATGAGCCACTTGGAGGAGAGCCCAGAATCATGCAGGATGAAGAGACACTCCTATTAGGAACTTTCCAAGTTAGGGTAAGAGGTAGTTTGAACCAGTGATGAGTTATACATAATGTACAGCCCCACTCTTATAATTCCATAGAAGCCAACTGGACTATATTCAGAGAGTGTGGATTTTCCTAACACATTGTGATAGCTTCTGGCAAAGATTATAAATTTATAGCATGACACCGTAGCTGGGGTCAGTTGCTATTAAGTATTATCATGAAAAGGCCATCTTGTTGGAGGATAAAACAAAATTCCCTTCTATTCTTTAGTTCAGTTCATTGCCCTTCATATTAGACATATGGTTACCCAGTCATCCTTCCATAATAATTCTGCTAGGCCTTATGGCCAGAATGGGACTGACAGCCTCAGCGCATTCTCCAGGGGTGGGCACATGATGCAAATCAGCCCAATCAGAATCCTGCTAGGGCTTTCCTGAGCTCTTAGTAACACATGCTTACTATTTTTCAGTGAACTTGAGCTGTAAGAATGCTGTGGCCATCTTGTTGCTATATAAATAGAGCCATTTGGGGAAAGGAGTCCAACAGAATGAAGCAAGCAAAAAGGAGAACAGTAAACAAGAGCCTGATGACACTGAACTCTAGAATCATATTTGAATCCAGCTCATCATTTCAACTTCCTAGTTTTTTGAGCTAATGATTTTCCTTCTTTGGTTAGGTTTTTGTCTTATGCATCCTAAAGGATTCTAAAACAATTTTCAAACAAGGAACATTAATAATAGTGTTTGAGACAGGGTTATCTGTTTCTAGCTTTAAAGGATAAAAAATGACTTCAGACTATTTCCGAGGTTTCCAGTGAGTGCTAAATGCTAGCAGGGTGACAGATTCAGATTGTAGATCATTCTAGAATATCTCCTATAGCTGCCTGAGAAAGATTCTGGTTAAGTATACCTGGAGTGGGGCCAACTCATCTCATTTCTAATGAGCTCCCCAGATCTAGACAATGGTACTACTGATAATTGATAGACTGAGACAATATAATTGTATCATAGTATTATATTTACTATAAAGAAGGGACTGTGTGATCAGTTCAAAGACCCTTTAAAACACAGGATGATGGTAATTAATGCCATGGTAGAGGGTCTTCCTGAATTATCTCCCCACTGTTTCATTAGAATAATAGTGTATAGAATTTGAAATGAGTTTAGAATCTTTTCATCCTAACTTCTATGTGGTGCATTAATTTACCCCATTATATCCCTATTAAGATATCATTTAGCTTTTGCTTGAACACCTCTATCAATATTTATTATCTCCAAAGATAACTCATTCCATTTTGGGAAAATTTTATTAGAAAGTTTGCCCTCATACTGAACAGATTTTTATTGCTGTTTAACTTTAACCTATTATAGTAACCTAAAGATTTACAGAATAAGTCAACTCTCTCTTTCATGTGATACATATTTAAGTATTTGAGGACATCTAACAGGGCTTGGCAGCTTTCTTTCCTTTTGGATATTTTTTTGTTAGTTCTTTCAACCATGACACTTAGGCCATAGCTTTCCCAAATGTTTTTATCCTGCTTGCTGTTTTCTGAATGTGCTTCAATTTATTAATTCTTCTCAAGAAGTATGTTTTGAAACAAATAATAACTCTTGAGATGCAATCTTCAAGCTGAGAAAGAAATTCCAGTATCTTCCCTGATTCTGGACATTAGACTTCAATTTATGCAATTTAAGATAACTTATTAACATGTTTTGGCAGCTTCATGACAGACTTAATTTGTTTTGAATTTGTACTTAACTAAGGCTAATTGCTGAAGCACTGTTGGATCCTTCACTCTGGTTGTCCCTTTAAGAAATTTTTGATACAGTTAAGCTTACTAGGCTTGTCAGTGTCTCCCTAAATAGCACACTATATTACTAGACACCATCTGAAGTTTTATAAGTCATTGGTCATGAAAAGAGTGGCCATATAATTTATCATCCAAATTGTGGTTCTTTTTCAGTGTGTAAGAGTAATTATTAATAATTACTCTGGTGTAAATAGGAACTGACCCAGCCAAACTGGGATTATAGTTCCCCTAACTATAGGAGAATTAGAACTAATATTTACACATACTTTAATCTAAAGGAGAACGATCAAACTTAGCAGTTTGAAACTTTTGTTAACTACTACTAAAAATCTCAATAGTATGACTTTATTTACTTGACTGTGATTTTAGTAGAACTGTTTTAGTATTTTTTCAATTATGCTCCTTTACTATGGGTGAGTTTAAAGGATGCTTTCTTTGACCCAGATTTCCAGGTTGGCTAACCTTCTTTCCTTCAGAGCAATATATGCTCTAAAAGCCAGAATCTCCAGTTTCCAGCAAGCTTTTCCAGACATCCCTTTCCTTCCCCTTGGTGCCCCCCTGCTCCCCCTCCCCCCATTTATCTCATTGAGTGTTGTTTCCTCCCCTGTGAAATAGTCTGGCCAATTGAGGTCACTTGGCAAACATTTAATTAGCAATCATCAGCTGAATGCTGTGTGTCTGGGCTCCACCCATGGTCTCCAAGCTAAAGATCTGAAGAATTCCAAATCCTTCTCAAATCCCCTTTGGGTGTAACAAGGAAGAGCCTGTAGGCTGAAAGCCAACTTGTCCTCACCTCAACTCAATGCTCATCATCCACTTGGGAACATGCAATTTTAAAACAAAACAAACAAAAAGCACAATCCAACTTTTCCTCCAAATAAACTTTGTAAAGTATCAGATTAAAAAAAAAAAAAGCCTTTTGTGCTTTTCTTTGCTTTTTACCCTTCCTCTCTGGATGCTGCATATGGGCTGTTTCCTGCCTTGCAGTCAGAGCCAGACTTTAGGCTTGTGTGAAGCTTCAGAGGTTGAAAAGAGCCATGCTTTTGGGTGGAGCTGAGGGTTAGGAAAGGAAATGGAGAGTAGGCGTGACTTTGAAGTCAGATTCCTGTCTTCCCGAATCTGCTTGGTGTTTTGCAGCAGTGTCTTACTAATTGTAAATATCTTTTGAAAACTTGTTTATAAAAAGTAAGCTAGATTTGTGGGTCACTTTCAAATTAGAATTCATAAAAATGTTACATAAAAATGTAATTTATTCCATACCATGAAAGGGAATATCCTGTTTCTGTTTCTCTTCTTTGGCACTCCAAAGACATCAAGGAAAGCACATGATCTACATAATCTTCTCAAATCCTATTTCTGAGGCTATGGAGATGCATACCACCAAAAACTAAAATCTGAACATTAATTCTTTTGTTTTAAAAGCCATAGACTTCCTATTGAAGAATCTTAGTAACAGGAAGATAAGCTCAAAATATTTACTCATTGTTTGATTTATATTAAGGGCACCAAATGCTTAAGAGCTCCTAAAGCCATGTATAAAGTACAAATGGTGCAGTAAACTCAAGCCAGAAGTCTCTCCACTCTCCATGAAGCCAGACCCAAGAGATTTAATCTTATCTACATTTCTCCTAAAGTGAATATACTGGAACTAAATCTGGGTTTTCGGGAAGTCATTAAAAAAAAAAAAAACAGCAAAAATCATAGCAATACAGTCAGCATGGTAACACTGTCTCTCTGGCTCAAATCCCAGGTCACGTTTTCCTGAATGCCCAGTTGTCAAGAAGGCTCTTGCTATATCTGTTATATCATCCACGTATGCCTCCTTTGATACAAGCAAGGCCAAATGCCCTCCACCGCCAACACAGGTGATGCCATTATTCCATCATTGACGAAGCTAGTCCTAAAAGAGGTATTTTACAGAAGAAACTAAATGGGTTTTTTAGATTCTAAACATAGACTGTCTTTAATAGAAAGTAGCCAAGAAATGTCCCATATCTCACCCGAGAAAGCTACTACTGTCTTAGTAGGTCACACAGAGCCTCAAGTTCAAAACATTAATGGGATGGGGTGAGCAGAGAGTTAATATGCTAATTCCCCATATTCAACACCTCCCAGCCCTACACACATACAAGGGGAATATGCATAGACTTGAAAAATGTCTGGTTACTGTTGGACAGATTCTATGAAGCACTTCGTGACTCAACTAGATTTTAAGGAGTCCACACCTCATGGAAAATAATGCATTTTCTCAATTAGACCACTTGAGCCCTCTCAGTGATGAATTTAAACATAGCTGAGTTTTCAAATACATTTTAGTTTCTCAATTTTGGCAATTTTCTTCATTTCTTTATTACTATTCAGTGATCGTGGAAGTATAGTCGGTATAGAAAAAATTTACCATTCCAGAATACAGAAGACTGAATAATTAACAGAAAAACACAAAACACATTTTCAGCTCTTTTGCCTTTTTTTTTTTTTTTAACTTTTAGGAAGCTCATCTGCTCATTCTTTACTTCTCTAAAGAAAAGAACATGGGATTTAGTATATAGCGCAAGTATTTGCAAATTAAAAATAGAGCAATTTTATCTATTCAAAGTTGTGAATATTAGCTAAGATAGTGGATATGAAGGTATTTTGTAAACATTAAGCAATACATTGTTAACATCTATTATTTCATTCATTAAACACGTATTTAATATATATTATATTACAGGCCTAGTATTCAATGCTGCCTATAAAAATATGAGCAATCCACATTTTTACCATGAAGAAGCTTACATCCTATTGAGGGAGATGTGTTCCATCATCCTCATTGTCATCATTGTTATTGACTCTATGCCCACTGGGAATCAGGCTCAGTTCCCAGCCCAAAGAAAAAGTGATGAAGAAACCAAAGTCCCTGCCCTCTTTGGATTTAGAAATACAGTAAACAAGGAAACAAATAAATATACATTATTAGATAGTGATAAAAATTATGAAGAAAATAATGCAGGATAAGGGTATAAAGTAATTCATGAGTATTTTTGAAGAGAAGGGCTCTTCAAAGAGATAATACATGAGTTGGGACAAGAATGATTTTGAAGAAGACACCATGCAAAGATGTGGCATCAGTAAAATGGCCTCTGAGGTAAGAGGGAAACCAAAGAGTGTGCTGAATTGGAAACTAAGAGAAGAAAGGAGAGGTCAACTCTTTTTTTTTTTTTTAAAGATTTTATTTATTTATTTGAGAGAGAGAGAATGAGAGACAGAGAGCATGAGAAGGAGGAAGGTCAGAGGGAGAAGCAGACTCCCTGCCGAGCAGGGAACCCGATGCGGGACTCGATCCCGGGACTCCAGGATCATGACCTGAGCTGAAGGCAGTTGCTTAACCAACTGAGCCACCCAGGTACCCAGGAGAGGTCAACTCTTACATGGTACTGACAGGCTGATTAAAATTAGGAGTGAGAATTGAGCTCTACCTGGGTAAAATGGAGGTCATTGGTGGCCTTGTAAGTGTGGTTTGGACAAATTTCTGGGGAAAACCCTGACTGGAATAAGTTTAAGAAAGGTTGGATGTAAGGAGGTAGAGCCACCAAATATAGACACAATTCTAGAAATTTTGCTTACAATACGGGAAGTAGAAAAACAGTATATTACCTACTGAGGGACATAGAATCAATCTAAAGTTTTTGAAGATTCTAGTCAGTGGTTCTTAAACTTTTTGGTTTTAGAATGTTTTTAAATATAATAATATGTATTATATAGTTATTGATATGTACTGTATTAGAATTTCAAATGTAGAAATATTTAACATATTTATTAATTCAAAAATAATAAGCTATCACATGTTAACATAATAACACACTTTTAATGAAAAATATATTTTCCAAGGCAAAAAAAATCAGGCAAGTTTTTACACAATTTTATAAATCCATTTAATGTTTGGCATAATAGAAAAAGATGATTCTCCTATCTGCCTCTGCATTCGATTTATTGTAATATATTCCTTTGGTTAAGTATGTGAAGAAAATCAGGCCTCATACAGGTATTCACTTTAATAGGCTTTTCTGATCATTGTGAGTATATCATATAGCCTATTCTTAGAGACTGAGAGTGAAAAATGCAAATAATGTCTTTATATCTTTATGAAAATAATTTTGACTTCATGGACACCCAGGTTTGGGACTCTCAGGGGTTACAAGGCCACACTTAGAGAACCACCAAATGTATTTTATATCCAATAACACCTGAGTTTTGTTTTGTATGAAATATTGTTAGGGTAACAAAAAGTGAAAACAACAACAGTGGCAGAGAGCTTGTGAAAAGCTGAAATTCCTTTTCTTCCAAAAGCAGACTAACTATGTTATTATATAGAGTCTCGGAGGGTATATTGGCTATGAGATTTGTTGTCTGGCAGTCTCTCCAGGTGCTAACTAAAAATGCTATAACTTAGGTGGTGACTGTTCTCCACCCCCCGCCCCCAGGTTTATTAGGATATAAATGACAAATATAGATTATATATATTTAAGGCGTACAACTTAATGTTTTGATATACATATACATTGTGAAATGATCACCACAATCAAACTAGTCAACATATCCATCACCTCATATAGTTACCTTTTTGTATGTAGTAAAAACACTTAAGATTCATCCTCTTAGCAAATTTCAAGTATACAATAGAATACTGTTCACTATAGTTACTAGAGGTGATGGCTGTTCTTAAAAGAGTATTTCTGATGACTAGTGCTTTCCTATGATTAGTAATAGATTTTAGAAATTGTTATTTGTCCTTTTCTTTCAGCTATGAATTGTTTTGGGGTGATAGATGGATATATGCTAAAATGCATTAATTTTAATGTGTTTCTTTATGTTTCATGTCATAAAATTAGAGATGGAAGAGACCTCATGAGTTGTGCAGTCCATCGCCCTGGCATAATATCATGGTTCTTTCTAGAAAGACTTTGTCTGGCTCAGTTTTAAAAGGGAAAGGCAATTACATTCCTATTAGTTCCCTTGGGAGACTATTCCATTTACTGACAGATCTCCATTTTGAAATGTTGCCCAACATCGAACGCATGTTGGCTGAATACTATTAATCCTAGAGTGGATAAAACCATGTGGTACTCCCTACTGGAGAACTTCACCCACATTACTCATGTGGTACATGTTCTTCTAGCATGCAAGCAATCTGTGGTCTATGAACTGTGCAACCCAAGGGGTTATTGAGCATACACTGACTTGTAATTTCTCTCCTGTCAAATCATCTGATAGAGAATTTATTATATAGTTGTAAGATTTCTGCAAGGGCATTCATTAAAAGGTCATTGGAAATTATCATATCCAGAAAATGGGTGAAAGGGCGATCTTATTTGGTAAGAAAACTTTTATACACCAAAAGGAATGAAGTGTTACTAGTGATTCAACATATCAATCAAACAATAGACACAAATGATTTTTTTAGAGTCACCCTAGAAAAATGACTGCCATCTGAAATCTCAGGTATTTGTAGTAATGATGATCAAATAATTTCATAAATTTTTAAAAGATGAAATTATACATTTCTATTTCTATACCAGAAAGTCAAGATATAAATCTCCAGGGGCATGTTTTTAAAGAGGATAAGATTTTTTTTTCTGCCTTGGGGATATTTGTATGGCTTATTTAAACATTATTTTCTGAAAGCATAAAGTTTGAATTCCCAATTTCTTCATGCTTAGCTGATTGGGTGATGGTTTGGGAGACATTATGCTCTCTCCTTTCTCTTGCATTTAAAAATTTATTTCCATTTACTCTTATAAATCTAGATTATTTTGTCTTCACTTTGAAAGCAATTTCAACAAATCTCTTGATGTAGTCCAGTAAACATTCTCATGTAAAATGATCTTTAAGTTATTCCTTAAGAGGCAGAATCCCCCCTCCTTCTCCCCTTAATGATATAACTTTATGATGTGTTCAAGTTAAGAAGAGGAAAAAGCAACAAACCAGAAATGGAATTATGCTTATGTTATTATTCCAGTGCTTAGCACTTGGACAGAATGTGGTTGTTTTTATTAATATAGAACTTTTTCTTCCCACTCTCCGCATGGCTTCAGTTGGATTTTGTTGCTGTTTTGTCTTTAAGAGACTGTTTGGATGAGTCAGTGAAGCAATAATGAAAAATAAGAGGTTGGCCATTCCCTCTCAGCCCTCCCAGGCAACATGAAGCAAGGCAAGTGCTCCACATGATGTTTTAGAAAGAAATCCAGCTCTTAAGATCTGTGTTAAATGCACAAGAAAAAAAAAAAAAAAGAACTAGGCTTTTCAGTGGCTGCTAAAAGGATCTTTATTCAATCTGGAAAGGCAAATAACTTATTATACTTTTAGAAATAGTGCTTTATCATCTTTCAGATTTGTTTCATAAAATACATGGCAAAGCCAATGCCAATACCCAGTGACTCCATTATATACATACAAACATTTATGTTCTTTATCAAGAAATGAGTTAACAGAAATAGAAAGTGAGATTACTAAACTTTTAGAGGAATATTCAGATTCTCTTTGCTATTTCAAATAGTTTTCAACTCTTGGGCATATTCTTACCTCTACAAATTTATTTAGAAAAAAAGGAATACGGAAAAAATAAATTGAACTGTAACCTTAAATTGGGGTGTGTGTGTGTGTGTGTGTGTGTGCGTGCACACGCACGTGTGCCTATACACTAACTGTTGTTAGTTTCCAAACGTGAACGACAAAATAATTTATCTTTGCAAATACAAATGGGTGGTCTCCACTGATGGCTCAGCATAGAAAAATTACTAATTATTTCAGACGAAGGGCCTATAGGTGACGTTAAGTGTCTTAGGCCTATGCTATAGAAATTCCACATTTTACTCACCTGAGATTTCTCACCAATTTACACAATATTAAGAAAGTCACTACTAGGCCAAATGTGATACTTTAGAAAGCAGTCATTCTCTTATGGACTCTGGAAATACCAAGAGAAAACCAAAAGCTCTTCAGTGGAGCTAAAAGGGGCTGCAAGGCACATACGTAACATCATTCATTTGTTTGTTCATTCACTCATTCATCAAATATTTACTTTTTATATACAAGGTATTGTGCTTAGGTACTAAAGGAGGGAGGGTAAATATGAATTGTGCTTTTTCTCTTTTTGCCCAATTATACATAAAACTCATGTAGTTCCTACCTCCCATCTTCCTTGAATATGCCAAAAACTACAAAGAAATGAGTAAGAATGAGAACCAATTTAAGGTGATGGTAATGCAAAGGCCACTGGTACATTTTGAAAGTATATTTTTCAATACAGTGATGAGGTGACAGACTGAAGAAGGTTAAATTGAGAATGAGGTAAAATAAAGCTGAGGCTTGGGTATGGTAATAGAGCATAGAGACTTTTTGAAATAAAAGTAAGAATATTTCAAAACAGAAACTATGACAAGGTTAAGGGAAATGCTTTTCCTTCCTACTAAATGAATGAGACTTGATATGTATTCTATTAAAGAGAGGAAAATAAAAATAATAGTAGAGAAAAATATCTGGAAGATGCTGTTGCTGGGGATGGTAGAAATGACATATATATTGTGAGATAATCTGAGTACATGTAATTCCTGGAACAAGTGAGATGAAATGGATGCCAATGTTCCCCACACCTGGGGGATGCTCCTCTGTGAGCATGGCACCATCAACAAGTAGATACCCCTGTATCTGGGGGTCTGCAAAGCCCTTACCATCATTAGAAAGCCAACTATTTATCTCTTGCTTTGTATGAGTATCTCTGTGAATTTCAGAATAGACTGCTGGTTATCCTGTGGCTAGACTATGGGGCTTGGTTTCCAGATACTATACCAACTAACAAGTTACTTAATGCTCTATGCTTTGGGGACACTGCATGTAAAATGGGGATATTAGTAACAATCTTCATAGGTTGCTGTGATGATGATTAGACCCATTAATATACAAAAATGTATTAATATACATTAATATATGTAAAGCACCTAGAAAAGATCCTGGCACATAGTAAGTGTTTTATTATTACTATTGGAAGTTTACACCCTCTAATTGTGCCACTGGTGTCTTTCCATCAACCGTATCCCCAGTACATGTATTCAAATGATTTGCAAACACTCTATGGCATTTATATTCCTGAGAATGTGGCTTTCAGAAAAATTCTGGTATGGTCCAATGTATCATTCTAAAGTAATAGTTTGTTAAATAGGGGCTCATAATATAGTTAAATAATTCATGAACTTCAACAGTTAGTACATGAAATCCCTTTTCACCAAAAGGCTCTAGTTTCCCTAAGGTGGGTAATTCAACTTTTATCATGGAATTTATTTTTTATCACTAAAATCATCCCTATGATTATGTAAAAATGCTTTAAAATCTCCTCTTTAAAAGAACTCCTTTTGACACATTCCCCTCTAGCTACCATCCCATTTCTTTCTTTTCTTTATAGAAACTCCTTACAAGAATTATTTATACTCATTGTCTTGGATTCCTCTCCTTTTGTTCTCTCATGAACTGGATCCAACAAGACTCGTCCACTGAAACCATTCTGAATTTTCAAGATTACCTAAGAGCTTCATGTAGCGTGACCCACTGGAGAATCTCACCTTCGCCTTACTTGACCTATTGGCAGCATGAGCATTAGCAGCAGGTCACTCCCTTCTTCTGAATCAGTCTTCTCCCCTTAGCTTCCATTACCTCAGGAGCTTCTGGTTTTCCTCCTCTTTTTCAAACTTCTTTTCAGTCTCCTTTGTTAATTCCTTTTCTTCATTCCAATATTTAAAGGCCAAGCTGCCCGAGGGGACAGTGCCCAGAACTCTTCTCTAGCTGCATCATTTCATTGTAAACTCATTTGGCCTCGTGTCTTTAAGTACTGTTTATATCCTCATGATCCTGAAATTTACCTTCTAGACTCAGACATCTCCTCTGAACTTCAGACTTACCTCTCTAGCTGCCACCCAACTTTTTTCAATTGATTGTCTAATAGCCCTCTCAACTGAACATGCCGCAAACCAAACTCCTGATCTTCCTTGCAAAAGTGGTTCTCCCACTGTGTTTTCTATTAAGTTCATTGCAACTCCCCACTTCTAGGTTCTCAGGCCCCAAAATTTACATTCATCCCTGAATGTCATTTATTCCCTCTCATACTGTCATCTAATCCATCAACAAATTCTATTGTCTTTACCTTCAAAACATATCAGAATCATACCATTTCTCATCACTTCCACCACTAGTGCTCTGGTCCATACCATCATCCTTTCTCTGGATTATTACATTGCTTCCTAACTGCTCTCCTGGATGACACACTTGCCTCCTGTGCTATTCTCTACTAGAGGTACTATTGCTCTTCCTCTTATTGGTATATACTCCTCCTCAAACTCCTTAATCAAAATCCTCAGTCAGTACTTTGTCCAGGCTCAAAATATTGCATGGTATTTAACAAATGGCAAAACAGAAGATCCAATGACATAACTCTTTCTCCTCTTCTGTTCTTATGCCCTATCACTTCACTTCACTTCAGGAGAGATACTTCACAGCTGTTACAAACTCTTCTGCTACATCTTAGTCTTTGGCACTGATAATGGGGTGAGAGTGAAAGGGAAAGGCACATAAGAGAGGCTGAGATAAGTTTAGGCAATAGGATGATACAAGTAAGTACTAATAAAACACCCTGTACTCATGTTCTCAAGACCTAGCCTAAAACAAGGTAATTACTGCCTAAAGACCATGTAGGCATGTTTCTTTCATGTTCTCTTACACAATCTTGGTAGTTAACACACTAGCCCTTGAAAAGATCATCTGTTAAATGTAATCATTTTTTCTAGGGATAATCAAATAGTATTAAGTTTATACCAACAAATTTGATTTATAAATATCTTTTCAAATAAGAATTTTCAAGCCCTTTTCTGTAGTGATAGGAGAAAGGCAGGAGACAGATGGCTGAAAACACACAAACCGAAGTAGGGCTGTTGAGGGCACAAAAGCTCGAAGCGGAAACAGACTATTTGTTAACATCCTATAAGAGTGCTGGGAAATGATTATGATTGTTTTCTGTAAATATAGGAGACCCTTTCTCCCATTTATCTTCTTAAAATAATTTTGTACCAATCATTTTCTCCTTCAATCTGGCATACTCTAAGCTTACACTAGGAGTAATTTAACAGAGATTGTAAAAAATTGTTGCTGGGCTACTGTATCTGAAAATTGATATAATGTTCCTGATGGTAAAAACTTTGTCCGAGGACTTTGTTTTACTTTTTTTTTTTTAAAGATTTGTTTATTTTAGGGAGAGAGAGAGTGAGAGAGCTCGAGGATGAGGGAGCGGAGTGCAGTGGGAGGGGCAGAGGCAGAGGGAGAGGGAGAGAGAGAATCTCAAGCAGACTCCCTGCTGAGCGCAGAGCCCAGTGGGGACTGGATCTCATGACCCTGAGATCTTGACCTGAGCTGAAACCAAGAGTTGGATGCTTAACTGACTGAGCCACCCAGGTGCCCCTTGTCCAAGGATTTTAAGTAACAAAAGGAGCATCTTTACTGGGTACACACTCCATGCCAAAAATAAGACTAGAAGATTTGAGAACATTATCTCATTCTGTCCTGACTCAGGGCATGTTTGTACCTGCTAGCTGTCCTTCTAAATTTCTTCTAGTCATCCATCCCTCTGGCATTCTTGCAGTGACTTCAGAACTTTGTACTCTGCTCAGACTTCTGACCTGTGCATATTTTCTCACTCTTGGGAAATGACTTTGCCTTCTATAGTCCACAGAAAACAGAAATCATAAATGGGAAGTGTCCCGAGTTCTTTCCACCAAGCTAACTAACTTGAACATACTTAAATCTCCCTTTTTCTGTTCTTTTCTAATGTGAACCCTCTCCAGTATCTACTGGTTCCAAAACAACAATATTAGGGATGCTTAGATGGTCTTCTACCTTAAAATAACAAATGGACACATAAATAATCCAAACCCTATCTCTCATCTGTATCTCTTTATTCCCCTTCAGAACCAAACTTTCCTAGTCATAGTCTCCACTTTTTCACCTTTCTTCTTGTGGCCACAACTCTGTTTCCCCCAAGGTCTCCCTTCTTCGACCTCCTAATTGTTAAGTCCAGTGGTTCTTCTCTGTTCTTGTCTTCCTTGACTTAGTGTCACTTTTCCCTTTCTCCCTGAGGTGTTCTCTTGCGTTGAATATCACAACTATATGTTCTGATTTTCCTATAAACATCCCTTATCATTTTCCTTTCTGTAACTTTTTTTCTCTGCCCAGTTTGATGCTGCATTGATATTTCTTGGGGCTCTGGCCTAGAGCTTCTCCTTCCACTGTATGTATTCCCTGGCAATCTCACTTGGACAACTGAGTTTAGAATATTGATTCTTTTTCTTTCTCCTCTTGTAACTATAAAAGTTGATGTTCAGGGAACCTGACTCTTCTATACATTTTGTGACTATTTCTGGATGCTTTCTTTGTACTGGGCAGAATTAATATTTCCTTCTAATTATAAGAACAAAAGTAGCATTTTCTTAGATGAGTTCCAGTTTGGAGGATTCTCCTCGATTCTTCAAGATCACTTTCCTTTAGCTCTTATTTTAGTTTCACAATTCACATCTCCTTCCATGGGACAGTTTAGTACCAATGATTTCACCCTCTACCTCCTTCTTGCACTCTGTGTAGATTACAGCAGTGAGTATATTTCCAGCCACAGAATTGCTAAACAACATGGTAGAAAATTTGTCTTGATGGATTTACAGAAGCATGAACAGAGATTCTCTTTAGGGAGGATGTATTCAGATGTTTGACACAATAAAAATGAGGACCCCATGTGGTCAGAACAGATGGGATGCAGTGTGTGAACAGTGGCTCTATAGTTTGAAATGAGTTGTGACTTAACCTATAGGCACAAATACATAAACTTGGTCTAAATCTTCAAAGATGAATGAATTTTTTGATAAGATGTTACATACTGATAACAGCTTTGTAAATAATACAAAATTAACAATGTTTATTAGTGACCCTCAGTATATGCACCTAGTATGAAGAGCTTTGATAGGCCACTCGGTATAGAACTCATTCATCCGATTGAGTTCTCCTTTTGCAAAACTTTGTCACAAGTGGTACCTCGATATGGATTAAAAAGCTTTTGAAATAGAAATAAATGATCTTGTGAGCACATCATAAACACATAGGTCATGTCTTCTGTATATAGGCTTACATTTTCCACACATCACCATATGTTCACACGTTGTATACCTCTTACTCAGAATCTTGGCCACCACTCAATTCTGCTCACACCTGCCTTAAACTACATGAATGTATGTTTTTTATTTTTATGTACAGCATATTATTTAGGCAACCAATATCCCCTCTTTCAAAGAGATTTACTCACTTGGGGGAGGCCTACGTTCCATTCATTGTGCATGCATAACTCAAATGAAAGCTAAGGTGGGTTATGTTTTCATGTCTTGGGAAGAATAAACTTCTTAAATGCTTTACAAGGCTTTTATTTTGGCACTGGGACAGGACCACCTTGTGTTCTCCAACTCTCTAAAATATGAAATTGTTGACTCATTTTGGTTTCAGAAGGCAATTTTTTTTAAAGATTTTTTAAATTTATTTTTGACAGAGAGAGAGAGCACACAAGCCGAAGAAGCAGCAGGCAGAGGGAGAGGGAGAAGCGGGGTCCCTGCTCAGTAGGGAGCCCGACGTGGGGCTCGATCCCAGGCCCCGGGATCATCACCTGAGCCAAAGGCAGATGCCTAACCATCTGAGCCACCCAGGTGCGCCGGCAATTTTTTTTGAACAGCCAAGAGAGATAATCTCAGCATTGTGATGTGCTGCAGTCACAGTATATTCAACGTAATGAGCATGTTTGAAATGGAGGCCACTAGTAACAAGAAGATCCTTAAATTAGGACAAAAAATGTCTAGTTCAGAGCCAAAAGCTGTTGTGCTGTTAGGAGCCAATAACATCTATTGTTTCAAAAAAATATATTCAAAATGATAACACATGAGGGAAGGAGCTGAGTTGTGTAAAAGAGGAAGTTTAGAGTGCCTCTCTTGCACAGCAAGTGAACCTTAGATGAAAAGGCCCACTGGGGTGGAGAGAAAGGTAAGTTTTCCACATGGCTGTGCATTTTTTAATAAATAAA
>NC_138372.1:63882100-63903003 GCF_054177405.1 Leptonychotes weddellii | reverse complement strand
TTTTTTTTCCTTAACATATATTGCATTATTTGTTTCAGAGGTACAGATCTGAGATTCAACAGTCTTGCACAATTCACAGCGCTTACCAGAGCACATAAAGTCAAACAGAGAAAATCACAGCTTTTCTAATCTAGATCCTTAGAGTTAAAGCGTGTCTGGGGCTTGCTTTCGTGAAAGCCACATTGTACGTTTTGGCCAGCAGCATTATTGCATCAGAGCCAGAAACGGCTACAGGTCTTTGACTTCTTAGATGGTCCTTCCATTGGAGCCAAATAATTCCTCCCCTCTGAAGCCACCTTTTCCATTGCCATCACATTTGTCTGCACCAAGACAGCAGGGTGAGTCTCCCATTAGAAAGTAAATTAACTTACTCTTATTTTACACCTGCAATGAGGCTAAACGGGTTCTGGTCCTTTGTTATTTTGAAATTGTTATAAACTAAATCTATTAAGTCATCAGCATAACCTCTACATTTGGTCAAACAGATCAATAGACCAGTGGGATAAAAAGCAAAAATAAAAAAAATTTACCATTCAATCCATCATTTTCAACAATCCAAAGAGTCAAATCTCAGCGTCCAGTAATCCTGTGTAAACAGGCCCACTGAGTCTTCAACTTTCACCAGGAATCTGCCTCCCTAGAGAGAAAGGGCTCATATAACATTCTTACACGCCAGCCAAGCACAGCTCCATGTCACTCAGAGACAGCCCTGTGTGCACTGCATCTTTTACGTCCATCTTGCACAGATATAGCAATAGTTTTTTTCACTGCACAAATATCACCACAGCTCCAACCAAATTAACGTTGCAAATGACACTGTCTCTGGCTATGAAGACTAGATCTTATAGACTGCAGGAGGTACCCATGGAAAATGAGGAGAAATTAGTTTATTTTACTTACTGCAAAGATTGAAACATAGGATTTTTTGTTTTTTTTTTAATCACATAAGTGTGTGTGCTAGGATTCCTGGCTACAAGAACATTAAATTCCTTTATAATTATGCTTTTTGTGTAATCATGCTGGGGCATAGCTCAAAATATTTGGATTCATACATGATGTACAAAGGGGAGTTTCTACACAAAGAAATACTCTAATTATATACGATGCCTGTCTCAGCTAGGTGGCATGAAAGGCAGTGGGAAGAAGCTATTGCTTGCTTTCCCAGGATTTATTGTACCCATTGGCCTATTTCATCATGAAACTTCTTTGTGCCCAGGCCATCAGGGTGAAGAAAAAAATACGTATTTCAAAGTGTGTGCCAGCTGGTTGAAAGGGCATCCTCTCCCAGATAAATCTTAGATCAAAACCATCAGGCAATCTCTTGTCAGTGCTGGGCTCATAGAATTGTGCTTTGTAGACGGGCAGAAGGGTGTCTGTTTCTCCAAGATGACCTTTGGCCCAATCACCAGGCCTGTAAAGACAGATTGTGACTGCCAAATTCCCATCTAGCACTTGGCTTTGTCATTTCGTCCTCCTCCTGTGGACTTTTTCTCCAGATTCAGCAAGGTACTTTAGAATAAGATGCCCCTGAAAGGATTTGGTGACACCTTTTTGCTACTCCTATATCTTTCCTCAGCCACACTCTGAAATGCTCTTTTGATGTAAGAACTGAGTCCGTGCCTGTTCCCATTTCTGTTTTTTGTCTGGTACTTCAATCAGGTAACAAATATTTACTAAATTCCTATTACATACCAGGTATCAACTACTAAGAGGACGATGATGATTTTTATTTACATTTCCTTGATGATGAGTGATGTTGAGTATCTCTCCCTCTCTTTTTTTTTTAAAAGATTTTATTTATTTATTTGAGATAGCAAGAGTGAGCGAGAGAGCAAAGTGGGGGGGGAGGGGCAGAAGGAGAGGGAGAAGCAGACTCCTCCTCACTGAAACAGGGAACTCGACTTGGGACTCGATCCCAGGACCCTGAGATCTTGACCTGAGCTTAAGGTAGATGCTTAACCAACTGAGCCACCCAGGCACCCTGAGTATCTCTTCATGTGTCTGTTGGCCATCTGTATGTCTCCTTTGGAAAAAATTCTTATTCAGGTCCTTTGCCCGTTTTTAATTATTTGATTTTTTGGTGTTGAGTTGTAGGAGTTCTTTATATATTTTGGATTTTAACCCCTTATTGGACATTAGGGTTCATATTTAATATTGTAAATTCTATGGGTTTGGACAAAGGTATAATGACATGTATCAATCGTTATAATATCACACAGATTATTTTTGCTACCTTAAAAATATTCCATGTTCTGCCTGTTCATCTCTCCCCACATTGACCCCTGATAATTATTCATCTTTTATTGTCTCCATAGTTTTGCCTTTTCAGGAATGTCATATTGTTGGAATCATATAGTATGCAGTTTTTTCAGATTAGCTTCTTTCACTTAGTAATGTACATTTAAGTTTCCTCCATGTCTTTTCATGGCTTGGTAGCTCATTTCTTTTTAGCTTGAATACTATTCCATTGTCTGAATATACTATAGTTTATTTATCCATTTACCTACTGAGAGACATCTTGGTTCCTTCTAAGTTTTGGCAATTATGAATAGAGCTGCTGTAAATATTCATGTCTAGGTTTTTGTGTTGACATAAGTTTTCAACTCCTTTGCTTAAGTACCAAGGAGCATGACTGCTGGATTGTATGGTAAGAGTATGTTTAGTTTTATAAGAATCCATCAATCACTCATGCGATTAGATTGAGCCCACCTGGAAAATCCAGAATAATCTCCCCGTCTCAAAGTCTGTAAATTTGATCACATCTGTAGAATCCCTTTTGCCATTCACAGGTTTCCAGGCATAGAGCCTGGACATAATGGAGGCTATTATTCGCCTACCACAATGATGTTTATTTCCCTGTCTCAGTTTCTTTATCTGTGCAATGCAACTAACAGCTCTCATTTGTGTTGTTGGGAAGATCCACTCACTGATTTGCAGTGAGTATCCACTGATAAGGTATATATACTCTACTTGAAAGTAATATACAAATATCAGATATGAATAAAATTGTTAATAAATAACACATTTGCCTGACTTTCTTATTTGACCTTGGGTCCTTCAGCAGAGGAGGACCCAACTCTAAATAAATGTTTGTTGGGTTACAGCATGAATATTTATTACTATTATTATCTTTTATCAGGGCAGATCCCATTTTTGTGAGACTTTAAGGTTACACAATTTGTAGCACCCTCTTTAAGAAACAATATAAAGTTATAAATGCACAGTTAGGTACAGGTCCTTCAAAGGGGCCCGTGCAAATGAGGAGTCCTGATTTCTGAAATTTAAACATCATTATCTTTCCCCCAAATCCATCTCTGCCTCTTACCTTTTCTGTTTTGTTTTGTTTGTTTTCCTTTTTACTTTCTTGTTCCATGGTGCCTCCTTGACTTGCTCCTAGACTTCATTCCTGGGTTTTCTGTTTGTTTGTTGGTGTTGCCTATCCCAGCTTACAACCCCATTTCACTGATTTCCAACTGTGTCTGGCTCATTGTGACAATAACAATGTAAGAAACAAATGTACAATTAATGTACTTAACATATATTTATTGAATGCCCTCAACATGCCAGGAATTGGGACTCAGAGCTGTGGGCACTGTGATGACACCATATGTCATATTTCACAAGTTGCCTGGTTCTAACTGAGCAAAGTAAAAGAGGGTCCCAGGCAGGGGCTTTACCTAAAGTAACCTGAGGAAAACTAGCTGGAACAGAATTAGCACCACTATAAGAAGATATGTCTCAAAACCCAACTGGCAGAAGAATAAGCAAAAAGGGCAAGAGTCGTATATTTAAAAGCCTGGCAAATATATTTAAAGGCAAGAGAGGTCTTGTACATGTAAGGAGAGGGCACAGAAGCCCATGTCAGAATTCAAGTTCTGAGGCCCCTACAACACAAGGTGAATCTAGGCCACATGGCATGTGGGTGTGGTGCCTAAAAAGAACTTCATAGGGCAACATGCCAATTCTGAAGTTGCTCTTTATCAATTCACCTTGAAATCTTAATTTGGCATCAAAATCTCTTTCCAGAGGTTTTTTTCATCAATCTTTTTTTTTTCTCATGTCAAGACAAACTTAGGTTATTAATCTCTCATAGACATTGTGATGTTTGACATATATTGTATTACTGGAATAAATGGAATTATTAATAGAAATTCCAGGGAACTTGAAGGCTCTTGGGAAACATTTAAAATCAAGGAGACAGGATTATTTTATTTTCTGGAAAGCCTTTTAATAAAGTCACAGGGAGCACACACCATATAACCTTAGCTGTCTCCAATACCACACATTTTGTGTTTAGTATATGTTGGCACACAATATACATTTGCTTGTTAAATAATTGTGTGGGGTATTACATACTTGAGGCATTTTCACATATTTTGTATATTTTTTTCCTATAAAAACTTTGAAAGTTAGGAAGGTGGCATTTCTTATTTTGCTTAGAGTTTGTTCTTGCCATCATTGATTTATTCTCTAAACTCCTGATACTATCTATTTTGTTCCAAAAGCTGTGCTATGATCTGAGGATGCTAAGACAAATAGATCATAATCTCTGCCTTTTAGAAGTTTCTAGCCTAGATGGGGAAGAGGACCATCAAATAGAAGAATGTTACATGTCTGGTGAAACAGACCATAGAGAAGGACAGGCTGCCTGCCAGGGGAAAGCTTCCCAAAGGCTGACATTTTGGAGTTATGCCCTATAAGGTGAGTGGGAATTTCTAGGCAGTTAGAACTAATGGGAAGATATAATTATTTAATCAAAGTGAGTGGGAAATGGGGTTGGGGAGCAACCAAGTGTAAGGGCATATAGATAGGGGTTTTCAAATAGTGTAGGTGTTTGGAAGAATAGGAGAGGGTGGCTATTATCAGGTGATAAAGTTATAAAGCTTAAGGCCTTGCAGTAATGCCAGATCTTTCAACACTGGGTTTAAATCTTTTCACTTCTGCCACTAGACTGCCTCCTAACTAGCTTGTTTGGCATCACACCTCTAAGCCTCAGTGTCTGCCATATTGTGGGCATTCAAGTACTACTGTGGAAGAATAAATAACTGAGGGGATAAATACCACACTGCTTCTGAACTTATCTGAAGTGTCTTTTTTATGTTTGAGTACTGTGGACAGACCCATTCTATTTCTCTGTCTTATTATTTCTTATTATGCCCTCTCTTTCCCACTCTCTTTCAAGCTCTCTCTTAACACACACATACACACACACACACACAGAGTTAACCAACAGTGTCCATTCTCATTGATAAATTCTTTATACTTCTCAAGTATAAGCGCCTTCTGGAACTTGGAAGCTTGTTAGCCAACAGTGTCATAGTCAGCTCTGGATATGTGGATGGAGGAACAAGTTGAAAAGAAAATCCTAAAGTACAACTTTGAACAAGTTCAAAATACCCATTAAAAACTGGCTGGATTTCAATAATGATCTCTTCTCTGATTCTTCTCAACTAAAGTAGAAGTGCTAAGGAAGAAACATAATATCTCCTCTTAGGTTTTCTCTCTTCAGAGCTATTTTTTCACCTGACCAAGAAGAAAAGGAAGAGATATCTACAGATAGAGGTCATAATAGTCCTGTTGACTACATTGACTTTGATTAAAAGGTGGACATTTTCTACATGTTAAAGAAAAAAGTGAAATAATACTTACTTTGAAATTTTTCTGGTTGTGACTCATTTCATATGATACTTAATTGTTCAGGTGGTTTTCAGTAAGTCACTTTAGTTACCATGAGAAACAACCAATGTTTCCAATCTATATACCCTTTGCATAGCTCCAAACAGCATTTGAGCATATTTTTTTTGAATGCAGATTTAATTTTTTTCATTTATTTATTTATTTTTAATTTTATTATGTTATGTTAATCACCATACATTACATCATTAGTTTTTGATGTAGTGTTCCATGATTCATTGTTTGCGTGTAACACCCAGTGCTCCATGCAGTATGTGCCCTCCTTAATACCCATCACTGGGCTAACCAATCCCCCTCCCCCCTCCCCTCTAGAACCCTCAGTTTGTTTCTCAGAGTCCATAGTCTCTCATGGTTTGTCTCCCCCTCCAATTTCCCCCCCTTCATTTTACCCTTCCTACTATCTTCTTTTTTTTTTTTTTAACATATAATGTATTATTTGTTTCAGAGCTACAGGTCTGTGATTCAACAGTCTTACACAATTCACAGCGCTCACCAGATTTGAACAAGTTTTACCCTTCTTTTCTCCCTTTGCTCTACTTTATTCATTCTACTTTTTGATCTGACTTCTCCACATAGTGTCCCTTTCTTTAGATCTTGTTCAGCCTTCCTGCAGTCATACTTTATTGTCTTATATTCCATTCCCTCACAGTTTTGCTCTCTGTGGAGTGATGGAATTTAATCTGTAAACCAAACCATGTTATAGAGTAATAGCATATGAACATGTTAGCTATCCATCTGAAAACCAGAGTCAGGGCTATCATAGTGGGAATTTTATGTACTACTTGGCCAGAGAAGAGTACATTTTCTGGGTATCAGAGACAGTATTCTTTTTTCCAGCTAATGCCTACATGAAAAGAGGAGAAGTTGACTATGGCCTCAAGTTTTAGGGACAGACAGAGATGCATAGGCTGTTTTCAGATTGCAGAGCCTGAAATTAAATGTTCTCTTTTGCATCCTGATGAGTGCAAATTTCTTTTCCTTACTCTGAAAGACACATTAGATCTTAGAAAATACCTGTGACCCTGAGACATTGCCATATTTCTAATGACATTTTAGCTTATATAGACCATCTGAAAAGACACCTTTGCAATGATCTTTCCAGCTGCTTCAGCTTCAGAAAAAAAATAGATGAATCACTTTACTAACAAGGGTATTTTCTTAACAGCATGGATTGAGTGGATGGGGTGGAGGGAGGTGGGAATGAAAAAAGAAACTTGATTGCTTCTATTTGAAATAACTATCTGATTAAAACAACAGCAACAATAACAACACCAACAAAGAGGAAAATATACTCTACCACCAAAAAAACCCCACGACAATTTTCACTTTGGATGGACCATTTCCTTTGAAATGAAAAGTAAAAATGAAGCAGTTACACCATGGGTGTCCCTAGCACAAGATGTATCCAACCTATAACTTCTGATTACTCAGAAATTCACAGAAAGTAAATCCAGATAGGATTAAGAAAGCCCCCAGGGACTAACAAGTGAGAGAATATTTGTTTGTACCAAATAGTTGACTGAATAATGAATAAGTATTAGCTTAAATTGCAATAAACACAGTTATTTAACTGAGATCTAACAGTTTACATTTTTCTTTTTTCTCCCAAGCAGCCTCTGAACAGCATCTTCAGAGCACCTAACAAAGAGGATGACTGTGATCCCTATGTATGAATAGCGGCATTGTTTTCAGCGATTTTTCTGATCCTTCCTTTTGTTCTCTAAGATGATGCTTGTTAGGATATGAGAACAGACCCTCACGAAAACATTTTCCTTGTTTGGACAAGAGCAAAGGTTTGCTTTATCTAGACATATTCATCTTTTACAAGAAAGTGACATTTTTAGAAATAGAAGTCCAAGTTCTAACTCAGAATCAGGCTTTCCAATCACTGGTTATCTTCACCCTCCCCTCCACCCATATCTTTCGGCAGTATATGTATTGATATTAAAGGTTAACAACTTACATCAATTGATACATTTAAATATTTACTTGTTTGTTTGTTTATGCAGGATATCCCATTAGAGGATAATATTGTAGCCAAAAAAAAACCACCTTGAAATTTTAGGAAGCAATTCTCCTTTAAAAGGTGGTGGGGAATGGACAAGGTCTTCTGGAATCATTGAAATTTTTTATATACACAAGAGAGGAGCCAGGCAAGGATGCTTATTTTGCAGAGAAAATGGAGTATAAAAGGGATATTTGTGCACAAGGATTTAGGATATTAGCTTTATGTGGAGTAAGGAGGCAGAGCTTGTAGCCCCAATGTGATGAAGGGCTTATAATTATATTTTTGTGTTTCTAGGTATGTCAAGGATAATAGTTTGCTATATTAATCTAGAATCTGGTTCTCTCTGAATCACTCCTTTTTCCTTCCATCCAATTTAGGGAAAGAGTGCAAAAAGGCAGAAAGTAGAAATAGCTTACTAATCTGTTGGGTTTTTTGTTCATCTGTTTGTTTTTCAAAAGCCCCAGAGAGGAGAGAAAATTGGCAGGTAGAACAAGGTATGTTGGTTGGAAGCTGTAGCTAGAGCTGGACTCGGCCTCTTAAGACTGGAGAGATGTGTCTTAGCCTGGAGAGAGAAAGAAGATAATATGTATTAGCCCTGTGTGGGAGGGACCAAGGCCTCAGCCATCAATACAATGTAAGGATTAGCAGTGTTAAAATCTCGGAGAGGAAATAGCTGCACGTGGTATCTGAGTGGACAGGATCTATGCATAAGCTCAGAGAAGAGTTCCATGTCCCAAGTGTCCCTTCAAGCACAAGAGAGCCAGGAGGCCCGAAGGCATTATGTAGATTGGGACTGAAGGCGTCTGAGTGGCTATCTGTGTGGACAACTGGTTAAAGATCAGAGAGGTCCCACTCCGGAATTCCAGGGCGCTCTCAGAGCCCCACAAGGAGACAGAAAATTATTAGGACTGAGTTTACGTTTCCTACTACCTCTGTAGGAAACGTGGGTCCATAAAAACTGACTTTTATAAAGTACAGAATTGTGTATTTCTTGCTCAGTTGTATTTGTGGGATGAGCTTCACACATGTTAATAGGGTTAAAAAGGACAAGCACTCTAACATTGAAATGATGATATAGGCGGTGGGCTCGAAAAGGGGAAAAAGGAAAGGAAAAAGATCATTATCTATTTTGGGTGGCAGGTAGGTACCTGGGGCCAGGGTACACCCTGAACTGTGCAGGAGACTGAAAAGATTGAGTACTAATTGCTTCAGTCTGTAAATACAGGAAGGCCAAGTGTAGGCCTGAGGGCACAAGATCAGTGCACTTCCTTGAAAGTCAGCTGGGTAACACTTAGACCAGTGAGGCAATCACAGCAGGAGACCAGTATTGACTGGTGGACTGTGTGGGGCCACTTTCCATTGTCCACCCTGCTGTAGCAGGATACAAAGGAAGTGGTTGTTTGAGAAACTGTGCCTCTGTAGGCTTGGGTGTATAAGTCTGTAATATCCTCTTTTTAGTGCATGTAAACCACCACGATTATGAACAATCCAGGGGAGTGAGGAACACTAAGATGCAGAAACCACTTGCTTATAAGGCAAGTAATACCTGAGCTATAGATGGGAATATAGACATGCTTATATCTGCACTCAAATTTTGTGGAGCAATTCATATAGGAGTAATCCATACAAAATGGTTGTCTTTAGATAAATCTGTTCCACATTGCAATGCTAATTCTCTGAGTGTCAGAGGATTTATTTGGGTTAATTGGTATTTAATTATTTCATGTAGCAGATACAAATTTAGTTCATGTCAAGGTTGTTTGCTTTGTTGAGCCAAGTGAGAAGACTGGGTTAAGAGTATGAGTTGGAGTCTAGGCTCCAACTTTTAGGAATCAGATAATGCTGGGTATGACCTGTCTGACTGTAAAATAAGAAAAAGTCTAAGCAGAGGGAAACCTGGGAATAAAGTGGAAACAGTATTTCATAGCTCCTTTTTTTTAAAAAAGCCTTTATGTTTTTAGAGCAGTTTTAAGTTCACAAGAAAATTGAGAGGAATGTACAGAGATTTCCCATATACCCTCTGCCTTTGTATAAAGGCATAGCCTTCCCTGTTGTCAACATCACTTATCAAATGGTACATTTATTACCAAGGATAAACCTATATTGACACATCATAATCACCAAAAGTCCATAGCTTACACTAGAGTTCACTTTTGGTGGTGTATATTCTATGCTTTTAGACAAATGTATAATGACATGTATCCACCATTATAATATCATAGAGAGTATTTGCCCTAAAAAATTCTCTGTGCTCTGCCAATTCACCCCCCTTTCCCACTCCCATAATCCCTGTTTTTTTTTTTTTTTTACTGTGTCCATAGTTTTGCCTTTTCCAGAATGTCAAATAGTTGAAATCACACAGTATTTAGACATTCCAGACTGGCTTCTCTCACATAGTAATATGTATTTAAGGTTCACATGTCTTTTCATGGCTTGATGGCTCACTTGTTTTTAGCACTCAATAATACTCCGTTGTCTCAATGGACTACAGTTTATTGATGCATTTACCTACTAAAGGACATTTTGGTTGCTTCCAAGTTTTGACAATTATGAATAAAGTTACTGTAAACATTTGTATGCAAGTTTTTGTGTCGACGTAAATTTTCAACTCCTTTGGCCAAATAAAGAGTGTGATTGCTGTATCATATGTGAGTATGTTTAGTTTTATTAAAAAATGCCAAAATGCCTTCCAAAGTGGCTGTACCATTTTTCATACAGACCAGCAATATATGAGAGTTCCTGTTGTTCCACATCCTTGTTACCATTTGGTGTTGTTAGTGGTCTAGATTTTGGCAATTCTAATAGGTATGTGGTAGAATCTCACTTGTTTTAATTCACATTTCCCTGATGACCTATGAAGTAGATCATCTTTCATTTGCTTATTTGACATTTCTGTATACTCTTTTGATGAGATCCCACTTGGTTGTGGTAGATAATTCTTTTTATACTTTTTTGGATTAGATTTGCTAATATTTTATTGAATACTTTTGCCTCTATATTCATGGGAGATATTGGCCTATAGTTTTGTTTTCTTGTAATGCCTTTGTCTTATTTTGGTATTAGGGTACTGCTGGCCTCAGAATGAGTTAAGAAGTATTTCCTCTGCTTCAACCCTCTAAAAGAGATTGTAGAGAACTGAAATTGTTTCTTCTGTAAATGTTTGGTAGAATTCATCCATGAACCTATCTGGGTCTGGTGCTTTCTGTTTTGGAAGGTTATTAATTTCTGATTCAATTTCTTTATATAGGTTCATTCAAGTCATCTATTTCTTCTTATGAGAGTCTTGGTAAATTGTGTCTTTCAAGGAATTGGTCCATTTCATCTAAGTTATCAAATATGTGGGCATAGATTTGTTCATAGTATTCCTTTACTATCCTTTCAATGTCTATGGAATTTATAGTGATGCCCACGCTTTCATTTTTGATACTAGTAATTTGTGTCCTCTCTTTTTCTTAGTTAGCTTGGCTAGACACTGATGTTATTGATCTTTTCAAAGAACTAAGGTTTGGTTTTATTGATATTCTCTATTTCCTGTTTTTCAATTTTATTTATTTCTGCTCTAATTATTATTTCTTTTCGTCTGCTTACTTTGGATTTAATTTGCTCTTTTTCTAGTGGTAACTTAGATTATATATTGATCTTAGATCTTTTTTCTTTTCTAATATATATATTCAATACTATAAATTTCTCTGTAAGTACCACTTTCACTGCATCTCACAAATTTTGATAAGTTACATTTTCATTTACTTCAAAATATTTTTAAATTTCTCCTGAGATTTTTTTCTTTGACCCATGTATTATATTTAGAAGTATGTTGTTTTATTTCTAGGTATTTTAGGATTTTACAGTTATCTTTCTGTTATCAATTTCTGGTTTAATTCCATTGTGGTTTGAGAGCAGACATTGTATAATTTCTATTCTTTTAAATTTAAGATGTATTTATGGCCCCAAATGTGGTCTATTTTGGTGAATGTTTCATGCGAACTTGAGAAAAATGTGTACTCTGTTGTTAGATGTAGTAATTCACAGATGTCAATTATATCCAGTTGATCAATGCTGTTGTTGAGTTCAACTATATTCTTACTGATTTTCTGCCTGCTGTATCTGTCCATTTCTGAGAGAGGGGTATTGAAGTACCCAACTATGATAATGGGTTCATCTATTCTTCCTTGCAGTTCTATCAGTTTTTGCCTCATGTAGTTTGATGCTGTGTTATTAATAAGGTCTCCTATGTTAAGAATAGTTATTTTCTTAGAAAACTGATCCCTTGTCATTACATAATGCCCTTCATTATCCCTGATAATTTTCCTTACTTTGAAATCTGCTCTGTTTGAAATTAATATAGCTACTCCTGCTTTCTTTTGATTAGTGTTAGCATGGTATATTTTTCTCCATCCATTTACTATTAATTAATATGTGTTTTTATATTTAAAGTGGATTTCTTGTAGGCATCATAGAGTTGGGTCTTATTTTTTGACCTGTCCTGACAATCTCTTTTAATTGGTGCATTAGATCACCGATGTTCAAAATAACTATTGATATAGTTGGATTAATATCTACCATATTTGTTACTGCTTTCTATTTGTTGCCCTTATTCTTTGTTCCTATTTTTGTCTTCCACTTTTTCTGCTGTTTGTGGTTTTAATTGAGCATTCTATGATTCTCTTTTCTCTCCTTTCTTAGCATATTAGTTATACCTCATTTGAGAAAGCAAATACTGCCAAGTTTACAATGAAATGGGCTGGAGAAGACATTATACTAGAGAAAATAAATTAAAAGTAATATTTTGGTAACATGAAACCTGAATTTGTGTACTAATAGAGAATTTGCAGAGACTGTAGGACTTGGTAATTAATTGGATATGAAGTTCAGAGTGGGAGGGTATGCAGTCACTGAGGCCAACATTTTTGGTCTTGACAAATAGATGATGAAGCATTCAACAAAGATAGGAACAATGGTACAAGAAAGAGCTGACTTTATGGTGTGTGTTGAAGATTCAGATGGCGACATCTAATTGTGCAATTTAACAAACACTTGTTGAACTTATTTTGAACCAGGCAATGGCTAGGTCCTAGATCTGAGAAGTCACAGCCTCTGCCCTTACACAGCTAAACTATGTAGTGGAAAGATCATAAATGTGACACAGATTGAGAAGACTAATTATACGTGGGTGCTAGATAAAACTGTAGGAACTGATTTCTTTATCTAGTAGAAAGAGTACTCTATTTCTTTAAGATAATGTCTCTAACTTGGTGGAATTTCTTTTCATAGGCAAATAGTGCTTTGGATTCAGAAAGAATGGATTGCAAGTTTGTGACTGAAAGCTTCGTGATGATATAGATTTTTTTCACACTGATATTTTTAAAAAGGGGAAGAGAAGCGGTGAATAGTCAAAATAATTATAATTTCCCTGTTTAGGACGATGTAGAATAGTAAAACTCACAGGGCACTGTGACTTGCTATGTATTAATGGATTCTTCCCTGCTAATGTTAGTAGAACTTCAATGGCAGAGAAAAAAAAAGAAATATATTTCTTCTCTTGATGTTATTTGCCTTAGTTTGTAAATAGCAATATTTGTTTGGCTTCCTGGAGAAAAAACAATGGGTGAATTGTGTTTTGAAACTCAAGGGAAAACACTAAAAATATGTTCCATGCATTGCCTAATTTTTGTCTGTGTGGGGGGCAATATTTTGATACAATTTAGATATCAGTAATCCTCTTTCTTTTTTCTTTAAAGGAAGGCAACATAGGGTTCTGCCATGATAACGTACCAAACTTTCCTCAGCTTTCTGTAAAATTCTCGCGAGCCTTTATTTGTATAATAGAGATAATACTGTTTTTGAATCACTTAATCATCTTTTTGAATGCCTGAGCTTTTTGTGTCCTGGTTTATAATAATTCAAGAGATATGGGACACTGCCAATGTGAATTCCATAATCTTACAGCTTTTACCATCATGGTGATTTTTTTTTAATTATTGGGTTATAATTTATCTTAAATTGTTCATTCCTAGTATTGCATATACTTACAAATTTCACTTAAAACCAAATGATCTCAGTATATTTACACAGCTGTGACAATTTAATGTATATCACTTCTCCTTGATTTACAATTTTTGTTATTTCTGCAGTCAATCAATTAATAAGTATTTACAGAGCTTCTATTTAGAATAACATATCTTTAGGCTTAAAGTTCAGGCCTGCTGGTGGGTTATTCACATGGGAACGAAAACTCTGATTTACCCATACTTTCAATAAATCCTCCAGCAGGTTGCTGGTTCCTTGCCTTTGGTGAGCAGGCACAGCTGAAATGAAGTCCCCAAACAGTTTACGCTGGCAAAGGAACTCTTTTCGAAGAACCCAATGAGTCCTTACACTTGGCAGCTGGGAATCTTGTAGGACTTGAGACCCTGGGAGCTTTATTCCTTCTCTGTGTTGCTCCTTCCTCTGTGAGGATAAAAATCTCAACCTCACCCACATTAAAGAGATTTGTATCTTTTAGGTGTGGTGGTGCCTTTCTGAGAATCATATTCCCTTTATCTGTGTGGCAACAACACACAACCCACTTTTTGCCAAAACTCTATGTAAAAGCACTGATATGTGGTGCTGTGGAAGGCACTGAGCCAAGGAATTCTCCAAAACCAGGAGCATAACAGGATTGCAGGGCTTCTCAAACTTTTGGTATCAAGACTTCTTTGCAATTAAAAAAAAATCATTGAAGATCTCAAAGACCTTTCTTCTTTTTTTTTTTTTTCTGCATGTGGATCATAGCTATCTATACTTACTACATTGGAAGAAAAGCTGGGAACTTTTTGAACTTTTATTCATTAATATATTTAAAATAACAATAATAAGGTCCTTACAAGTTAAGTGTAACGCCCTAGAAGCCAAAGGAAGTGTATCAATAAGGAATGTGCATCATAAGATTTAGCAACCTAGAGGCTGTCTATGACCTTAATAGTAACAGTTTAGGTGAAATAATGGGAGTTAAGGCCTGATTACAGCAGGACTATAAGAGAAACTGGATAAATTGAGTATAGACTACCCTTTCCAGTGTTTTGTTTGTTTGTTTTGCAAAGACTAGAAGACATAGAGTGATAGCTTGTAGGAAGAGTGAGCCCAGTAACAGGTATGATTTTGGTTTAGTTTTAACTTTTTAAGACAGGAGAATTCATAGCATGCTAAGTGCTGATGCAGGGAAAATACATGGGCTGATGCCTTTGAGTGGCAACAGGGCTCGGTATACATTGGAAGGGATTGGTTCTAGAAAGACTGCAAAAAATTCATCTTTCGAAACAGTCAGAAAGGCAGGGTAAGTACAGGGGCCAATAGATGGAAGAGATTGGGGGTCCATCAGGGACCCAGTGGGGGTCTGAGCAAGTTATCTTTGAATTGCTTCACCATTCTCAGTGAAGGAGGAAGAAAGATGAGCAAAGAATGATGATGGACAAACAGGTATTAGAGGTTTAAAAAAAAAAGTAGATGTAGAAGAGTCACCTAAGAGAGTAGTAGACTGGGAATGAACTAGAACAGGTGTTCTAAAGGTGGTTCCTCAGACCAGCAACAATAGCACCAGCAACACCTGGGAACTTGTTAAAAATACAAATTCTCAGGGCTTACTTTAGGTCTATTGAATGAAGAACGCTGAGGGTGACCCAGCAAATCCTTCAGGGGTTCTGATGCACACTGAAGTTTGCAAGTGACTGGATGGATAGTTACTGTATGCATTTTGGGTCACCCCAACTTTGAATGTTGAACATATGCAAAGTGAGACCAGTCAGTAAATGTATTATAGGTTTTTCTCCAGCCGAAGTCATATATTTTTTATGGGATAAGCGAATAGTTGGATTTACAGGTTGTGGTCATTGGTTTATAAAAGATTAAATGAATGGGTCTGTAAAAAATTACAGTAATAAATATTGTTATGGGCTGAGTTGTATTCTCCCCTGACATTTGTATGTCAAAGGTCCTAACTCCCAGTACCTCAGAATGTGACTGTATCTGGACACAGGGCCTTTACAGAGGTAATTAAGGTTAAATGAGGTCACTGGAGTGGGCCCTAATACAATATGACTGGTATCCTTAGACAGAGAGGAGATTAGGACACAGAGAAGCATGGAAGAAAGAGCATGTGAAAACAGATTATATGGCCATTGATAAACCAAAGAGAGAGGCCTCAGAAGAAACCAACCCTGCCAACACCCTGATCTTGGACTTCCAGCCTCCAGAACTTTGAGACAATAAACTTTTGTTATTTAAACTACCCAGTGTGTGGTACTTTGTTACGACTGTCCTAATAAATGAATACAAAGATCCAGAAAAAGTTTTTATTTTCTAAACACATAAGATACAAAGGGCTGACTTCACTTAGTAGATCAGTACCTTGGCCAACTGACTTACTCTAAGTGTCTTTATTCCTTTCCATAAAGGGGAGTTATAGTAGCATCCACCTCATAGGTATAGTGTGGAGATTAAATGAGATAATTCATGTAAAGCCTTAGCTCGGGCCCTAACCCATGAAGTCCTTGGAAATGTTAGCATGGACAAAATGGCATCACCTCAAAAGAGCATGTGTGCTTGGCCAGGGCAGCTCTCCCTCGTGAATCCACAGTTGGAACTCAAACTGCAGATCCTCCGGGGGAATCAGGTTCTGTGGCTGTCGATCGGAGGTGTGTGTCCTAGAACCTTGTGGCACTGCCCTTTTATTCTTCTCCGGGATTGATTTCTGAAGCAGCCCTAAAGGCCACAAAGCAGGGTTGGGACTCCTGGATTGATTTTCTATGTTGACACAGCAGGCCAGACCCTGTCTGGTTTATAAACTGATTCTATATTATTTCCAGGTCTCTTATGAAACAGAGCCAGGAAAATCATTTTTGCAAGACTGTTGGATTTTCTCTTGTGTAGTTTTGTTTGGGGAGCTGTGGAGGCAGGGGAGGGGCACAGAGAGGTGACTGAGAACAATTCTTTTCTCCTCCCAATTTTGTATTTAGCCATTTCAAAATGTCATCACACTGAGAAAATACTGTTTAATTGGCACTAGGACAGCTTCTTATATAAGACCCAGTCTAGGCTCAGGATGCTACTAACTGTGATTATCACTTCTAAGTGTGATGTTTTGTTGTATTTTTCCTCCACAAACAGTTATTTGTTGGTAATGGATTTCTGTAAGCCAAATTATATCCCCCCTTTAAGGATGATTTCAACTGTGTATCTACAACACCCTTTCCAGAAAAGGCTAATTATTATTGACAGGGATAACAGAGAGACAGATTCTCTCTATTCTGGGCAATTAAATAACCTCTTGTCCCAGTTTACTTTGCACAGATCTGTTGTTGAACCAGCATCCTGGATTTGTGCTTAAACAACAATAAAAATAAATGTGGAAAGTCTCAGTTTGTGCAAAGACCAGTGCTTCTGTAATTTTAAGGCCTTTTTAAATTTCTGCAAGCGGGCTGTTTGTGGATTCCACAGCCTGATCTTAGGGTCACTCAATATAAAGTAAGCATCCCAAGTGCTATATTTGTCCAGTAAGGCAGAGAAACAAACTGGTTGCTTATGGTTGAACCAGTCTTACATATTTAAGAGCTTGGCTCACTTACTAGAGTTTTAGCCTTTTCTTTTAGTTGTGTAAGGCTTTGATTTCATATGAATCTCAATCCAATATGTTCCGTCTTATATTTGTTTGAAATTTTTTCCCATGGTAGTCCTGGACTTTTTATTTATGGTATTTTCTGTGGTGAGTAGTATAATGTTTCTATATCCACAAACCTATTTATATTTTCCTTTTTGAAGTAAGGTGAACACTTACATTGTTTAACCCTCCGCCCCCAATAGCTCAATGATTATTTCCATACCTTTCTATTTCTTCCTGATTTAAAATATGTAGTACTTTCTTATTTATGCTAAGTAATCTATATCAGATATCTGTCTAGTTCCATGATCTGTGGGCTTATTCTTTTATCAGTACCATTCTGAGACTGGAACCTTAGAGTATATTTTCATATATGATAAGGATAGTCCTCATCTATTACTCTTCTTTATCAAAACATTTTATTTATCCTCATCTGCTTATCATTTCAAATAAAATTTTAACATTGTAATTATATATATAATACATACTTTTAATTATAAAAACATATTAAATGTGGAATGATTTTAGGTAAAAAGTAAAAAGCCCCCTTGATTTTTTAATCCTACACTATAATCAAACATTTAATTCCATGAGTGTACTTCTGGATCTTTTTCTAATCATTTGCATATATGTGTTTGCAAAATAGTTTGTTTTTACATGAACTATAATAACATACATACATATTTTTTCAATACATACCTGTGGAGCATCCATATGCAGTAAGTACTGGGACACACCAGTGACCAAGACAAGCAGACTCACTGGGCTTGCGAAGCTTACATCCTAGTGAAGAAAAACACACAATTAACAATAACATAATTTTAAAATCATGTAACACTTAGAATATGGTAAATGCTGGGGAAGAGCAAAGCAGAGTAAAGGAGGTGAGAACTTCTTTTGTGTATAGTGAAGAGTGTTACAATTTTTATATAAGATGGTCAAGCAGCATCACTGAGAGTAACATTTAAATAAGACTTGTAGGAGGCATTCCAAAACTTGGTTTTAACACTTAACACATCTTGAAGACTTTTCTTGTCAGAACACAAAGATCCCTTCACTCTTTCAATTGGCCCTTAATATCCTATAGCACTTTACTGCTTCTTTCTTGGAAATTGTATAGAAGATTTTAAAAAACACAATTAACATTCATTTACTAGACATAGAAGTCTATAACCCAAATTAAGAATATTCATTATGTTCTAACAGTATTGAAATATCAATGAATAATTTACCTTTCATTAGTCATTAATCAACATCTCAATAAATTAAAAACAACAATAAACAAAAAAATAAAAATGGATATCATTCAGGCTGTATCTTTAAACCCAATGCAATAAATTAAAAAATGAACAATGAAATAATAGCCAACTAAATATACTCACATAGAAATTTAAAAAAACGACATAACTGCTACAATTCTTTATTGATACATACTGTTATAATTCCTTATTTGTTTCTAAGACCAATTTTTGATCCTCAAAATTGATATTAGAAACTCTTTTTTAAGATTTTGTTTATTTATTTGAGAGAGAGCGACAAAGAGCACATTACTGGGTGGGGGATTGACAGGGGGAGAAGCAGACTCCCTGCTGATCAGGGAGCTGGATGCAGGGCTGGATCCCAGGACCCTGGGATCATGACCTGAGCCTAAGGCAGACTTAACCAACTGAGCCACCCAGGTACCCTGATATTAGAAACTCTTTTAAAATCAGTGAGCATAGTGTTAATAGTTCCTATGAGATACAATAAAAGCAATATTTAGAGTTAATTTCAGAAACCCCAAAACACTTATTTGAGAACCACATAGTTTAAAATAAAGTATTACACACAAAATCTATAAACAGAATAAACAAAATGTAAGTAAAATAGAAGAAATTTTAAAGAAAAAATAATAATATTCAAAATACGTACAGTAATTTGAAAAGACCCATCTCAGCTTACTTTGCAAGTCACTTGAGGGAAAGAAGATAAAGGGATATAATTAGAAATAAGGAAAATTTTTTTTGTCAATAAAAAAGAATGGCATATGTATATGTAAAGTAATATGTATATTTTTAAAATGTAAAATCCAGATAAAGTATGTAATTTCTACAACAATATAAATTACTAAAACTGAGTCAGGAAGAGCAAATAATCTTGATAGAACAATTACAATAAAATAAGCAAAATGTAGTCAAAGATATTCCTTTAAAAAAGGATGTTAAAAAGCTTCTAGTTTTATTATAGCTAATTAATCACATTCCACTTATTCTCTCAAATATGGAAAAGTAACCAGAAAAATAAGACATAAAAATGCAAGTTCATTTTGTAGTTGCTGTTGTTGAAAGAAGCAAACTACTAAATTCCGGAACAACAAAATAGGAGGAATGGCTGCCCAAATCAGTAAACTTGAAACACGAGTGGAGAAAGATGCAGGAAAAGAAGGTCCATGGCTTCAGAGCTCAGAAAATATTGGTAAAATATACCTTTCTATTCTAAGTGATATACTCTATTACAAAAGGGACAGTTTTTTTCTTTATAACAACAGGACCAGGGCCTATGGACTGCCAGTGGTAACTTCCATGGAACTGGTTCTGTGGGGAAGGAAAAGAGAAAAGCTGCATTGAGAATTTTCACAGACAAACTGCATTTGCAGGTAGCAAGCTGTTGATGAAGTAGAGGATATAAGGAAACTGTATGTTGTGAGTAGCTCTGCAGAACTGATTTTGGTGGACTGGGGCGACATAAGGCTGAAAGATATAATTCTGTCTTTCTAGGCTAGAAAATGACTGTCCTCTCTATATATTCTGAAAAGAGCTGGTCCTGGATTTTTAGTCAAAATGAAAAAGATGAGTTCTAAAAAAAAAATAGCTAGTGTAGTATTTATACAAAGACACTATTTTAAAAAGAAAAGAAGGAAGAGAACAAAAAAAAAAAAACAAGTGGGAAATATGAGATATGTAACACTCTTTGGAAAACAAAACTTTTTCATAAAATGGCAAAAGTTGTCACTAAATAAGTCATACGAGATTGAAATATGACTTAAAGTAATTGTTTTCATAAAACAAAAGCACAAAGAAGATATACAAGAGTTTAGGAAAGACAGAAAAACTACAGAAAGAAATATGAGCTGGCAGAGTTCAGAAAAGAGATAGATTATAAATAATAACAACAAACAAGGTGAAATGGAAGCAGCACAAACATGTATGCAAAAATTAGACACTACCGAAATCACAATAAATAATACTAAAGTATACAGATTATGTGAGTGATACAAAGCAAGCAAGCAAAATGAAAGTGAGCAAGAATTTAAAAGGGTTAGAGAGAAAATTATAAATAAAATAAACAATCATAGCCTCACAAAACAAATGAAAGCACAAAACTGAAAATGCATTTAAAAATACTTTTAAGAAAATTTCCTGAAACAAAAGAAAACTTAGAGTTGCATTTTTATTTTTTATTTTATTTTATTTTATTATTATGTTAATCACCATACATCATTAGTTCTTGATGTAGTGTTCCATGATTGTTTGCATATAACACCCAATGCTCCATGCAGAACATGCCCTCCTTAATACCCATTACCAGGTT
>NC_138372.1:63864521-63881600 GCF_054177405.1 Leptonychotes weddellii | reverse complement strand
AGGCCTATAAGGAAGAGGAATTGTTTGTTCAGCAACACACATTATTTACCACAAGTACTTAACAAAATACCTCAAAAGATGATGGGTACTCATTATTTGTTTATCCCTTTGCCCAGCAATGCTGGTGCATGCTTGGGTAGAGTAAAATGTGCACTGGGCTAGGAACTGGGAGACATGGCATTTCATACTGACTCAAGATAAGACTAGCTTGTGGCCTTGGGGGAAAAGTCACTCAGCTTTAATTTCTTCACTGGTATATAAAGGGCTGTGAATTAGATAATCCCTAAGGAGCATTCTGGGTATTAAATGAAAGTATTCATTAAAGGATGTATATTTGTATAATGCATTAGAGTTTTCAAATTGATTTCCATATACATTAGTAGGAAGTTTGTTGCAGTAATAGGAGAGAGAATATCCCCAAGTTGTAAGATTAGAGTGCATGTTTACTTTTTGATAGATGCACATCCTTGCTGGGGCTTAATGTCAAGGAGAGGTGGGAGATGAACACTTCACCAGAACATCTCATTCATTCATACAACATATATTATTCAATGTCTACTAGACTGAGCTAAATAGAGAAGGGGCTCTGATCTCATAAAGTCTACATTCAAATAAGAGATGGAGAATAGTCAGTAACCACATTAAAACACACATACACACAAAATTCCAGATAGTGACAATGTGCTATGAAAATGAGAATGTAGTGAATATGATAAAAAATGACCGTGGGTGTTACAACATGTCAGGGGGTCAAGGTAGACTTCTGTGAGAGGATTTTTCCTCTATTAAGATGTGAATATGTAAATCCAGAGGAAAAGCATCCCTTTCCTTTTTATATATTTTACCTCATTTTTAGATTCTATTGATATGGCTATTATTTTCAGTTTCTCCCCTAAAATTTTTCTCTGTTGAGAAGTTCTTATAAGTCTTCCCTCAGGAAAACCTTCTGTGTTGGAAGAAGGACGTTTGGGGAAGGGAAAATTTTTAAATAATTTTGACTTATTTTAGAAATATGGAGCTATGTCTTCTGAGGTTGAAAAATTCTTCAGGCATTAGAAAAGTTAAGAACATGTTTTCTAATTTTGGAAACATATTTTAGGCAATAGGAACTGAAGTACCCAGAGACCGATAGCAATATCTTACTATGCCAGTCAAATTGCATGAAGAGGCAGAGAGACAACACCCCAGATTCACCCACTCCTAGGTAACATGATTTCCTAAGCTTCAGAGTAAAGGAACAATGTCCTTCAAGAGGCAGCAGAAGTATCTTGCTTGGAGTCTAAACTGAAAATGGTTTCCTCATTTGGGTAGGGTTGCAACACTTCCTCTTATTTCCACCTCTCCCCTCAACAGGAGATGATGATGTTACTGTTAAATTAATCCTTTTGAACTATAGCAAGTGTCTTATGTTACATTTAGTGATCTCTAATTCATGCTTCCTACTCTTGTTCCCTAAAATTTTGTTTCTGCTTGAATGTGTTTTTCAAAGCAGCTTACAGCATTTAGACATTTGAATATATTGTTAATGTCACACTTGCCAAAAAAAAAAAAAATTGTGTTAATCTGGAAAATACAAAGCAGTGTTGGCAAGAATAATCCTACCTGCAGGCAAAATTGACCCAGTTAAGGTTTGTAATGATTGGTTTGCAGGGATTTTATAAAAGTCAGTTTGTCTTCTCTGTGGCTGAGTCTACATGGTGAAGAAGCAAATGATTAATTCAATTAATTTGGTGACACCTTCTCTTGCCCCAGAAAAAAAAAAGTCAATCTGTTTTGTATTACTGCTCCCATGATAAAATTTTGAAACTATCACTTAATCCCTATTGTGCAAATTATTAAGTTGTTTGAAGTCATAAAAGCCAAAAAAATTGAAGATAAAAATACAAAAGATCAAATTGTTTGGGAAACCACATAAATACACACACATATATAAATAATATAAACAACAGTAAGATATCCTGCATGCTTGTAATACACCAGGCTCCAACACTATGCAAAGAATCATTCATGTAGATAAGCTCTTTAGAGATTCTAAATCCAGGCCCTAAACAGTGCCCTCTTCCCTTGGTGACTCCCACAATCTCCATATTGGCCTGAAGAAAGGACAAAGAGATAGTAGGTAGATACACCCATAGAGAATGATCATAATCCCATTTTAGAGATCAGAAAACCAAGGTTTATTTTTTTAAAGATTTTATTTATTTGTCAGAGAGAGAGAGAGAGAGACAGAGACAGAGACAGAGAGAGCACAAGCAGGGGGGAGCAGCAGGCAGAGGGAGAAGCAGACTCCCCGCTGAGCAGGGAGCCTGATGCAGGACTCAATCCCAGGACCCTGGAATCATGACCTGAGCTGAGGGCAGACATCTAACCTACTGAACCACCCAGGTGTCCCAGAAAACTGAGGTTTAAAGAGTTTCTAAGTAACTCCCCCAAAGTCACATAATTCATTAATGCAGTTTCAAGCTCAGGTCTTCATAATACCAAGCTCCCTCTATTACAGCAGGACACCTGCACTGATATGCTTTTGCATCTCCTATTATGTCTAGGACATATGAAACCTTCACAGTTATTTGCTGATTGAATGAAATAATTGAAATACACATAAAAACTCAATGAAATCATTAAATTATCCTTCCAATTTCCAATCCTTAATTATTTTCACTCTCAGAGAGTTACAATCTAGATTGGGTTTGGCTAACCATTTTTTTAAGGGCCAAATAGTAAATATTTTGGGCTTTGTAATCCATACAGTTTCTGTCATAACTCCCTGTCCTTGTAGTACAAAAACTACCATAGATGATAGCAAATGAACGGACATGGTTATGTTCCAATAAAGCTTTATTTGCAAAAACAGGGCTGGCCTGTGGGTCTAGTTTACTGACCATTGGTCTAGATATTAAAACTATTCCACTTTCTATTAATAATGAGTACTTTCTCCGAAGTATGATTCTGTGACTTGCAACAGTCCCTTCCTGTATCCAAGTAGGCAGTGCTTACTTGGGTTTGAACCCCACCCCCACCCCGCCCCAGTATTTCTGACTGTCCCTCTCATGGCTTACTAACTGAAATTATGGCCCGTGATTACAAATTATTAACTAGAGAGGACTGAAGTTTACTCTTAAGACCATTTACTTTGTGTTATTCTTTTTAACAAAGTGTGGAATAGATAAGTCCTTCCCTTCATTTTAAAATAAGGAACTTTTATTAAAATTTTAATTTTCCAAGCAGGTCTGACTTCACTCATTCCTTAACAGTTCCTTCATAAGAAGCCCCTCTGGTACATCCAGCATCCAAGATAGGATGACTTTTATTACTGGTCTTTTATTTTCTCCATATGACTCCTGGAAAGCAATAACTAGCTAAGTATCACCCAGGCAACCAGTTCACTTAAATCACCTTCTCTCTTGTCCTGAGCTTGTTCTCAGAAGAAAAGATGTACACCCCAAAGCCTTATTTGAAACTTATAGATAGCAAGCCAAGCATTTGGGGAGTCACTTTGGACTCTTTGGACAGCTTGAAACACAATCAGGATAAGAAAACACTAAGAATAAGAGTGAGAAAGGGAAGGTAATGTATTGGTTGGGATACCTGGTATCTGGTAGCATTTTTACAGCCACAAAACATCTTTAATATGTTATTTGATTTGTCCCATTCAGCTTTCTGAAGTTTGAAACCCTGCAATATTATGAAAACATGTAGACTCAAAGAGAAAAAGTGAAATGTCAGTGTGCTTGGTAAATGGTGGGGCTACAACCCCTTTGATATCAAAATCCATGTTACTTTCTACATTTTCCCATGGGAGCATTTTATCCAGAATTTTCATATTAAACCAGAAACCATCATAAAGCCTATTACTAAAATTATATATATAATATATAATGTATATGTATTAGTCCTAACTATAGTGTATTTCTCAATATTTGTTGAACAAACATACTTATATATAATGGTCATGCACAGTCTCCTATCTATGGAAAAATGATTTTCATTCTAACTCTAGGCACAAATGTGTTCTGCTCTGTCAGTGATGGTAACACCTTTCCTAGTGACATTGGAACAGAATCTCCACGGGGCAGTGACTAGAAGGAGTCACCTGATACAAACATGGAAACACATAAGGAAGAACCTCTGTACTTTTGAGTCATAGAAAACACCTTTCAAATACTTTTGGGTCAATGATAGCAAATAAATGGTATTCGTGTTACATTTTTTTTCTTTCCCTGTTCATGGCTGTTACTATACCTGATAGTTGCCATGGACGGAGAGGATGTTGCAATATAAGTGCAATTTATTTGCTATTATGGATATTAATACTAGAGGAGTCCTGGATCAGCCATTTACTAAGCGTGTTGACAGCACTGTCATTCATCACAGAAGTGACCTCAAAATCCTTAACACAGCACTCTGGGCCTCCAAAACCAATCAGTAGGGGTTTGCATCACAGTTGAAACCTGCTTGCCAACCCTGCTGTAGATACCAAAGGTCAATTGTCTCATTATTGGGATGGGTTCTGGAAGTGATTCATTCTTGCAAACACATGATGAATGTGAGTTCAGGCCTATCACTATGGTGAAAAATTTTGTTACACAGAGAGGGAATTCAATTTATATTAACTATGAGTTATACCAGGAGCTATACTTAATTCATTTGGACTTCATTTGGTCATTTGCTTTTTATATTTCACTCAGTCTTTTTGACCAGACCGAAATAAACACAACAATGAACTTCAGTCTAATTTATTATGTTGGATATGGCATCTAGAGATAAAGGGGGGAGTGAAATTTTTCCATTAATCTAATTAATGGTTCTTTCAAATTATTCCCTTATTGTTTGCAACTGATTTAATTTCATAAGCAGTATTTCTGTGAAAAAGTATTTCTACATTTACTTTAGAATTACAAGATATTTCTCAGAGATTTTTCTGTTTGTTACTTGTTTTATGTTTAGAGTTCAATTTTTGTTTTTGCTTTTAGATCTGTTCTATTTTGATATAGTCACTAGAGATAACTTGAACACAGAGGGTAGCCTAGCAAAAACATGAAGTATCTTGATACTGAAGTCAAATAGTTTAAAAACTATAATTGAGATTTATGATTTCATACAGTTACATAATAAGCTCCCAACTTGGAAATTAGTTGTTTTCTAAGAGTATCCTCGTGAATTAGTTGTTTGACTGTTGTAGTTAGATTTCTATACTAACTTCCAAAGTATAATTAATACATAATGTAGCTTAGGGATTTACATGTAATGAGGAAAAAGGCAATAGTATGGCAACTCCAACTGGATAAACTAGTGTTTTATTTATTTTGAATATGTACAGCTTAATAATAAGCTTGTTTACTTAAAATAGAAGGAAGATTTAGTTGGGATATTTTATAGAAATTCTGAAATGGAATTCAGAATATTCTTAGGAATATTTGAACATGAAGACATTGGTTTTTTTTAAATTATATATAATTACCTTCAAGAACATGGCTTTCTTTTTATTTGCATTATTCTCGTATTTTTTCTGCTCAAATTGGAGGCATTTCTGGAATCTATAGAAGAAACAGAAAAGTGGAATAGAAATTTAGTCAGGTAAGTGGGGAAGAGTTGAAAGGGATAAGGTAATAGGAAAGACGGTTAAATATAGATGTGCGTTTGTCTCAGGTCAAATCAACAAAGTTTTAAGTGATGAAAGTCAGAGAAGAAAGCAGAACATCTGTGCATAACACCCTTAGTTGGGAGGAAAGGGAATGTCGAGAGAAAGATAGGATTACTGTTCACAGTACAGTCATGGTTGATATCGTCGGCTTGGCACGAGCTGTTACATGTCCCCAGTGAGTGATGGAGATGGCAAAGAGGACAAAGCCACCTTGGAAGACAGTTTTAGCAGTTTCTCACAAAACTAAACATGCTCTTCCCATATGATCAACAATCACACTCCTTGGTATTTACCTGAAGGAGGTGAAACTTACATCCACACAAAAACATACACATAGATGTTTACAGCAGCCTTATTCATAACTGTCAAAACTTGGAAGCAACCAAGATGTTCTTCAGTAGGTGAATGGCTAAATAAACTGTGGTACATTCACACAAATATTATTGAGTGCTAAGAGGAAATGAGCCACTAAGCCATGAAAAGACATGGAAGAAACTTAAGTGCATGTTACTAAGTGAAAGAAGCCAATCTGGAAAGGCTACATACTATATGATTCCAACTACAGGACATTCTTTAAACAACAAAACTATGGAGAGCTTATAGTTAAACAACAACTACCAAAAAACCCTATGATCTTATGGTGAAAACACCAGTGGTTTCCAGGGCTTGGGGGCTGGTAGGGGACAAAGGATCAATAGGCAGAGTACTGAAGATTTTTAGGACAGTGAAAATACTCTGAATGATATAATGATGGATACATGCCATTATACATTTGCCCAAATCCATGGAACATACAACACCAAGGGTGAGCCTTAGTAAAACGAGGGACTTCGGGTGATTATGACGTGTCAATGTAGTTTCATCAGTTGTAACCGGTGTACCACTCTGGTGCATTACGTTGACAACGGGAAAGGCTACATACCTCTGGTGGCAGTGGTATATGGGGAAATCTCTGTGCCGTCCTCCCAATTTTGCTATGAACCTGAAATTGCTCTTAGAAAGTCTTAATGAAATATTTAAAGATGGTAGAGATAGTTAAGGAAAATGATCCATTATTAGTTGTTCACAGCTAAAATATTGAGCAGTTATATTTTCATAACTGATGAACTAAGCTTCTGTAGTTCAAAAACAACAACATAACAAATAGATCAGTCTGCACTTTTATGGCTTTATGAATGAGCTGGGAAGTGGATCACTTCACTCCTAGTAGGACCTTACAACAAATAGTTTGCTGGCATAGAGAAAAACTGAACACACGACACACCTCCAGGTTAGGTTGATTTACTGCACTGTCCTCTGTGTTGGTATCTCCTTAAAAAAATTGTTACTCGACCACAGTTTTCTTGGTGATGACCATCACCATTTAAAAGCTTTCATCTTTTCCTCCAGATTGAAAATTTGTTTTTTGTTCATGAATTTGTTATCCTTGGTCCATTGCAAACTTACTGAGGTACCCCTGAGTTGTCCCCATGTTTTTTAGAAGGACTAACAATTATACATCGTAAGTGACTGTCTCTTTTTTTAAAGATTTCTTTTTATTTATTTGAGAGAGAGAGAGCAAGAGAGAGCATGAGGGGTGGGGGTTGGTAGGTGCAGAGGGAGAGGGAGAAGCAGACTCCCCGCTGAGCCAAAGGGATCATGACCTGAGCCAAGGGCAAACGCTTAACTGACTGAGCCACCCAGGTGCCCCATGACTGCATTTTTCATATGTGATTAATAGAAAAACCTTCCTTGAAATATTAGAGACCTACATACATCACCATATTAGGATCATTCTCCATAGACTTTTATTGCCACTAACGAGCTATGTGCATATAATCTCATTAATTCAGGTAAATATGTTATTAAGCTGCTATTGATTATATTCATTTCTTTCATACACTCCATGTTTCCTGCAAAAACGTAGAAAGATGATTTAAGTGCAAAAGATTTTTAAGAAGGTATTGCCAATTTTTTTAGTTAATTTTATAAAGAATCTATACCTGCGGTCTGGGCACTCATGGCCCTTCTTATAAATAATCACGCCCTTATCAGATGAAAGAAAAAGTGGCTAAGGTGTTTTGTTCATGTCTAATTATCTTAAGCCTATTTTCTGGCTCTGAAGGCCTCACAGAGAAATAGTCTTGGCATGCAGAACACACCTTCCATATTATATTTTATTTAAAGAATTTCAGAATAGTCAAGAACATCAAGATCTTGAGGTAGATTATTTCTTCCACATTTTCTGGGCAGAGGCTTCCTTTAAAAAAATGACAGATACAGCTATAACAAAATAAACTTAGAGAAACTATGCTTTTTTATCTCAATTAAAACTTGCTAAGTTAAGAATATGATTGTATTTTCACTACATTGTAAATAAATGTTCTAAAATGGTGTGGTAAAGAGAAAATTTTCCTAGATATAGGTTGAAGACATAGGAATTATTTCTTAATTAAATAAATATTATTGGGCACAAGTAGAGCCTGTGTGTGCAAACTATCATATGGATTGAGTTAATTGTCAAGTACTGAGTTAGTAGTGCTGAAGAGATACTGGTGCTTCCAGAATTTCTGTGGAGAGGCAAAAGAATGTGTGTGCCAACTGTGTGTGCCTGATGCTTATATCAGGACAAGTGATAGAATTCTCCTTGAAAAACATTCAGATGGGAGAGTGTTAGAATGGGGAGATGATAGGATACTTGGGAGCAGAAGCCAGTCCCAGATGCTGAAGCCTGTATAGCAGCTGGGTAGGGCCACCAGTGTGATGAGGATTCACGTGTTTTTTCCAACTTCCTTCTGCTGGACCCATTCTGTGAGCTACAGAACAGAGTAGGGGCTTGGAAGAACCCACAGGGTCTTGAAGACTTCTAAGATTCCCCTCCTTCTTATTTAGCAAATTAATGGAAAGAATTAACACATATTTCAAAAATACTTCGTAGAGTTTGGTTTAATAGCTCTTAAAAAAAATACCGATTTTTGGGGCGCCTGGGTGGCTCAGTCGTTAAGCATCTGCCTTTGGCTCAGGTCGTGATCCCAGAGTCCTGGGATCAAGCCCCGCATCGGGCTCCCTGCTTGGCGGGAAGCCTGCTTCTCCCTCTCCCCACTCCCCCTGCTTGTGTTCCTTCTCTCGCTTTGTCTCTCTCTGTCAAATAAATAAAATCTTTAAAAAAAAAAATACTTAAAAAAAATACCGATTTTTTCTTTAGTGAAAAAGATAGTGGGCTCATTGTCCTTCTTATTCCATACTTTAATTGGTAACCCAAAGAACCATACTGTCATCCTGGGAATAATAATTTTAAAGCTCCATGACCCAAATCTCATGTAGATGTAATGTCCTAGACATCAGCATAATGCCCTGAAGCCAGCAAATCTTCTCTTGGGCAATATGAATGCCACTGAGCAAGGAAAGTAAGCCTTTGGAATATGGAGCCAACTATATCGGGTGATTTAAAAGATGCTAGAATGTTTCCCTTATTTCTCCTAAATCCTTTCCCCATCAGGTAATGGAGTTAAAAATTCTATTATTAAACATAAGTACTTTTGATTTAAAACTTTCTTTTACATTTAAATTCCCTCTTGATTTGGGGGAGAAATAATATTTTTATTAGTTAAACAATTCTTATTGGTAGAGATAATAATGATGATAAAAAAACATTAGAATCACTTATTGAGTGTTTTTATGTGTCAGTCACTGGGTCCAGCTTTCCATACACTTAAGTCTTCATAAAAGTAACTATAAAGAATGCTCAGATGGGGGAAGTGTTCTTATCCTCACTGCATAATTGGCAATATTACAGAATAGAGTTAATCCCCTTAGTCCAGGCCTTAGTCTAGTGATTGAAGGCAGAACAGTTAGGCCCAGAGGGCTTTCTCTTGATCACTGTATAGCTTGTTTATTACCTTGTGTAATCATTTTTACATTGTTAAAGATAACGTCCTCTGAGAGTATAAAAAGCTGAGAATGTAAGAATGTTCTTGCCTTGGTTCATGCAGTTTTCTCCACCTCTGTTTTCTCTGTCAGTTGAAATCTTTATACTCATCCTTCTGGATCAGTTCAAATGCTACAGGCTCTAAGAAGTTTGCCTCAGCATCTTCCATCCATTGCCATCCCATTTGTTGGAATTATTCCTTCCTCTTCGTCCTAAGAGCTTGTTATCTGTGCCTAAATTCAGTACATCACATTGGGCTTATTTGATCCTGTCTTTCCCATCCCTGAGATTGCATATTTACTCAGGAGTATGAACTGTGTTTGTTATCTTTGAACCCCCAGACCTCAGCTTTCTTATCCATTGTATGTACACAATAAACAACTCTTGCAGATTTTAATTTATTCCACAAGACTGGGTGTAGGAAACACAATGTTTCTTCATTTCCTTTGAGTCACACCCACCTGTAAGTGGAAAATCAATTGGGAAGGTGGGGGAGAAAGGAACACAGAAAAGGAAGCTGGCAACAAGTGTTCTATATTCTGATTACTTTACATTTTTGTTAAGGGACAGACCAGAGGAAAAAGAAAATCCTGTTAGTCTTGTTCCAGGGGGCAAATGACATACCAAAGAGATTAAATGACCAGATCTAGAGACACTTTAGGCATGAGACAAGGGCTCTCTAACCATAGTGCTCTTACTTGTTCTAAGAGTTTGGATAGCAAATACCTGACATACAATAAGAAATTTTAGATGTAATAGCCATTGGTGTATTCACACTGCACAGATGACCACAGACAAAGTTCTTAGGTTTTTTTAGCCTATTTCCTTATGTCTAATGTCCTCATGCAGATTCTAGTAATTAATTTTTGGGGAATACTATAGGTAACTGACACACAATATTTACTCATAAGTAGTTCTTAATTCCTCTTTCTCTTGTCCCAACTGAATGACTCTCAAGAATTATTCTGAACAGATACCAAACTAGTTATCTTAGCAAAAATTTGCCCTTTTCTCATAACAACATTTTACACTGCACTAGATTTAGACAAAGGTTTGACTTTGTTATAGTGTTTGTTTTTCTTATCTGCAGTTGGTTGGTTTGTTGACTGGTTTTTAAGTGACAGCTGAACTAATTGTATTCTAGTGGGAGAAAAATGTTTCTGTAGCACTGTTTCTATGGTTAAGAAATACAAATACTAGTGTAACTTGACTCTATTACATTCTGAAATATGGCCCTGTCAGCCATAACACACTTCTACTCATGCAGTCACAATATCTAGCTTTCTTTCAGTAAAAAATTCAACTTGATTTTTAGCAACATTCTTCTAAGCACTAAACAATAAGGTTCACAGACAATCCATTAAGTGAAGACGCAATCCAGTATGATCATTTTCTTTAACAAATAATGACAAAAATAAAAAGAAAAAACATGAAAGTTTATCAGGTTTAAGCAAGGTTGTTTACAAATTGTTAAAGTCTTTGTAAACTTGTTTTTTGGTGGGCAGTTGTGGGCCTTACATTGTGAAATTTAAGTAAAGATAAAACAATTGGTATTTCGCACATTATAAATCTTTGAACAGGGTAGACATAGATTTCCTCACCAAATCTCAGAATATTTGAAAGGTTATATAGGTTTATGGATTTCTACCATGTTCTTAATGTAAACAAATGAGGGTTGAGGTACACACTTGACCTTTTGAAGTTAATATGATTAATTCTGCCCTTCCACAAAACTTTCCAGAATGTCTCTGTCAAAGTTAAAAATGTACAGAGTAGCCTATTTATTTTTGGAAAAAAAAAAACCCAAAAAACAAAAAAGACAAATCTTTCATCTTAATAGAGATGAAAATTAAAAACACAATGATTTTTTTTCAAATTAATCTCTTACACGTATAATTCACAATTTTAAGGCGGTGGGGCTCCAAAATTTGAATTATAACAGAAGTTTAATGGAGGCTTGTTGAATAAATAAATTAGTAAATAAACGGAAAAACTAAAGGAACTTCAGAGATAGGAAAGCAAGGTAACCCTGTGGTACCATGTAATGTTCCTACTGATGAATAATCGGTGACGATAGCACCAATTCAACCACTCACAGCTACCATTTTAGGGCAAACCAGTATGAAAGTGCAAATGAGGTAATGTAAATTGGATGAAAAACTGGTGCTTCATGGCCATTTGCTTTCATTTTTTTAATTAATTTATTTTATCACTTTATTTACAATTACATTCCTTTTTTTATTTACTGTATTTACTATCATCTTCCTTTATGTTTTCTTGCTCTGCCTCCTGGCTGTTTCTATTGACTTCAAGTAAAGCCCACTGTGGTGTGGCCAATCCATTGGCTATGCGTCTGGTCATGGTGCTATCTATAGGTTGCTTGTTGCAGCTACCAATGGAAGAGCATCGCTGGGGTCGGAGTCCTCATCATCTGGGTGAGAAGCTATTTTTTGTGTTTAAATGGACACTGCCTGTATTTCACTGTCTTTTTATCTAAATAAACTATTAAATCACCCTAAAACCTGAGATTTAAAAATGTTGGAAAGGCTATAGGATACACGACCTTAGATTTGGTGGTTGTCTATGGTTTATGAAAGGTCTGCTTAATTATGAAGTAATTCCAAAGTACCAGTTGGACCATTTCCCCTGAAAGGAAACTTGAAATAAATGTCAAAAGTCATCACTTACTGAATGCAAATTCCATGAGTTCATCTCTGTGTATGTTATTCTTCCTTAAGGAATAAAATTCCAAAGAGAAACTCATCTTAGATGCTGAGGGCTTTAAAGGTCTCCCTTTGCTTTCTTTTTAGTTTACTCAGGCCCCGTGTTTTTTGGGTCCATTCCCAAGTTTCCTGTGCTACATTTTGCTTTGCAGTATTACCATCAATTCAATTCAGACTGGGGCATGAGGTCTATGTTTACAAAGTACTAATGCCTTCATTTGGGCTCCCAGTCTTTCTTTCTGACCTTCATACCTCCTGTTACAGAAAGAGCCCCGCTCTTTAAACAAGAGGGTCCTAGACAAACATCCATCTCCCCTCAGAAGTATTTCTTCACAGGCCAGACAGCAAAGAAGACGTTAAATATCAAATCCAAGGTTGCTTTTCTGACAAATTATAAAGCCAGAATCTCAGATCTGTAGTCTGTTCCTAATCTCAAACAAACAGGGTTACCTTTTGAGAGGCTAGTGATTCCTAAAAAAATTGGTTAAGAAGCAATAGCACCTATGAATAAAAAACAGACTAATCAACAAGTAAATGTTGAATTTTTCTTAGGCTCTAGGTGATCATTATTATAATGGACATTAAAAGACAAATACATCTATCAGCCCATTAAAATCAATGTTATTATCCAAATGGACTCACAAACATTAAATACATCTTCCCATAAAACATAAGTAAAGTACTCTAGTTCTGACCTTTTTGAAGGTCTGTGTGAAGCAGAAGAAATGTTCATTAATGTTACTGGCCCACATCCAGATCTGAGCCAAGAGAAGTTGGTTTATTTATAAACAAAAGTCCCAGTAACTTGCTTTTGCAGGATCACGAATTCCTACCATGAATCATTCTGTATTTTCTGATATATTTTCTAAATTTAGTATGCAATTCATTATCTAAATCCTTGCATGTTTCAAGACTTGTGTCCTTTGTTCTTCAATGTGTAAAAAATAATAAAAAGCCCCCAAATCTACAGCACAGTGTAACAGGATAAAAAGCTCTTTGTTTTAGAAAATTACATGTCAGTACTGTGTAATCTATGGCACCCAATTAACCAACAATGATAATTATAAGTTTTTAAAAGCTAGAAAATTTGTTGCTATATCTTGGAGATGATGTTGATTTTTTTTTCATGTTCTTTTGAGATTTTCGCCTTACTTCATTTCATAAGGCCCCCTTTTAAGAGTACAAAGCTATTTATAACAATAGATGTTTTAGGAATTGGCAAACAGTGAATTCCTAGATGCAATGGCATAATAGGCCCTCAAGGAGGGAATGGACTTTATTCTTGGTGAGTTCCAAATACACAAAAATAAAGGGCTTGCCAGTTGCCAGTGGGAAGTGAACATAATTATGACTTCACAGCTGCTTCTTCTAAAGAAAAAGGCGAGAGAAAGAAAAAAAAAAGAAGAGTCATGCTTTTTTTTTGTACTGCATCTAAAAAGAATATGCACAGAGGGAATATATTTATGCCAGATATAAGAAGCCATAGTCAAAGTAATACTGTACTACTAAATTCATGCCAAGAAATTCAGAGATAAGGGATACGCATCTTCGGTACTCTAGTAATTAGAGCAAAGTATGGAAAATCAAGGTCCCCAAATATGTTCCCACTAGCTTATTTTCCCTGACAAAAGTGCAGTGGTCTTTCAGCAAAATTTTCATCATCTGCTTTCCTCATTTGACTTTTCCAAAGTAACCTCTTAAGAGAAGAGTTCAAAACTTGATGTGTGGTCTTAAAGAAGGACATTTGGAAAGTTTTACTTGGGACCTTGGAAATTAAATTTTATGAGTGCTATAAGATAGTCAAGGTTACTATTCATACCTGCCAGGACTGATCTATTGTTTAATCTAGAACAGTTGTTGGCAGCTTTTTCTGTAAATGGTTGGATTGTAAATATTTTAGACTTTGCAGGCCATATAGTTTCCCTCCCAGCTACCCAACCCTGCTGTTGTAGCATGAAAGCAGCCACAAACAATATGCAAATGAATAAGTGAGGAGGTTGTATTCCAGTAAAACTTTGTTTATAAAAACAGGCAGCAGTTAGATTTGGTCACAGGGCCATAGTTTGCAGACCCCTGAGCTAGACCCCTCAACAGTGTTATTCATTTAATGCCCATTAGGGTTTTTAAGAATCATTTTTAAGTGTGAGTAATTTCCTTCAAATTTTTTGTCAGTTAGTCATGGAGAGATGGGCACCAGTTAAGAGCAGTTCTTTATCAAAAACACTGCAAAGATACTTTGGTGACTTGCTTACAAAATCATTGTATCAAGCAACTGCATACAGGGACTTGTATTGAAACCCAAACTCTAAATATTTTTTATGTTCATTGGTCTCTAGCAGATGCAACAAATAAAAAGAACAGATGAACAGTCAACCTGATTTCAGTATAGATATTTTGGGCAGGGAGAAAGGAGGTGCTGGCTGAACTGGAATTAATTGAGAATCTTCTTGAGAACGCCTCATGGAAAAATAATCTCTTTAATCTGCCTCCTACATTCATAGGCTATCTGAGTCTTCTGAAGAAATGTCAAATTATTTGAGTGATAACTGTAAGTGAGTCCAGGGTGATGTCTTTCCCTGGTTCTTCAAGTAATCTGCTATTGACCTCCATATGCCACTTAACTTGTATTTGATCTATTTCCCAATTTATAAAATAAAGGAGAATAAAGAGATGTCTGTAGACTGGTTTGAAACCCTGAGTGAAAGGCTCTCTAAAACACAGAGCTGAGCTTTGAGCTGAGCTTCAAAGAGTCAGGAGGACACTTTGGTTATTGAGAATACATTCTAAATCATGTAAGTGGCCACAATGGTAATCTTGTGAATGTCATATTACTCAGCAGTATATTCCAGAGGGTCAAATAGATAAGGATGACATAAAAGTTTAATATTCAAGTTAAACCTTTTAATTAAAATAGATATGAGAAAAATATATAACAGGAATGAGTTTTGAATCAAAAGTTGTTATTTTGTGATGTTAGCATAGATATAATTCACCTAAATATTTTTCAAAAGTTCTTTCATATATAATTGAGACTCCAGCTTTTTTTGACTCCAGCTTTTTTAAAATTGTGTTTTACTTACTTTTTTCTTACTCTATTTTCCTTCATATTCTCCTCTTTTTTTGGGAGACCCTACCTTGAACATTTTGAGAAATCCTGATAATGTTATAAAGATAACATCACAGAAGTAGCAGAAGGTAGTGGAATTGTGGTGAACTCAGTATCATAATATGGATCTGTATCATTTGCTTTCTTCAACCTTTAGTTTCTCCATAAGTAAGAGATAATAAGAAGCTTACAAGAGTTCTTTTAGGGGACTAAAAAAGGTATTGAATGAGAAGGTACTTAAGAGTTACAGGGGATTCAAAAACTTGAATCTGAGTTTGAGTTTGAGAGAAGGATGCTGATTAAGTGAGGTACACAGACTTAGTTAATTTCTCCCATAGGAAAAAGAGAAGGAACAAATAATTGCAGTTCTCCTAACAAAGGAAGTGTTGGTATTGGGGCACAACAATTTTCACTGTGTCTTAATGTTCTCATTACAAGATATTTAACATCCTTCATCTTCATCCCAAACTGCCAATAGCACTCTGCTGGTCAGGTCACGGTGAAGACAAAGGAATGACCTTCTATGTTCTAAAGGGTGGATACCAAACGGGGATGATAATATAAAGCATCTGTGAATTTAAAGAACACTGGATTATTTTGGCATTAAAAAAAGTTACAGATACACTTGTGAATATACCAGCATACCTGGACCCTTCTCTTTAATGACCATGGAGGGATTCTGCTTAGAAGTAGGGCAGACGTGAAAATGGAAAATTCCATAAATTAAAATAAGTACTCAAAAATAACTATAATGATTGAAAGGATACAAACACACCCACACCCACACACACCCAAGATGGTTCAGTAATGTAGAGCCATGACAAAATGGTCATAGGTATCACCCCAGTGACTCAAAGGTAGCATGGCTCAGGGCTGTTGGGCAGTCAGAGCTGGTGACAGACCATCGGAGTGGGTAAGACCCTCATATGTTGGTTGGCTTTAGATAACTTTCTATACAAATGAGGGATGCACAGGAAGTTGTAAGGCAGCAACAAAAGGAAATTCCTTTGCTCTATGCTTAGAAAAGTATGTTGTCATGAAGGAAAAGAAAGGAGGAGGGACTCAGATTTAGAACATTATTTAATCATATGATACAACTGTTGGAGAAGTACTGAATTTTTGTTCCCATTTAATCGATGGCAAAAATAAGAAAGCGAGGGGGGGCAGAGCAAGATGGTGGAAGAGTAGGAGACCTGTATTTCACCTGGTCTCAGGAATTCAGCTGGATAGGGATCAAACCATTCTGAACACCTACAAACTCAACAGGAGATCGAAGAAAAGAATAGCAACAACTCTATGAACAGAAAAGCGACCACTTTCTGGAAGGTAGGACGTGCGGAGAAGTGAATCCGAGGCGATATTCGGGAGGATAGACGGCGGGGGAGGGGCCTCCGTCGGCCGCTTCTGGTAAGTGATAGAGCCGCGGAGCACAAAATCGGAACTTTTATAAGTTGGCTCCATGGTGGGACGTCGCTCTGGTGGCTAAGTGGGGGGTGGAACCCTGGCAGGACAGTGTCACAGGACCCTCGGGGTCACAGAAAAACCGGGGGTGCCTGAGTGCGGCAGAGCTCCCAGGTATCGAAGCGGGGAAGCTGGCTGCAGAGATGGAGCCGAGGCGCGGGCTCTCAGCTCAGGGTTGCCCTAAACCGTGATCCGCGGCACAGTTGGGCCACTGCTCCTCTAGCAGGGACCCGACAAG
>NC_138372.1:63829175-63864021 GCF_054177405.1 Leptonychotes weddellii | reverse complement strand
CCCCAGAGAAAAGCCGTCAGTCACTCCCGTCTCCCCAGTATCCAGTCGCACTCCGTGCTCACCTGGCCTATGACTGCGCGTTTCTATCTCTGGCACCCGACCCCGGGTGGAGTCTCCAAACCCAGCAGATCCCTGCGGTGCACTCCCATGCGACTCCTCCTGGGGGAGGAAGGTGAGTCTCCCCGGATCTGCCGCTTGTTGGGTCTCTGCTGGAGGAGCAGTGGCCCGACTGTGCCCCAGATCACGGTTTATGGCAACCCCGAGCTGAGAGCCTGCGCCTGGGCTCCGCCTCTGCAGCTGGCTTCCCTGCTCCGATACCTGGGAGCTCTGCCGCACTCAGGCACCCCCGGTCTTTCTGTGACCCTGAGGGTCCTGAGACCACACTGTCCCAGAGGGTTCCACCCCCCGCTTAGCCACCAGAGTGACGTCCCTCAGCGGAGTAGACTTTTAAAAGTTCCGATTGTGTGCTCCGTGGTTCTATCACTTGCCAGAAGTGGTCCCTGCTGTCTATCCTCCCAAATATCGGATTCACTTCTCCGCACGTCCTACCTTCCAGGAAGTGGTCGCTTTTCTGATGAGAGAGTTGTTGCTCTTCTTTTCTTCGATCTCCTGTTGAGTTTGTAGGTGTTCAGAATGGTTTGATCCCTATCCAGCTGAATTCCTGAGAGGAGACGAAATCCGGGTCTCCTACTCCTCCGCCATCTTCTGGTTTCTCACTTCTAATAAATCTTTTAACACACTCTACTAAAATTTGGGGGATATATGGGAAGATGGAAAAATCAAACCAATGTCAATCTTCATATCTAGGGCCCCTGCTCTAGCTTGGTGGCCAGAGTCCCAGTCCTGCACTTCCAAACCATCTCCAAGATTAGCCAAACCTCCAGAGCTAATGGAGCTGGACTAGCTGGTGGAGGAACTGGTCCTACCTTCTTAACAGTCCCCTCCCTATTGGGACCTGGAAGCAGTTTTGGAGGGCTGTGGAAAGGGGCCCATCAAAATTTAAGGGTATACTTCCTCTATTACCATTTAAGGGAATCCTGTGATTTTACCATCCTGTGCCTACTTCTCATTGCTTCCTTAGTCCTGCAGCAAGCCTAACACCTGGCCCACCACACACCTCCTCCTTTCCACATTTACTCTGCCTCTGTGGTCACCTGGTGCCCTTGTGTCTCTTTCTTTTTTTCTTATAAGGACAATAGTCATATTGGATTAGGGCTCACTCTAATGACCCCGTATTAATTTAATTACATCTGCAAAGACCTTATTTCCAAATAAGGTTATATTCACAGGTACTGACGTTAGGACTTCAACATATCTTTTGGGGGGACATAATTCAACCCATAATAATCAATACCCTAATGGATCTCCCTGTCACCAGTGTTTCCTTCCTCTAATCCATCCTCCTTGTACCTTCTAGTTAGCTTTCTAAAACACGTATCAGATCATTCACACTTGAAAAAAAAAAAAATCTGTCCACTCTCCACTTCTTTCAGATAAAATCTTCAGAACTGCATTTCAGGCCATTCTCATTTTATTCCATGTTTCTTGCCAGCACGTTCTTTCATTCTCTCTATCATAGACACCATGGGCCTACCACTATGACTGTTAAAACATTCAAGCCCTTATATATCTTCTAGCTTTTGTTCACCCAAGCCCTATTCTCTCCTTAAATGAATCAATCCATTCTAGGTTTATTTATAACCCTTTGTTTATGTTGCAACTATAGGATTTGTCATGTTGTTCCATTATCTTATTCACCCTGAATTTCCCTCTGCCTGGTACCTATTATCTATAAATAAATGATGCTGAATAACCTATTTCAGAGAGGAATAAACTATTTGGTAATTAATGTTGCAAATCTTTTTTTTTTTATTCTTACACTCTTCTTGAGTTCCAGAAACTTGACAGTACTTTGTCAATATAAATATCTCATTCAGGTACTTTTTAACGTGCAGATAAGGGGGCAGGTTTTGAAACCAACTTGCTTCAATTAGAAGTTAGGTGATTTTGAGTCCTTTACTTAATCTCCCTGTCCTTCAATTTCTTTATCTGTTAAATGACAATGAGTTCCTAATTTATAAAGTTGTGAAGATAAAATTTAAAAAAATCCTTAGAGTAGTGACTGATACAAATACAAATTAAATGGTTAATTTTCACTGGCTATCATCTTTTTAACTACTATTACTGTTATTCTTATTAGTTGCCCCTTGTGGAATGAGAATTATATAATGTGTGGCTCTGAGGTTTAGTAAATAACCTCTTTTTCCCACCAGAGATCAGAACTGAAGGTAGATATAGTGATCAGACAGGCAAAAGTTAAACTTCAAGTTTTATTTCTGATAAAATTGTTGAAGAACATAACTTAGATGTTTGGCAATAAAGGACCTCCCAATACTCCAGCCCAGAATTGAGCCTTTCCACCCAGTCTCAGACACAGCTGAGAACATGGAGCTGTCTGAAGACATCTAGTGTCCAAAGAAGAGAGCCATGTATGCCTAATTCCTTCCAAGTGCTCCAATCAGATAATATCACTTCCTCTGCCCGCTTGTGCTCTTCCCCACCACTTTCTCAACAATGTGAATGAGAGTGAAGAGAGGCCCAGGGAGCTCTTCCACATGGAAATAAGAGGAAAAGGGAGGAAAAATATCCCCCCAACATATAAAAGACCTCCCATTTCATATGTTTTACATATATTATCTCTAATCTTTAAAATGAATCTGTGACATAGGCATAATTATTACCCTCATTCAAAAGATGAAGACTCCGTGGCCCTGGAAAGTTAATTAACTTACCTGATGTAACCTAACAGCAGGTAGAAGATGCATTAATTGAATCCAAAGTCCTCTGCAATGGTATGTCACCTCCTCTCCCCGACACAAATAACAGTAAGTTATATCCATATAGATGAAGGAATTTTATTTTTTTTAATTTTTAAATTTGATCTTTATAATGACAACAAAAGGTGTTGCTTAAAAAAGTTGCCCCTATACTCTATATAGTATATTAGTAGGTACACGGAGATACATACAAAGATATACAATCAACCACAGGGAATATCCAATGTGATTGATCTTTTTAGCTTGCATCTCAGAATAGTTAAATTGGAAAACTTGTGGCCCTTTGTGGCTAAGAGAAATGTTTTTCTCCTTAATGCTCTTTCATCATTCTGCTTCATATTATTTATTGGTCCTTACCTGTGTTTCATAATATTCTCTACTCAATGGCAGTTTCTATTGGATCATTTCCTTGTAGAAAAATTTCTGACTGGGTCATTTGCTCAGTTTTCACTTAAGAACAAAGTATGCATTGCTGTGTTTCTAGTCTTAGCTTTTCCTTTTCCAGCTTCTGACTATTATTGGGTCTATTAGCTACCGCTATCCCCAAAATAATTTTGGACTCCCTGACCCATACTTTTGCAATTCCCATGTTTTCTTTCCATTTTCTCTCCTGGTTAAACTTAAGTGACATGGGAATTGATGATTTATCTGCCTTTGGCACTGCTGTATCTCTTGTGCCTAAGTAAAGTGCCCGGTCTAAATTGCTTATCAATACAGATGTATTGAATGAGGTAAGATGTTGATGGTGGTGGTGATGATGATATTATTCATTAGCTTTTTTTTTTTTTAAAGATTTTATTTATTTATTTGACAGAGAGAGAGAGAGCACAAGCAGGGGGAGTGGCAGGCAGAGGGAGAGGGAGAAGCAGGTTCCCCAAGGAGCAGGGATCCTGATGCGGGGCTCGATCCCAGGACCCTGGGATCATGACCTGAGCCAAAGGCAGTCACTTAACCAACTGAGCCACCCAGGCACCCCTTATTCATTAGCTTTTGATAAGATCAGAATAGCTTCCAGTCTGAAAAAAATCTTATTGTTGGAGCTCTTAATATAATTGTCATTTGTATCACATGATCTGATATTCTTTCAGCTCTAGTAACTAAGAATTTTTCTCTTTATTTTTTTACTTAATTTTCTATGGGCTACAGATACATTTTATATCATTATCCTCAATTACAACTGGAAATAAAATATATCATTGTTTCTCTCCAACCACCCAAAAAGTAAAATGTTGAGTTTATTTTACATTACAAGTGAGCCATGTGAGACAGACCTCAATTGCGGTGGCCTTGAAGTATGGTTTTGGGTTTTGGGATGATAGCTGCAACTTATTCCTTTAACAGTGCTGTTGGGTAGTTGTTTTTACTAGCAAGAGCTACCCACATTACATTGTCTCTGTAAGGTACTATACAAATACCAATAGAACAAGAGTCTTGAGATGTGTTCTTATGTTACAATGACTGCAAATTTTTATCCATGGTTCCATTCAAGTGCCTAGTATAAAGTGGATTCTCAACAAATAGTAAATCTACATCATAATAATAATTCTGAAAACAATTTCATAACAACAATAATTATGGGTAGGGATGCCTTCTGAGGCTCTGAATACAGCTTATAAATCATATGGATGGAATCTTTGGGAAAGTTTTGCATAATCATGTGCATGGTACTAAAAATTAGATTCTTAAGGGAAAAAGCTGCATTCACATTGGGAATAAGATGCAGTCTAATTTCATCAGCATTTAACATGGCGCTCATTTTGGTTTCCCCAAAGAAAGAAGAGGCAGTGACTGAAAATTTGGTCTTACAGTCTCTTTATCTTTCTCCTTTGATGTACATTAGTTCCCATGGAAACTACATTGGGACGGCTTGAGAGTGACATCTACAAATGTAGTGTAAGGTCATTTTTATCTAATGCTTTGAAATTTAAACCATGATTTGTGATGTACAGTGAGCCCTCCTTAACATATTCTGAAGGACTATGAAAAGACAATATTCTGAATGCAGAAACAAGACACGTGACTGCATTATGCCAGTTCTCAGAAAGTTCAACATTGTTCTGCGCAGAAAAATAGAGAGAGCCTCAATTCCCCAGTTTGCCTCCAGGAGATCCTGGCAATGCAGCTGGCCCTCTTAACACGAAGGGGAGAGAAGCCCCTCTTTCTTCCTCCTTCCTTATTGCTAGTAGCCAGTGAGGCCACGAGGGAAGAGACAAACAAGTGCTCAAGGCTTTAAATGCTGTAATAAGTAACTGCACATAGACTATGATAAAGCAGCAGGGATTTTTTTTTTTTTCCTAGCAGTTTCGACCACGACCCCCGTCCTGCCCTTCTTAGAGCACTGATATGATTTCCTTTATTAATTTGCCAGGGTTTCACCTATAAATTCCAGGTGCATTTAGAGGGGAAATATGTTTCTAAGGCGAGAAACTAGAGCCCTGGGATAAAAATGACTTGAGGTTTAGTGGAATATGATCATCTCAAGCTTCTCAGGCACTCTTCAGAGAAGAAATGTCTGGATGCTGAGTCAGAGGTCTGGATTCAAATCCTGACTCATTTCCTTTCTAGCTATATGACTTGAGCACGTCAAAACTTTTTTGAGCCTTAGTATCATGATCTAAAGAACACAAGAGACATGAAATTTAAATGGGTGAATATGAGCAGAGGAGATAATGTAGAAGGAAGTGCTTAGTATAAGTTACATGTTAGGAACTCAATATATTTGCATTGCATAACGACTAAGTTATCCCATGAAACTTTGTTTATACCTATCTTTATTCTCATTATAGTCCTTTATGCCATAAGTTGTGAAAATGTCCATCTCTTGTCTTGTGTCATAGTGAAATGTGGGTCAAATGGCTATATCCATTTTACAGTTATCATCTGGACTATGTAGCCTCCATGGTCAACTTTTGTCAGTGAGGGAGAGGGCTCCTAGTTGCCTCATCCTAGAAGTGACATGTATCACTTCCACTCAGGCTACAATGATCCTAACTTAACTGCAAAGTTAGGTTAGGGCAGGGGGGGAGGCATCAGCAAGCAATAATTAGTGCACACTCTCTCTCTCCTCCACATTAAAAAGAAAAGTTCAATAAATCTCATTGTTTAAAACTGATGATTAAAATTAAAAAAGAGAATCATAAAGCAAGCACATTTCAAAAAAATTGGCAAATGCTGTGTTCCTGATGACATTTTTGTATGATCTGCTGTTCCAACACTGCTAATTTTAGCTACATGGAGAAAAAAGAACAATACATTCTTCATTGATATAGTAAGTCACATTTCTTCATGTCTCCTGCCCACAGACTTAAACTTTAAGAGGCGTATAAATAAGCAACTTAGCATATGTGACCTCCTGACCATGAAGTGTTAAATTCCAGGAACTATATTACTCCACCACTTTTATTCGTCTGTGGGAAATCACTTGATTTATGCCTGATCCCAGGATACAATAAAAATGTGCAGGTATGCCAAACTAGAACGATTAGAACCTGTCAAATAAAAATTTTAGTTGCCCTTAAAATCTACAAATAAAAGTAACCTTTGATTAAAGATAACACAGTTTATAGCATACTTTTATCAGTATTCAGAGACAAAACATGTCCAAATAATTGAATTTCAATATAGCACAATGCACCACAGGCTTTGGAGAGAAAGATCCCTGTATGACGAAAAGGAAATTTTCTTATTTGGGAAGGGGTTATAGCAGATAAGAGGTTCTAGCCAGAAGAAGCTAAACCGGTATAGACAAGGTAGATTAACAGAAATATTCAGCCAAGCAAGGTCTGAAGTTTCTCAAGTTTGGCTTATTTACATTGACCATTCATTCTTATTTTATGGGCTTTAGAACTTCAGATAGGGTCCAGCTAGGATTATAAACCCAAGTGCCAAAACAACAACAACAACAACAACAACAACAAAACCCACAAGACTTTTGGAAAGGAATTCCCAGCTAAATTTTCAGACTCAAGAGGCTGGCATGATTCCAAAATGATTCTCAGCTCTTAGATATTTTAGGCAGGTCCGCATTGATGCAGTGAGTCTCAAAAGCAACCTGGAGAATTTCCATCTCATTAACACTTCATTTATAGTATACCTATGTCAAGCCTAAGCCTTGGAGGTTCTGGTCTTAGCTTAAACATGAGAAAAATAAAATCTACTCTAGTACAAAGCTGAGTACAGATTGTGTCATGTACAGTCATAGTTGAAGCATGCTCACATCACCTGTGAACTCCAACCACTTACTCTGAGTGTTCTTCAGAGGATGAAATATTTCTTCTAAAATTTTTATGCATTTATTATTTTTTTGTCATTAAATGTCACATATTTGTATTCTGGTTCACTTGTGAAACTGGAATTTTTGAGATATAATTGACATGTAACATTATATTAGTTTCAGCTGTAAACATAATGATTCAACATTTGTATATATTGTGAAATCACCACAATAAGTCAAGTTAACATCCGTCACCACACATAAATTTTTTTCCTTGTGATGAAAACTTTGAAGATCTACTATCTTAGTAACTTTCAAACATAAAATACAGTATTATTAACTACATGTTGTACATTATATCTCCATTTCTTATTTTGTAACTGAAAGGTTGTAACTTTTGACCCCCTCATCCATTTCACCCACCCCAACCCCCCTGCCTCTAGCAACTACCTACCTCTTCTCTGTATCTATGAGTTCAAAGGTTTTCTTTTTGGGGGGGAGGGGTTAGATTCCACATATAATGAGATCACATAGTATTTGTCTGTCTGACTTATTTCACTTACTGTAATGCCCTCAAGGTCTATCCATGTTGTTATATTGCAAATGGCAACATTTCCTTCTTTTTTACGGCTGAATAATATTGCATTATATAGATAGTTAATATAAATATGTGATATATGTGACACATATATAACGCATTTTCTTTATCCATTCATCCCTCAGTGGACACTTAGGTTGCTTCCATGTCTTGGCTATTGTAAATAATGTTGCTATGAGCATGGGGGTACAGATATCTTTTCAAGTCAATGTTTTCATTTCCTTCAGATAAATAGCCAGAAGTGAAATTGATGAATCATATGGTAGTTCCACTCTTAATTTTTTTAGAAACCTCCATACTGTTTTCCACAGTGGCTGCACCAACTTACATCCCCACCAACAGTGCACAAGGGTCCTCTATGTTCTTGCCAACACTTGCTATTTCTTGTTTTGTTTTATTTTTGTTAATAACCATTCTAAAGGTATGAGATTGTATCTCATTGTGGGTTTAATTTGTATTTTCCTAATGATTAATGATGTTGAGCATCTTTCCATGTGCCTGTTGGCCATCTGTATGTCTTCTTTGGAAAAATGTCTATTCAGATCCTCTGCCCATTTTTCAATTAGACTATTTGTTTTTGGCTATTGAGTTATATGAGTTATTATTTATATTTATATAGTTATTATTTTATATATTTTTAATATATTAGCTCCTAGTCAGATATATGGTTTGAAAATATTTTTTCTTATTTCATAGGTTGTTTTTTTTTCATTTTGTTGATGGTTTCTTTCACTGCACAGAGCTTTTTAGTTTGATGTACAAACTGTATTTTTGATGGTCAAAGTTATTAAACAAAATCACTTGGGTTTTAGATCATGGTACATCTTTGTAGAACATGTTCGAAGCTACTCTGAAAACACCCTATATAATTTGGGGTTCAAAAAATGTCACCATGGAAACCTCAGCAGTAGTTAGACAGAGATTGTTCTTTATTCACCTTTGCACCCCAGTGCTTAATACAGTCCGTTTCAAGTACTGATGCTCAGTGTTTCAGAATGAGGAAATGAATGAGTGAATGGGAATGAAATATTCTTGAATGCATCCACAGTTTATTCCAGATAGACTTTGTTCAATAAGACCTCAGTCAAGCTGCAGACTACATAAGATGACACAGGTAAATTATCACCAGGGTGGTAGCAGGCTGCCGGGAGGCAGGGAGACCTGGACAGCTGCCAAGCGACTGCAGATTACATCAGAAAGTGATTTTTTTTTTTTTTTGCCATTCTGGGCAGTTTATTGAGGTGTTAGGGTTGGAGTGGGGGGGCGGCACGCTCATGTGTGCACGCAGGCTCACGTGATTTTAGCCAGTTGTTGGGTTAGACTTCCTGTAGTTTCATGAATACATAGTTTTGTAAGTTTCTAGTAACTTTGTTACCTGTGATTCCAGGAATGATCAGACCATGCAAAGCAGTAGGCATTTGCAAAGTCATTTGTATTAGGTTTGATATGCTATGCATCAGATTTACATTTGTAGTTATGACTTTCATGGGCCAGTCTAACACCAGTTAGTCTTAGTTTTTTGTTTGTTTTTTGTTTTGTTTATGTTATTATTCACAGTTTTATAACTCAATTTGACTAAAGATTATTTGAGATTAAAAACATGAAAAATTCAAAGATCAAAATATCTATATACACACATACATATAGATGCACACCTGCATAAAAACATACTTACGTATGAGCACACATACACATATACCCCTTAAAGCAATGCTCATATAATTCCATATTATATATGGTATATATATTTCATAGTGTATATGGAAATGTATATGTGTGTACACATGTAAATATGGGATACATATAATATGAGATTGTATGGATATTATTATGTGAGTATGTATGTGTGTGTATATACACATATGCATATGTGTATATATGTTATATATATGTATATATTTTATACTGACACCATTGCTTTATTCACCAAATATTATTAAATATTTTTGTATATTTTGTATTTATTAAAAATACAAAAAGTGAATCTTTTCCAGTCTTCAAGAAAATCACAATTTACTAGGGAAGAAAGACTCACAAACCCATAAATGCAGTTCAATGGCAATACAGGCAAATACTTCCTAGAAGGCTTCAAGAAAAGAATGTTCCAAACATTCACCAGTGCTTTCCACTTATTACATGCAGGTCTTTCTTCTTTTATCTAATCTATCCATCTTCCAAGTAATGAGTTTGCAGATACTTTTCACCTTGATAAAAATCTCAAAATGGTTGCAAGTGTTGGTGGCAGAGTTTTGATTTATGCCCCTAAGAGCTATATAGCACCTTTTGCTTTTCCCAGCATCACATGAAAATTTGTTGCTTGGACTTTGGAGAGGTTTCTTCCCTTTTAAATTTCTTCCCTTTTATCATGTTGCAGTTTGTGAAATGCAATGATTCATTAATTGGTTTTCTTATGGTTTTTCTATGTCATGACATTTATAAATATCTTAGCAACATTCATATATATGAAACTCTTTATATACCTAGGAAGAAATATACACACAAACATGCATGTTCAGATGATAAAAAGTATAGCACAGTTGTCTGTATCATGATCTATGAGTGCAGGGATGGTTGGAAAATTTAACATATTCTGAACATTCTGTCTCAGGGTTCTCCATCTGTAAAATGGAACTAGCATTCCCTTCCCTTCCTATTACACAGGATTGCCATGAATTTCACATAAGATAATATGAGTAAGTGGTTTACGAGGTAAAATATACTATGCAAATACGTGTCTGGCCAAGATGTGAAGGCCATCTGGTTGCATGTCAGATTTTCACAGGTACCTAAACTACCAGAACGGCTTCTACAGGTGACTACAAGGAAGCTCAGGCATATATTTGATATTTATAGTTCTTTTCCAAATAACTTTTCCACCTTTTTCAAAAGCCCAATTCTGTGCTCTTTCCTGGCCTTCTTGTATGTGTTCTAGTTTCTATCTTTGCTTCTGTCTTAGAATTTGATACTTTCTCTGGTAACAATATTGGTTCCTCCTAAGTAACATTTGAATAAGCAACCCAACCTTGTCTCTCCACCACTTTTCCTAGGTTGATGCAGAATCCTTTCACCCAGAAGCTGCCCTCTTCTTTGAAGCCCAAGTTCCTGTGGTCACGTGATATTTTTACTGGGTTTGCTCAAACATTTCTGAAACGGAGCCAATAGGTCTGGGAAAGACGGTGGAGTAGGAAGATCCTATGCTTACCTTGTCCCATGGATATAACTAGGTAATGCACACATTAGTGTAAATAACTCAGAAAATGTCTCAAAGACTGGCAGAACAGACTCTCCACAGTTCAATGTAGAGGAGACCACATCCAAGAGAGTAGGAAGGGCAGAGACGTGGTCAGGAACCAAACAGACCTGTGGGACTGTGGAGGGACACTGTGAGCGCGGAGAAGGGAAAGAAGCAGACTCCGCATCAGGCACCATAGGCATAGGGAACTTGCACTGGGAAGATGAATCCCCCTAATATTTGGCTTTGAAAACCAGAGGGGCTTAACTTCCTGAGTTCTTACAAGCAGTGGGGCTTAACACATGGAACTTTAAACATCAGTATGCTCAGCTCCAGGAGACTTGGAGAATGATGGGAAATTTGAAGAGAGAGCACAAAAAACAGCCCCACTGAGATACAGCACAGGAGTAGCACTTTGAAAGATGTCCAGGGTATACTGGAGGGAGATTTGTTTGCTAATCTCAGGGCCTGTCCTGGAGATGGGCAGGGATCTTTCAGAGACTTCTGTAAGAACAAAGGAGCTGGTGGGTGCCATTTCCCTCCCTGCCCCCACCAGCTTAGATGCATGGACAGCTGTGGGAATCAATGTAGCATTAATACTCCACCTAGCTTGCTAACAGTACACCCTGTTCCTACATACCTCTGTGATCCTTTCCCTCCAACTTGGCCTCCTCCCATAGCAGACCCGTACAAACCCTGCTAACACTATGAGTCCTACCCCATGTTCTCCTGTGGACTCACTCCCTCCAACATACCCTCGGTAGGAATCCATCCAAAGCTGCCCCACAAGCATGGCAGTATGCAAGCAGCCCTGACACAGGTCAGCACTACCCCACAGTGACTCCTGCTCTGGGGAGAGAGGATGATAACCACACACACCAATCTGACTGTGACACCAGCAGTGGGCTGTGGACAGACATACGGTCTGACTGCAGGGCCTGCCCACCAATGAAAGCTTCTCAGGGGACAAAACAGGGAAAGCACCCTGCAGTTCAGTGGAACAGAGCTCTGGCAAACTCCTGATCTGATCCAACTCAAACTGAAAGCAGCCCCAGAGTGGTCCGCTAACAACACATGAACCCAAACCCTGCACACAACAAGCAAAACGAGCCACTGCAGACAACTGGACTAAAAGCAAACATGGCTCAGCCACAATAGCCTGGCACATGCAACACACATATGAGATACCTCTGAAGTGCCAGGTTCTGGTGAACAGGGGACTTTGTACTGCAGGGCACTACAGAACCTCTTCTTCATAAGCCCACTACTTTTCAGAGCATGAGACAGAGCTGACTTTCTTAACATACAGAAACAGACAGAGAGAGTTAGACAAAATGAGAAGGCAGAGGAATATATTCTGAATGAAAGAACAAGACAAAATCACAGCAAAATAGTTAAACAAAATAGAGGTAAGTAATATGCCTGATAGGGAATTTAATGTAATGGTCATAAATACTCAAAGGACTTGAGAAAAGTGTAGAGAATGCATTGAGACTCTCAACAAAGAGATAGAAAACATAAAAAAAGAACCAACCAGAGATGAAGAATCCAATAAGTGAGATTAAAAATACACTAGATGGAATAAATGGCAGACTAGAGAAAGCAGAAGAACTGATCAGTGACCTAGAGGACAGAGTAATGGAAAGTAATTGAGCTGAATAAGAGAGAGAAAAAAATAATAAAAAAATGAAAATAGACTAAGGGAACTCAGTGACACCATCAAGCATGATAACATTCACATCATAAGGATCCCAGAAGGAGAAGAGAGAAAATGGGGCAACAAATTTATTTGAAGAAATAATAGCTGGAAATTTCCTGAATCTGGGAAGCAGAAAAATCCAGATCCAGGATGCACAGAAGATCCCCAACAAAATCAACCCAAGGAGGTTCACACTAAGACACATAGTAACTAAAATGGCAAAAAGTAGTGATAAAGAGAATTTTAAAAGCAGCAAGAGAAAATAGATATGTACAAGGGAAACCCCATACAACTATCAACTGATTTTTCAGCAGAAACTTTGCAGGTCAGAAGAGAGTGGCTTGATATATTCAAAGTGCTGAAAGAAAGAAACCCACAACCTGGAGTACTCTATCCAGCAAAGCTATCATTCAGAATAGAAGGAAAGATAAAGAGTTTCTCAGACAAACAAAAGCTAAAGGAATTCATCACCACTAAACCAGTCTGACCAGAAATGTTTAAAAAAAGGAAATAATTTGAGTGAAAAGGAAAGAACATAAATAGAAGTAAGAAAAGTAGGAAGCACAAAGGCAGTGATATTAAGTATATCTATAAAAATCAGTCAGGGGATTCACAAAATAAAAAGATGTGATGTATGACACCATATACCCAAAATGTGGAGTCGGGGAGAGGAGTAAAAATTCAGTGCTTTTAGAATGGGTTCAAACTTAAGTGACCATCAACTTAATATATATGCATAAGGTGTTATATATAAATGGTATCACAAATGATACCACAAATGATACGCAAACCATGAGAGAAGAGAGCAAGAGAAGAAAGGAACAGAGAACTACAAAAATCACCATAAAACAAGTAACAAAATGACAATGAGTACATACCTATCAATAATTACTTTGAATGTAAATAGACTAAACACTCCAAACAAAGGGCATAGGACATAGGGTGATGGAAGGCATAAAAAGCAAGACCCATCTATAGGCTGTCTACAAGAGACTCATTTCAGACCTAAAGACACATGCAGATTGAAAGTGAAGGGATGGGAAAGCATTTATCATGCAAATGGAAGTGAAAAGAAAGCCGGGGTAGCAATGTTTATACTGGACAAAATGGACTTTAAAACAAAGATTGTAACAAGAGATAAAGAAGGATACTATATTATTATAAAAGGGAGCAATCCCACAAGAAGATAAAACAATTGTAGTATTTATGCACCCAACATGGGAACATCCAAATACATAAAGCAGCTAATAACAAAAATAAAGGATTATGTTTGTAATAATCAACAGTAATACAATAATAGTAGAGAACTTTAACACTTTGCTTACAGCAATAGATAGGTCATCCAAACAAAAAATCAACAAGAAAACAGTGGCTTTGAATGACACACTGGACCAGACAGGTCTAACAGATATATTTAGAACATTCCATCCTAAAACAGTGGAATACACATTCTTTTCAAGTGCACATGGAACATTCTCCAGGAAATATCACATGTTAGACCACAAAACAAGTCTCAACAAATTCAAAAAGATTGAAGTCATACCATGCATCTTTTCTGATCATGTTATGAAACTAGAAATCAACCACAAGAAAAAAAATCTGGAAAGAACACAAATACATGGAGGTTAAGTAACATGCTACTAAACCATAAATGGGCCAACCAAGAAATCAAAGAGGAAATAAAAAAAAATACGTGGAGGCAAATGAAAATAAAAACATAATGGTCCAAAATCTTTGGGATGCAGCAAAAGCTGTTCTAAGAGAGGTTTATCAATATAGGCCTACCTCAAAAAGCAAGAAAAACCTCAAATAAACAACCTAACCTTACACCTAAAGGAGCGAGAAAAAGAAGAACAAACAAAACCAAAACCAGTAGAGGGAAGGAAATAATAAAGATTACAGCAGAAATAAATAAAATAGAAACTATTAAAAAAAAACAAACCCACAATGGAACAGATCAATGAAACCAGGAGCTACTTCTTTGAAAAGATCAAAAAAATTGATAAACCCTTATCTAGACTCATTAAAAAAGAGAAAAAGACTCAAATAAATAAGATCAGAAATGAAGGAGGAGAAATAACAACCAACACCACAGAAATACAAAGGATTGTAAGAGAATACAATGAGAAATTATATTTCAACAAATTGGACAACATAGAAGAAATGGGTAAATTCTTAGAAACATATAACCTCCCAAAACTGAAGCAGAATGACGTGGATGGAACTGGAGGGTATTATGCTGAGCGAAATAAGTCAAACAGAGAAAGACATGTATCATATGACCTCACTGATATGAGGAATTCTTAATCTCAGGAAACAAACTGAGGGTTGCTGGAGTGGGGGGTGGGGCGGGAGGGATGGGGTGACTGGGTGATAGACACTGGCAGGGAGGGTATGTGCTCTGGTAAGTGCTGTGAATTGTGCAAGACTGTTGAATCTCAGATCTGTACCTCTGAAACAAATAATGCAATATATGTTAAGAAAAAAAAAAAAGAAGATAGCAGGAGGAGAAGAATGAAGGGGGGGAATCGGAGGGGGAGACAAACCATGAGAGACGATGGACTCTGAAAAACAAACTGAGGGTTCTAGAGGGGAGGGGGTTGGGAGGATGGGTTAGCCTGGTGATGGGTATTAAAGAGGGCACGTTCTGCATGGAGCACTGGGTGTTATGCACAAACAATGAATCATGGAACACTACATCAAAAACTAATGATGTAATGTATGGTGATTAACATAACAATAAAAAAAACTGAAGCAGAAGAAATGGAAAATTTGAACAGACTGGTTACCCGTAATGAAATTGAAGCAGTAATCAAAAAACTCCCAACAAACAAAAGTCCAGGACCAGACGGCTTCACAGGCGAATTCTACCAAACATTTAAAGAAGAGTTAATACTTATTCTTCTCAAACTATTCCAACAAATAGAAGAGGAATGAAAGCTTCCAAATTCATTCTATGAGGCCAGCATTAACCTGATACCAAAACGAGATAACACTACAAAATAAGAGAAGTATAGGCCAATAACTGATGAGCAAAATCTTCAACAAAATATTAGAAAACCATATACAACAATCATTTAAAAAGTCATTCATCATGATCATGTGGGATTTATTCCTGGGATGCAAGGGTGGTTCAATATTCATAAATCGATCACTGTGATACAACACATCAACATGAGAAAGGATAAAAATCATATGATCATTTCAATAGGTGCAGAAAAAGCATTTGATAAAGTACAACATCCACTCATGATAAAAACCCTCAACAAAGTAGGTTTAGAGGGAACAAACCTCAACAGAATAAAGGCCAGATATGAAAAATCCATGGCTAACATTATACTCAATGGTGAAAACCTGAGAGCTCTTCCCCTAAGGTTAGGAACAAGACAAGGATGTCCACTCTCACCACTTTTATTCAACATAGAACTGGAAGTACTAGCCACAGAAATCAGCCAACATAAAGAAATAAAGTGCATTAAAATTGGTAAGGAAGAAGTGAACCTTTATTTCCAGATGACATGACACTATATATAGAAAACCCTAAAGACTCCACCAAAAAACTACTAGGACTGGTAAATGAATTCAGTGAAGTCACAGGATACAAAATCAATGTACAGAAATCTGTTGTATTCCTATACACTAATAATAAGGTAGCAGAAAGGGAAATTAAGAAAACAATTCCATTTACAATTGCACCAAAAATAATAAAATACTTAGGAATAAACTAACCAAGGAGGTGAAAGACTTGTACTCTGATAACTGTAAAACACTGATGAAAGAAATTAAAATGACACAAATGGAAAGGCATTCCATGCTCATGGATTGGGAAAATAAATATTGTTAAAATGTCTATACTACCCAAAGCAATCTACAGACTTAATGCAATCCCTATCAAAATACAAACCACATTTTTCACAGAACTGGAACAAACAATTCTAAAATTTGTATGGAACCACAAAAGATCCCAATAGCCAAAGCAATCTTGAAAAAGAAGAACAAAACTGCAAGTATCACAATCCCAGATTTCAAGATACTGTAAAGCTGTGGTAATCAAAACAGTATGGTACTGGCAGAAAAGGAGATACATAGATCAACAGAACACAATAGAAAGCCCAGAAATAAACTCACAATTATATGGTCAATTAATCTTTGACAAAGGAAGCAAGACTATGCAATGGAAAAAAGTCTCTTCAACAAATGGTGCTGGGAAAACTCTACAGCTATATGCAAAAGAATGAAGAGCAAAGGCCGTAATTTCTCTGACATCAGCTGTAGCAACATTTTTCCAGGGATGTCTCCTAAGGCAAGGGAACAAAAGCAAAAATGAACTACTGGGACTACATCAAAATAAAAAGCTTCTGCACGGCAAAAGAAACAATCAACAAAATAAAAAGACAACTTACTGAATGGGAGAAGATATTTGCAAATGGCATACCTGATAAGGAGTTAGTATCCAAAATACATAAAGAATTTATATAATTCAACACCACAAAAACAAATAATCCAGTTGAAAAATGAGCAGAAGACATGAACTTCTTTTCTCCAAAGAAGATATATAGATGATCAAGAGACACTTGAAAAGATGCTCAGTATCACTAATCATTATGGAAATGCAAATCACAACCACAATAAGATATCACCTCATACCTGTCAGAATGGTTAAAATAAAAAACACAAGAAACAACAAATGTTGGAGAGGATTTAGAGAAAAAGGAACCTTCCTGCACTCTTCGTATGAATGCAAACTGGTGTAGCCACTGTGGAAACAGTACGGAAGTTCCTCAAAAAATTAAAAATAGAATCGTCATATGATCCAGTAATTCCACTACTGGGTACTTACCCAAATAAAAGAAAAACAGTAATTCAAAAAGATATATGTACTCTTTTGTTTATTGTAGCATTATTTGCAATAACCAAAGTATGGAAGCAACCCAAGTGTTTACTGATAGATGAATGGATAGAGAAGAGGTAATAAACACACACACACACACACACACACACACAATGGAATATTACTCAGCCACACAAAAGAAAGAAATCTTGCCATTTGCAACAGCGTAGATGGATCTAGAGTTTATAATGCTAACTGAAATAAGTCAGAAAGACAAATACCATATGATTTTACCCATGTGGAATTTAAGAAACAAATGAACAATGAAAAAAACCAGACAAACAAAAAGCAGACTCTTAAATATAGAGAACAAACTGGTGGTTACCAGAAAGGAGGTGGGTGGTGAAACAGGTGAAGGGGATTAAGAGTACACTTAATGTGATGAACTCTGAATAATGTACAGAATTGCTGAATATTGTACAACTGAAACTAATATAACACTGTGTGTAATTATAGTGGAAATACAATAAATAAATACATAAGTAAAAGGCAGCCAATAGTATATATATTTTTAAAATTATCCAAACCTATTTAATAATGGTGGAAGTGCTAAGCATTTACTTTCCAAAATGGTTCAGGCCTCTGGAAAGGGCAGAGATTTTGTAGGAATAGTCATTTTAAAAACCAAAAAATTGGGGCACCTGGGTGGCTCAGTCGTTAAGCGTCTGCCTTCGGCTCAGGTCATGATCCCGGAGTCCCTGGATCGAGTCCCGCATCGGGCTCCCTGCTCCGTGGGAAGCCTGCTTCTCCCTCTCCCACTCCCTCTGCTTGTGTTCCTGCTCTCGCTATGTCTCTCTCTCTGTCAAATAAATAAATAAATAAATAATCTTTAAAAAAAAAATAAAAATAAAAACCAAAAAATTTGCATTCTAGACTCACTTGGGGGTAGGAACCTTAATGACTCATTAGATAATTGTAGCATTGCTTCCAATGCGCCATTGAAATAAAAAGGAAAATAGCTGAGTCTCATTAGAATCATGTAGACAAGTAAAATATGGTCTTTTGGTTAAAAGATCTTCCAGGATGCATTTCAGTGTTATGTTTAACACACTATACTATTATTTCAGAAAAACTCGATTGTGAGTTTTGGCCATGATATTAAGAGTTCTGTGACGTGGAACAAGTTACTTGGCCTCCACAAGTCTCGGTTTTCTCATATAAAATGGTCCTGGTTGGCTACTTTTTTTCTTCAAATGTAGAAAGATGTAAGAGAATGCCATTTTACCGTAACATTAAGAAAAAAAATCTATGAAGTCATTATTCTTCCTAAAAGCATTAGAGAGATGAGACTTCGAATCACATGAACTGACTTCTAAAGGCTGAGAAACCCCCTCCAAAGAGAGATGAAGCAAATAAACTGTTTCCCCTTCAGGAGAGCACAGAAAAAAGAGGTGATTGCTGACTACAGCAGGTAAGGAGAAAAGCTAAGCATGAGTTAGTACGACAGAGTAAAATCCGCAAGAGTTGCAGATACAAGTGAAGTTTGTACATTCTCAAAAGTGTTCTTCTCAGGCTCCCACTGGTGCTCACAAGAAATATTCAGGGAAGAGGAGGAAAACAGAGTGAACTCCCCTCAATGGTGCATCTTTACATTTCTCTCAAATGAAGTAAAAGTCATAAGCTACCAATAAAAGGACAGGTGACCCCCTCACACCCCATCCTTCAAAAATAGGAAATACTTAAGGATATATCTAACCATATATCTGCAAGATCTGTAAGCTAAAAATGACAAAATGTTGCTAAGAGAAATTTAAAAAGACCCAAATAAATGGAGATATATACTGTGTTCATGGTTCCAGAAGACTCACTACTTTTAAAATAGAGATTTCCCCCCAATTCACCTATCAGATTCAATGCGATCCCAATCAAAATCTCAAGGCTTTTTAGTAGAACTTGTCAAGCTGATTTTAAATTCTATGTGGAAAAGCCAAGGGCCAAGAGTAGCCAAACAATTTTTAGAAAGTACAAAGTTGGTGGACTCATGCTACCTGATTTCAAGGCTTTATTTACTAAAAGGGTGAATAAATTATATTTTAATAAATCTGACTTTAAAAAGTGTACGTAATGAAGCACCTATGTCAAAGGGCTGTTTCATTCATTAAATGAGGTGACAGTACCAAGACAGGGGAAGCGCTCAATAAATAGTAATTGTTGTCACTGGTATTGTCATTTGTTAGAGTCATAAATTGTAATCCCTGGTTCCCTTCTGCCCCCCCTCCCCTACCAAAAAATGTTCTGGAATTGAAAGAGGCCTTTTTATGTGTGACATTATAAGCTCTTTCTTTTCCTGGGTACTCTCTACAGATTTAAGCCATTACTGTATCTTGGATATGTATTCCGACGTATCAGCCTCAGAAGTGGGCATCCTTCATTTTACCTCACGAGTGCAACTGTGGAGGCTTGGCTGCAAGCACTGTTTTCATGGTGAGATAAATATGGCAGCTCCTCATTCCCCTCTTGTTAACATGTAGGCACCTTGGGGGTTGAAGCACATTTACTTTAAAGGAGCCTAAGCTTCAGATTCCCTCACTTGCACTGCTTTCTTTCAAGGTCCCTGGAAGGAGCCCTAGCAAAGTATTTACCTGGTCATAGGTTGCTGTAAAATTTGTAAAAAGAGAATATTTTAACCACAACTGTGAAAACCCATCATCTCTTTCCACTCTGCCCTGCTCTCTGTCATACTTGCCCTCATGTTGGGTGGGATTAGAGACAACAGGTCTTTTCTTCCTCCCTCTCTTTCTCCTTCCTTCTCTCCTTTTCTTTCCTTTTTGCATTTTGCTAAGGGGAAGTTGAGTTGGAGGCACAATTTGACATGTTTAGTCACTTTCAAGTATAATTAATATATTGTTAATCTGAGTTTGAATGCCTTCCAGGAATACACCTGCAGTCCACTATGCTGACTTATCTACATCCTGATATAGAGGTACTGGGGGAAGATCATGTTGTAATATGGACATGAACTATAGAGCCCAGAAAAAAAAATATTTGGGGAGAAATAAAATTTAAAATACGTGGAGCTAGAAGCTAGTCTTTGAGAATTCTTCTGAACATCAGATATGAACAATTGTGGGATGGGGGTTGGAATTAACCTTTTGTAGATAGCTAGTCAAAATGGAGCTTCTCTCCTATCAGAAACACACCTGAAGTGCACATAATTATATTCTCTGTATATATATTTTATAGGAATTATATAAAATAGAATTTCAGATTTATTTGTAGGCACAAAAAGTGTGCCCAAAAAGTGTGCAAAATTGCTATAGACACAGTTAAGCAGCCTGAAAAAACAAGTGTCCCTGTGACAAAACATCTGTATACATTCATCAATAAGTCAACGAAAGTAGTATATATAAGAACAATTTGATTACATAGTTATCTAGCTTAATACAATACAGAAGACATCTAAAAATGCATTTGAATTTCTCTTACGTATGTCATAATTTCAACTAATTTTATGTATTTTCAAAATTATTGGTCACATTATTAAGCAAAATAAAGAGTAAAGATAATGTATGTATACCATATAGCATGATGCTAGGCACATGGTGCTTCATAAAAAGCAACTACTAATTATTATTTCAATACTGTAAACTTGGTGCATCCATATAGCGACTGTTTATTCTGGACAGCGCTGCCTAGTTGATCGTTAAGATTCCTTTGGGGAGTTTCCAGTGGAAGGTGGATGGAATACACTGGCATGGGCCTTTGAGCAGCAGACACTTATTTTGGTAGAAGGCTTCTGCACCCACAGGAGTACCCTTTCAGACTTGCCCTGCTCCAAGTGTAGTCCACAAACAACCCCTCATTTCTTACGGCTGCCGACCAGATCAATCTACTTGCTCTTGTCAAATCCCTAAGGGAATTGCCAAATGCTTAGATCTGCAAAAGCATTTCTTCTTAATTATTTGGAGTATAGGAGAAGTGCCGGATGCCACTGCAATTGGTGGAAAGAAAAACAAGAGCAGAATCTCTCTCTTGTTTTCTTTTGCCGGCCAAATACTAGGTCAACAAATAAATGATACTCAATCGTGCATCCTTAGAACTCCAGATATTTTGGCACTGCAACATAACAATGGTTATGGAAGTAAATAGCTACTGGGTATGTTACAAAAAAAAGAATGAGAACTATTTTATATTCCCATAACTCTTCAAATTCCTTGATAGCTTAACCCTGAAATATCTGAACAGAGTATTCTCCAGCCTTCACACGTCCTCTTACATAAATAATTCCAGCCTCATTAAAGCACACTAGTAATAAAAATGATGATGGAGACACTGAATTATCATTTATCTTTTTGTTTGGTGGCACTTTACATATAGTAATTCTGCATTTGGCTCTATGCAGCCAGGTATCAAACTTAACAATGACTTAAACATACGGGGGGTTATTTTTCTTAGCAAGAAGTTCGGAGATAGTCCAAGTCTCTACAGGGGCTCCATGATGGCACTAGCAACTCAGGCTCCTGTGAGCTTTCCACTCAACTCTCCTTATCTGGGGCTTTATTCTTATAGCTACCTTAGCATCAAAAGAGAGCTGCTTCACATCCAGCATCACATTTTCTTTCTAGGCAAGAATAGAGGGAATAATAAAAAGTACAGTGTGCAGGTCAGAACTGCCCCCCTTCTGAAACTATCTTAAATAGCTTTCTTTTAAAGGTCTAATCTTCTGCTTGTATCTTACTGGCCAGCACTGTGCCAGATACGGATGGCATACTTGCCAGTTCCCTAGCTGCAAAGGAGGTTGGAAGGTGGAGGTCTATGAATGGAGGTAGGTATGTACACATGCATGTACACATTTTTAAGGAGAACACATTGCTGCCACAAACAGATTCTGAGAGAAGGAAGGGGAGACTGGTACTTGAGTAGGAAACACATAGGGTCCGCCATACATAGGAACCTTTATAAAAGTCCTAGAGGATGGGTGTTATATTTATTGTCAAGAACACTAAAAGAAAAGTTAAACAATCTTTCAAATAAGTTGCAAAAATTAAGTTTGCACCTAAGAAGTCATTTGCAGGGGAACTCTTACAAAGAACTTATCATTCATATGCTTCAAAGACATAGGGAAGAATCCTAAGAAACTTTCACAGGCTTAGAATTGTTTGTGCTTTACAATTTTCTTCAGTTTATGAGAGCTTTTCCGCTTCTATCCTAGGCTTCTCTTGGTTGCTCTAACACCCCTTGGGGCTTTGTTCTTGTTGTTTCCTCTGTTTTGAAATGTTTTATCTGGTGTTTAGACTGTCCAAATTCTTCTTTTCTTTCAGGTTTCAGCTCAAATGCCATCTGCTCAGAAAAGCCTTCCATGAACTCCCCATCTGGGTGCTGACTATCCTTAAGTCACCATTGTATTATCCTGGCATTTCCTTCCTACATAGCTTAGTACAGTAGTCCCTGCCTTGTCTATGAGGGATACATTTCAAGACCTTCAAGGGATGCCTGAAACCACAGGTAGTACCGAACCTGTATGTACTATGTTTTTTTTTCTATGCACACATACCTATGATGAAGTTTAACTTCTAAGTTAGGCACCGTAAGAGATTAGCAACATAGAACAATAACGAAACAACAAAATAGAATAATTATAACACTATATGGTAATAAAAGTTTGTGAATGTGTTCTCTCTCAAAATATCTTGTACTGTACTCCTTATGATGTGAAAAGATAAAATGTTTATGCGATGAGATAAAGAGAGGTGAATGACGTAGGCATTGTGACGTAGGGTTAGGCTACTATTGACCTTCTCACCCTATGTCAAGAGGAGGATCATCTACTTCCAGACCCTGATTTACTGTGGGTAACTGAAACTGTGCAAAGTCAACTGCAGATAAGAAAAGACTACTGGACTATGCAGAATTATTTTGTTTATTTATTTACACATTTATGTCTGTATTTGTCTCCACCAGCATGTAAGTTCCTGGGAAGCATAGATTTTTGTCTTTCTTTTTGTTCACTGACCTTTGCCTGGTATCAACTCCAGTGCCTGATAAATGGTAGAGTCCGAAGACATGTTTGTTCAATCTGTGAACGAATACACTCTGAGGGGGAGTGGGTTTGTGGCAGTAGAGAGTGAGACACTAGGCTGACAGCCATGTTTTTTCTAAGTTCTGGGTCAGTTTTTGCGTTCCTGTAGAAGCATGTGTGGTGGTAAGTGGCTGGATTTTGGCCCCAGGTAGACGGTTCTGCTGAGCGTGGCAAAGGCAGAGAGTGAGTGTGAACTATTAACAGACCAAAGTCAAGCCATCAGAGCCTTTTGGCACAAGAGTGGTCTGGTTATTAATGGTGTTTACGTGGAATGGTGGGAAGAGAAAGCACAGAATGTGCCGTGTCTCTTTGAACTTTCCGAGTGCTTATTGCATAGACATCCGGCACGTCTGGAAAGAAATGCACAACTGAGCAGAAGGCACCAGTTCTTCAGACATGTGGGTGACATGAAGTATAGTTCTGAGAAAAACCTAATTCAACCCAGAAAGCTCAGGAATGAACCCTTCAGAAATATTTAATTTGATGGTTATGAAGCATTTACTTGAGTTGAATAACAACTCAAGTGTTTTCCCCTTGCATAAGAAAGGGAACGACCTTTATATTCTTAAGCAACATTTTCTTGCCAAGTCAAGAACTGTGACCCAGCACAGTGAATTTGCCTACAGATGTTATAAGGACCGGCAGAAACCAGTTGAGCTTCTGAAGCAATTTAAAAGGTTAAAATTTTGATTTAAGAACCAAGTTGGTAAATTGTACTTTTGTCCCCGATAAACACTTTATTTTCCTCAGATTTGGGGCCAAGGTATTTGCCGAAAAACTGTCTCTTTGTTCCTAAATTATAAGAGATGATTTCAGTGATATCATATGATATTATTATGTTGTCTGGAGTGAGGTTTTTTAGAAGGCAAAACCACTTGCAATATTCTGTATGGAGACTTCCCTCTGGCTTGTGTTGACAGTAATCTCAAGGTAATCCTTTGAAATAAAACCTATAAAAAATGCTGTGACAGGACAAAGAGATAACATGTGTGGCAGAGGAAATGAAACTAAAGTGTTTATTTTTCTGATAAAATAAGAGTGTCTCCTCTTTCCCAGTTGCAGCATGGTGACTCAGTTCAGTGAACTATGTAATCCTCTCTGGAGCTTAATTAGAAACCTTGTAAACTGAGTGCAAGAGGCCAGAATGTATGTTGGATGAACACAGAAAAGCCTTTTTATGAAAACAGGAACTCCCCCAGAATCATCTTACAGTGGGATCTAATGACTTCGTAATTGAATTGCCCAATTTGGTTCAAAAGAGGGAATCTTTTGTTTCTACAGAAGGATGATGAGAAATGTGGACTTCACATGTTTATAACAAAAGCATTCTTCTTTTGCTCCCTAAAGTTCAGAGGCACAAAACACATCGATCCAGATCCTCCTGGTAGCTGACTTGTGGGCTGTGAACTAAAGCCCTGCATTGGTTTCCCCAATGGTATCTTAACGAGCTGAAAGAGTTAATAATGCCCAGCTTCTCTCAGGGTATAGAGAGACTCTGGCTCAATAAAAAGAAAGATAAGAGGCTATCAGGAAGGAATCTAAACTTGTTATTTCCTTGAGTAATTGCAGGCAGTAGCCCCTACTTTGGATGGGGGAGGGAACTCTCTTCAAAGGGGTCAGTTGATTTCCTATCTCTTGAAAAGACAGAATCCATTTTTCTGCACTCAGATGGATCCCTTCTAAATATCTTTGTCCTTTAATTTTTTCATTCCCTTTTCCTTTCCTTTCCATTTTGTTCCTCCCACCCACGCCTCCATTAGGCCCCTGCTTCAGCTTTTGACCTGTTTACTCAGTCTTAATGTGAACTTTTATTGTTTTTACTGTTAGCTTATAAGTTTCCATTTTGGAAGGCAGCTATGCTCACCACTATACCACCAACGCTGTAAGTTTCCATTTTGGAGGTTATTAAGGTTTAATAAAAGCTGGTCTCCATTTTGAATCCCAGCTTGATTTATTAAAAAAACCTGTTTTCTGGGCCTGTATTTTTATTGAGCAAAACAGCCATATTCTTTGCCTTGGAGTTACCATCTAATATACCTAAAAGTGTGGAAGGATTGGAATGACTGTCCTATGATTTTAGAAGTTCTAAGTACCAGGGGTAGGAAATTATTCTCTAAAATTAAAGTACATTTTACTATTTGTATGACTCACGTTTTTATCAGTCACATCCATTTATATACTAATGTATGTTCAACTTCTATGACATGAATAATAGTATATAAGTAGATATATATTTTTAAGGGGCAGCTTATGACCATAAAGACACACATAAGGTTGACAACTGTCAAATTCCGTCCATAAACTCATCTTTTCAACTCACCACGTCTCCCATTTTCTGAAATAGGTTGGAAGAGGCGTACATTGCATCTACATAAATGTCCTTAGAAATTATTTTTGTATTTTTTGAGCTTTTTACATCACCACATGATTGTGATGCAAGTATTTCTATGTGTCTTCCAGTGCTGGTTTGGTGTTTTTGATTTTTCTTTTCTTTTTTCTTCATCCAACCCTACAACTGCTAGGCCTGGGGAAGAGGGAGAAAATTGATGCCCTCTTCCAATTGCAACATGCCAGGAGACATTATGTACTCCACTCCCTTTTGCTAAAAAAAACAAAAAAAACCCCTTAAGTCCAATGATGATTTAAGATGGATTTAAAAAGTTTTTCTATCCCAAATAAGCTGTCATCGTTCTCCAAGTTGCTTCAGATGCCCCACAGATCCTTATTTTGGCTGACGTTTTTGCTTAGTATATTTATTCAATTAGCAATTTCCCTAGTATGTTTTACTTGTAAGTATATTATGCTAGAGATTAAGACATAATTCCTGCCCTTCATAAACTGAGGCAGAATGAAACAAGGACAAAAATGACTATACCACAAAGAATATGACACATGCCTTTAGAACAGTGTTGGTGAAGTAACATGTTCAAAGTGTCACACACAGAACTCCAAAGAGTATACGCTCGGTAGATGCCAGTTCCTCTCTCTTCCCCACCACAGTGGGAGATGGCACATCTGGTTAGAAGAATAGTAAACCCCTTATGGACAAGACGCCATTTTGCCGAGAACAATGTGGGGAAATGTCTGTGGAACAGAAAGCAATTTAACTAGACTTGAAAGCAATGTAAGTATAGGAAGGAAGTTGAAATGATTTTTGGAAAGGTGGGCTATGGTCTGACGCACAGGACCTAGCATGTCAGGGGAAGACATTTTAACTTAATTTGATTGATGTGAGGAAGCCATGGAGGGTTTCAAAGTAAAGAAAATCATGCTATGGCCTGTGTTTTAGAGAAATAGTCTGAAAACTGTGTGAAGAATAAATCAGAGAAAAGGACAAAAATATCATTTGGATTAGTTATATAACAATAATAGTAATTATAATCTTTACCATTTGATTTAACGTCTTTTTGGGGCCAGAATTTTTGCATACACAATTTTCCATACTCTCAGCCATTTTGGAAGATAGATATCTCCATTTTTGTTGGTTAAGAATTTGAAGCTCAGTGACTTAATAAGGGCATAGTCGATATATATAACATAGGTGTTGATATATATATATACATATCGACTCACACGAGGCATAGCAGTAAGTAGTGTATGCAATGTTTAAAGCCACAATTACCTGACTCCATAGTCCCTGATAGAAAGTGGGACCCACACTGTTCCTAATGAAATGTGACTTTTGCCTAGGTCCCCCAGTTTGCTTAGGACTCAGTTTCTCCATATGAGAAGGCAAATAAAACTTTAGAATTCTATAACCTATCTATACTCACACATCCAATTCTTATTATGGCCAGTACTGTGTGTTTGCCCCCTAACTGACAAGCAAATCGGACAGAAACCAGTATGAGATTTTATCAGAACTTATTTTCTAACTAACAGAGCAAACTTTTCAGGCTGAAGTATAATGAATTTTAACAAATTTTCATAGTACAATTTTTATAACTAAAATGACATAGGAGATTTGCATTTATAAGTCATCCAAATTCTGTAGGAATAAGATGTATTTAACTATAATTTTATAAGAGGTACATTTAAAAAGATCCACTCAATGACATTTCACTTGAGGATATTCTAAAGTTAAAAAGGAAAAGTTTGAGGAAAAATACAAAGGCCCTAAACCCCTTATTACTTCAGTTCAACAAGGAATCAAGAGCAGAGTTTGTCAAAGAGATAACTGAAGACACCCTGGGAAGAGGGGACTGAGGTTTTCAAGTTTATCATAAATCATTCAATGCCTTTGGCAAAGCCTTGGTGGAAATTAGGAAACTGAATATTGTAATGTAATTTAAGTTTTCACTAAAGACTTCATTCTGATTCGATGGGAATTTTTACCCAAGAAAGGACTGCAGAACTAAATCCCAAGAGCCAGATTCTATTGATCATGATAATGTTTTGCCTTTTGCAAAAAGGTGAGCTGCTGTTTTGAACCCAAATGAGAAGCACCCCATCTATTCCTTTTATACTGAGTAGGAGTAAACCAAGAAGAGGATGTGAAATGTATTCCTCTTCTGGAAAAAGGATAAATCAGAGTACCTTTATTTGTATAGGACCGGACTTAGAAATCGTCTCTGAAATCTGTATCAAGTGTTTCTAAATAGTATAGGCGTGTGCATCAGTGATGGCTCAGTAGATCTAAACCTGTCTGAAAATCAGAGCAATTGGAAAATGTTTGTGCTCACTCACCTCCTGACAAAGGAAACAATAACTAACACAGTAGGAAGCTACAGCTATCTTCTGACACATTATGTTTCCAGCCCCAAAATGTCACCTGAAACCAGTGAATGGAGATGAATGAAAACCAGCAGTGGTCGGGAAACATGCAAAAGGAGAAAAAGCCCCAGCTACAAAAAAGGCCGAGGTTCTTCAAAGCCCAACAAGCTGTTGACTCAGACCTCTGCAAAGTCGAAAGCGAATGTCCTCTGGTTAAGGCCGAGGGTCTTATAATTGACCAGGCAGGGAAACTTAAAATGTCTAATTTGAGGTTTAACTGCAACATGTGAATTCTTTGCAAGAAGCCCTCAGAGAAAAGAGCTACAGTAAACCTGAGAATGATTTTCCATTTCTCTGGCATTTGAAAATGTAAAGAAAGACTCCGAAGCATGTAACATTCAGAGGAAAAGGGACCCAGGAGCTTCCAGAATTCAAACTTACTCTGCCACGGTTGATTCCACAAATTTTGCTTCAAGTATCCTGTGACACTGATGAAAGAATCCTTTGGAATTTTGTGAGAGTTGAAGACAGCTGATAAGTGAAGATGCGTTATTAACTTTCTAGCAATATTCTTGTCAGAGCTTTCCCCCAATCACTATTTGGGGGGTCAACATGAAATTTTTTAAAGTACAAACATTTCTTAATGAGTAAAGCTAGAAATGCATGCTCATTTGAAACTGAAGGGGGAAAATGGGAAAATGGGAGTTATCCTTCATAGGTTTTAAAAATTCTTTGGCTATTTGAGCCCATAGCATAGTTTGGGACTCTGCTGAGCAAAGTTACTGTGATCAAAGAAATATAACTGAGTTTTATGTACGTGCTGGATCTCAGAATTTCTCCATTCTTTCTAGCTTCTTATTTTTATTGACTGTTTGCCATGAATTGGTCTAGATTAAAATCTTGGCTATCTTTTGAATAGGTGCATGAGATAACACTAGTGTCTTTTGAGATCCAAGAACGACTGATCTTGCCATGTTTATGTGATCAGTGTGGCCCTGGGTCAATATAAAGCACAAAGTTTTGTAACTTCCTGTTTCAGAAAGGAAGTGTTAGTGATTTAAATTATTGTTTAACTATTGTTTTCACTATTGTTTCAAATTATTATTGTCTTTTCAATAATATTAACAAACTCATAATTAGACCAATGTCACATTTTGAAAATTGTGTAGATAACCTCGTTAATTGGGAAGACTATGTTTATTTAGATGACTGGTTTCAAAGGTGAGAAACTGCAAAAAGAGAAAGGAAGAGCTTCATATTAACTTTCCAGCTGGACTACCCATGCTGCTCAATGGAATAAACAAATTGTATTTTGACTGTAAAGGAAGTATAAGAAAATATAACAACTTTTAGGAACTTCTTATATTTGTGATAAATCTATTTTAGGATAGGCTATCTTTATATTTATGCACGAGTCCTTAGATTTTTTTCTTACAACAATCTAAGGTTTCATAAGATATTTTTTCAACCCCGTGGAATTTGGATGCTGGTGAAATACAAACAGAGATTAATATATGTGCACATTTTAGCTAAAATGAAGCATTAACATTAGGCTAGGTAAATAGATTCCATAGGTCCAAAAAGATCCAAAAAAAAAAGGATCTTCTCTGATTTTTTCAACACTTGGAGCTGTCAGAGCTCAATAACTATTCCATGATTCATGATAAAGTGACTCCCTTCGGGCGCCTGGGTGGCTCAGTTGGTTAAGCGACTGCCTTCGGCTCAGGTCATGATCCTGGAGTCCCGGGATCAAGTCCCGCATCGGGCTCCCTGCTCGGCGGGGAGTCTGCTTCTCCCTCTGACCCTCCTCCCTCTCATGCTCTCTGTCTCTCATTCTCTCTGTCTCAAATAAATAATAAATAAAATCTTTAAAAAAAAAAAAAAAAAGTGACTCCCTTCAAAAATGGAAGTATACTGACTTTGTTTTCCCAAGAACTTGAAATCCCTTTGGCAGGAAATCCAATCTGATATATCATATGGTAAACTGAAATTCGTATGAAACATTACACATTTATGGCTCTCCCTTTAATTCTGCAAAACTTCATTTTAGTCCTGTAGGTATTATTTTCCGCTATTTTAGCAGGAGTAGGCAAAACATATTACTGGAGAAATATGCTAGAATAGTAAAGAGAACAAGGGTTGGGGCTATTAAGTTATATTAACAGCTTTCTCTAGCTTTATTTAAAAAAATTGATGCAATAAATGTGATTTTAAATATTTTATCATACATTTAATCTGGTAGAGTAGGGTTTGACAATTTATTCTTGAACATAATGTTTCTTAATGAGGTTTTCATACATGAAATTCATTAGTATTCAGGACAAAGAAAAGCAAGTGAATTTGTACTATATTGTCAAGTTTATGATTTGTTGGTACACTAAAGTAAATAAATATGGTTTATACACTAATAGATTAATTCGACATACATTATAAAAGTGAACTCAATTTTCCTGATTTTATTTTTTGACATATGTGCTAATTATATATATGTCTAAAAAGTAATTGCTCACATTTTCATGTGAGGTACTAGTTTATAATGAATTTCAATCTCTTTGTTCTGTGATTTTGAATGTTCCTGGATATCCAAGGATCTAAAGAGATTAATTGAACCATTCATTCATTCATTCATTCATTCATTCATTCATATGTGTTGCCGGTCTAATATGTGTCGCCGGCCTAATATGTGTCAGGTACTAATCTATGTTCTGGGAGTACAATGATGAGAGGGCAAAGGTCCCGCCCTCAACAGTGCGGCTGCCTCAGAGAATGATGAAAAGATATAATTTAAAGCTTAGCTAATGCCTAAATTCAGGGACTACAGTTTGTAGGGTTAGAATGCTCTTCTTCTGGATGTATATGGTGCTGTGACCGCAAAAGCCAGAATACGTGGGTCCAGGAACCAAGAAGTACAAGATTGGCTCCTTCGTTATCACTCAGAGTGGCCCATTTGTGGAGTCTGCACTTCCCATGCCCATAATTTAGACTCTTCTGGATTAGGAGTCTGGTTGCCATGGGGCAGGAGAGCACTTCATTAGTGGGACATAGTAAGTGTTTCACAATCTTGAAACTATGACTACTGCTTGGCCATTGGGGCTTCTCATTTAAGCGGCCCCAAAGGAAGAGAAGAAAGTGATCATGTTGGTGGGGATAACTGAACCTGATTACCATGAACAGCTATGATTGCTGCTACATAATGGTGCCCTGGAAGACCATATTTAGAATCCAGGGGCTTCACTGGAGCTTTCCTCGTGACAACAGAAAGTGGACCATTGTAAAGACAACAGCTTAACCAGGGTAAAGTAATTAATGATTCTGACCACTTGGGGATGAAGGTCTGGGTTATCCCTCCAGACAAGTGAGTCTAAACCAACTGGGATGGCAAGTCAGAATGGAGGAAACAATGAATGGAGAGGAGTGGAGAAAAAAGTTGGTTAATATCAGTTATGGCCCAGGGACTCTAGCTTTTTCCACTAACTTTTCTAAATTGAGTTGATTGTAGAGATTGCTGCTGGCCACTAACTTGAGGGTTCTCTGAAAGATGTGAGTGGGCTTTATCGGAAACCTCTTATGTCCCGTCCCACATCCTCTCATCTAACCTTTTTTATTCCATCATTGATACAGCAACTAACTGATTGCAGGTGTAAGCAGCCAGCACCCACTCCCAGCTTTTGCTGGAGGGCTATTTTGTGTGGGACACCTGTGGGACCAACTAACCAAACTCCATGGGATGACCCTTGAACAATGGGGATAAGAGCATATGATTCAGTTAGACAATTCTGAAATGTATTACACAAGGCTCCCCAGAGGACTCCTAATGATGCTGAGCTCTAATTATCCACATTGGTCAGCAACTTGATAATTCACTCCTACATCAGCTTTCCTTTCTTTCCCATTTCACTCTTCTCATTTTCCTGCTTCAGTTTCTTGCTATTACTTCCAAAAATAAGTTACCTACTTACAAGGTCCTGTCTCAGGCTTTTCGGGGAGAGGTGGTGATATAAGAAAGATGGTGAGAATTTTTTCAAAGAAAAGTAAAGCATGGAATGGGGTATAGGAGTCGAGGGAGAGAGAGAGAGAGGGAGGAATTGGTGACGTTTAAGGAGAGACCTAAGCAAAAAAATAAGCATGTGGATATTCAGTGGAAGAACACTGAAGGCAGATGGAACTATAAGCACAAAAACCCTGTGGAAGTTTGCCTGACACATTTGAGGAGCAGCAGGTGCCTGGTGTGGCTGGAGCAGAATGAATGTGGAAGAGAGTAATAGGAAATAAGGAATAGGAAGTGGGCTGATGGAATAGAGGCTTTAGTGGCTCTGTCAGCATATTTAGTATCTCTGGGCTCTCATTTGTAAGTGAGGCTAATAATGCTGACCTCTCATGGTCTTGGGAAACATTCAAGAGAATGTAGTGGCTAGAAAGACTAAGCCTGTTGTCCATCCATCCATCTAATTTATCTGCATTTCACTTCTTAATTATTTCATTCTCTTCCACTTCCTCCTCTAGCATAGCACTCATTGATACATAGTCTACTATGGACTTTGGCCATATGAGCAGTGATGGGAAGGCACTGGAGAGCTGAGAGCCTTCAGAGGATGGGATTCTCACACCTATGTATATGTCACATCACACCATTTCCCTCTTTCTTTCATCCTGTGTCTCCCTTCAGTCTCTGGAGCTCTGTCATCTGTTAGCCTAAACACACCATACTGCAAGGAAAACTTACATCCTGTTCACTTAGTGGGGTATACCCTTAATGATGTACTTTCTTTAAAGGAGCCTGCTGAACTTGTGGGGACCTACCCTGTCATGTATTATTATAAGTAGCAGGAAGGCTCTTAGTTGGTTGAGTCTTGTTTTATGTTATCTTTTTCACTGGGGCAATGGAGAAAATGTGAGTCACCATTACTGGAAAAAACAAGGTAAAGGTGAGTAAGTTGGGGCTCATCAGAATATGTGTAAATTACTTGACACTTCCTACAGCAACTGACTTTATAATCTGTTATGAAGCTACTTCCTGTTCCATGCTTTGGCTACTCACACATCTGTTGACTTTGTAGCTAGTGACTTCATTCCTGCTCAGTACTGTGAATTTTATTGCTTATAGACAAATGAGATCCACTCAGTAATTTATTTTCCAGGTAATGTTTAATTTTATAGAGTTGTAAAAATTGTTATGATTATAAGTTGGAGAATATTCATACCTTGACATTCTCTGCACAATTTTTTCTGACACTTTTTACTGAGGCAGATTGGACCTCTGACTCTTTTCTTCAACAGGTATGCAAGTGTGGCTGATAGAGTGTCGGCTAGTGGAGCTATAGCAACATACAAGACTTGAGCTTCCCTGGGATTCAGAGTTTTGGACCTGGGGTATTTGAAAAGTAGTTGTGGCAAAGCAGGAGTATAGGAGTTACAGGAGCTAATAACAGAGGGACTGAATGGGCAGGCAGTTCTGGGAGCCTCTGTTGCACTATATTCCTCATTTATCCACTTATCCTGCCACTTAAAGGCTGCCACCAATAACTGGAATAAGTTAGAGACTCACGCTGGAACAAGAAGCAGTCTGCCAAAAGGCAGTGTGCTCATGGGAACCTGGCGAGGCAGTTCAGCAGAGGACTTCTGTAATGGAAGAACCCAGGAACCCTTTAAAGACAGGCTGCTTAGAGACTCAACTTGGGTTCTGAATTAGGCAGTTGGGTTTAATCTAGAATTAAACTAATAGGATAGTTGCCAAATTGCTTTGTTCTACTTTCTCTTCCCACCTACTCCTATGTCCCCACTAAAACCTAAATCAAATGAAATATAAGCATTTTCTTAGATAAAATTGGCCTCCTGTTTGGTGGTAGTTCAAGTTATAAGGGTACTGATACAACTCCAAAATTGATGCGTAAAATCACAGGCAGTAAATAAAGCCCAAATCACAAAATGTCTCTCGTGGCCTAAATATTGCAGAGTTCAGACTCTCACAAACTCCGAAGTAGAAACTCTGAAGATGAGACCTTCAACATGAGAGAATCTAAACCCAGGACAAACAGAAAGTAAATGGTTAACAGAAAACTCTAAAATTGGAGAATTTTTGTAGTGTCAAATATTAAAAACTATACCTGACTGCCCCAAAGCAAGCATACATATATGTGCTTATATTTGATTGACATTACGTATACGTAACATTATAGAAAGATTAAAGGAATTTCAAAATAGATTTTTGGAATCTCAACAGAATTAGGACACACTTTTGAATGCTCATGACACTATTCTAAATAGATTTCACTATCACTTCTATGCATGTTTAATCAATGATTGTACAACTCAGATACTTTAGATTCTAAAGTAAAAGTTTTTTTTGTTTAAATACATTTAAATACATTCACTACGTTAAAATGTCATGCTATTTGGGAATGAAGAAATGATTTGTTTTTTAGAAATAAACACATACCTTTTATCATTTCTTTAATGACTTTCTTCATTTGGCTTCTGAGACACTGCACTCTCCCAAATTCTTTCTTTCCTGACTACTCTTTCTCAGTCCCATTTGTTTCATTCTTCTTATTGCCTTGAACTCTATATAATGAGTGTCCAAGAACTTCATCCTTGCTCTACTCTCCCGTCTGCACTCCTGACCTCACAGTCTTAAGGATCAAGAG
>NC_138372.1:63769930-63828675 GCF_054177405.1 Leptonychotes weddellii | reverse complement strand
GTCACCCCATCCCTCCCACCCCACCCCCCACTCCAGCAACCCTCAGTTTGTTTCCTGAGATTAAGAATTCCTCATATCAGTGAGGTCATATGATACATGTCTTTCTCTGTTTGACTTATTTCGCTCAACATAATACTCAAACTTCTAAATCTATCCAGAGTCCAACTTCTTCATTCTACCTCTACTACTGACATAAGCCTATCATCTCTTATCTGGATTATTTTAATAGCTTCTTAACTACAGTCTTCACTTCCATTCATTCCCAATAGTCTTTTCTCAAGGTAGCTTGTGTGCTCCTAAGTCATAAGGCAGATCATGTCACTCTTCCACTCACAATCTTTTGATGGTTTCCCACCTGAATCAGGGTAAAAGCCACTCAATGGTCCCCTCATCGCCCTCACCTGCACCCACACATTCTCCTACCAACACCATCTCTCTGACCTCATGAACTGTGGCTCTTGCTCCCTCAATCTTTCTGCCTTAGCCACACTGACCTCTCCACTGCTATTCAGACTCTCCAGGGAGATGCCTGTCTGTGGGCTTTTTCATTTGCTTTTTCCTCTGTAGAACATTCTCTTCCAGTCACCAGCTGAGTGACTTGCTTCCTAGCTCCTTTAGTACCCTTTGCTCACATGCCACCTTTTCAGAGAGGCTCTCTTCTCCCTGATCTGCCTGATCTCCTCTTTTCTGCTTTGTTTTTCTCCATAACACTTATCATCAACCAACAACCACATGTTGTACTGCATCTCCCTACTACAATGTGCACTTCATTGTGGCAAATATTTGGTTAGCTTTTGTGACTGCTGTTTCTCCATTTTGAACTATAATTTTAGAGAAAAGTTACTAATATGCACCCACCAAGAAGCATGCATATTACACATAAGAACTGGATGAGGTATATGGTGTAGTGAGGACTGCATGTGGACTTGGCTTTGAAGCAAATTATATGCAGTTAAGATTCATAAGATGACTTAAAGATCAAGACTTCTGCTTAAAGTTGTTAAGGAGTTTAAAGGTATACTGCTTAAATGATCATGAAAAATGTCACCAAAAAATTGCCTCTCTAAAAATATCATTTAAGTTTAAAATGCTTGCTACTTATGTTAACATGTGACTACCAACAGAATTCAGTGTGTTAATAAATCATCTAAAATAGCCCCCAAAAGTGAAACAAACTTCCAGAGCCAAATCTGTCTTAAATAGAGTAAATAGCTGACTATCACAGAAGATGATTCTATAATCCATGGTACGAGACAATTTCTCATGACCATTAAAAATCTCTACAGGTCCTGGGGGACTCTAAATTGAAGCAGGCCAGACATCATGGCATCCATGCAAAATTAGGTATGACAATTCATTAGAAGTATTATCTTTTGGGGAGAACTGATGGTTCTCCTAAATTTGGACTGCAAAATAAAAGAAAAAAAGATGAAATCTGAATATCATGTTTAGCTGGCTGACATCCTTTCTGTTTTTTTTTTTTTTAATAAAAAAAGGATTTCCAGTGCCACAGTACCATATTCACATTGTCAAACATAAGAATGGTGCGCATGCATAGGAAATAAGTGGAGATGAGCATGGTATGCATCGCTGTCCATGTGAAATTCGTGAAGTTGTGCATATTTACAAACTCTCACGGCCCTGCACTTGGCATTCGTGCTAATAATAATCCTTGGAATTTGGAACTGTTTATTTATAATTTAGGAATATAGTGTTTCATTTTTGCTGATGGGCCTTATTAGCAATGGCATCGTCTTATTGCGAACACAAACATTTCTCAATAAATTCACAGCTTGGTGCTTTGGCAAAGAGGAAATGCCATTTAAAGGACAGAGCCTGCAAACTGAAATATGATGCAGAAAAACAGTGGTGAGGAAATTCTTGAACATGGAACCCATCCCACGACAAGTTTAACAGCATTATTGAACCAATCAGGATTTCAATTTGGGGGGCTGATTTCACCTGCCAATGAGGAAGCCACTCACAACTCCTAAGGTTTTGAGTTCAGATTTTGTATCTTTTACAAATTTAAACACAAAAGCAGAGATTGGACTGCTTTTCCCTGCCCCTATCTGTGTCCTTAACTTAGGTGAAATCTTTCTTAGGCAGCCTGACTCTCCACACTCCGAGATGAAGTCAAATTGCCGTGGAATGATAATTGCTCAGAATTGAACTATAGGCAGCTCTGTCCACACAGCGTATCATCACACAAATATTTCAAAGAGAATATTGAAACTTAGAGAAGCACAAATGATCTTGGCTGTGGATGTCTTAGGATTTCAACTCCAATCAAAGGGAATAGGACCTGCTTAGAAATCGTCATCTCCACATGCTGCAGCCTGAAGCTGGACCTGCATAATTGCAGACAGCCCCTGTCAAGCTGGGGGGAAGGCGCCCCTTAAAGCAGGAATGCACACGTGGCTCACGAGGCAGCACATTTGGATTATTTGTGGCATAGGATCAGAAATTGCTTCAACTTGTTTGAAAGGAAAGAGCAGCATACTTTAGAAAAAGAACACAAAATCCCATGTGATCTTGGTTCTTGGAAACATCTATTTTCTTAGTAAATGTAAAGCATGGCGGAGCGCATCGTGTATTATTTATTCCTGGCCGGGAGTGGATGTCAGGGTGGAAGGGCTTTTTTTGTGCTGGCATACGGGATTGGAATGAGACAAACAGAGCAACACAAATATTCCATTGTTTGCCTCTGTAGAGTGGAGGGGCTGGAGACAAAGGTGCTAGAATGCTGGAGAAGCACTTTTGTGGAAATGCCGGTGAGAAGCACCGAAGCCTCTCTTCCCCTTCTCCCCAGTGCACTTTCATTTTTCTGGAGCTAAAACAAAAGATAACTCTAAACGCCCACACATGAAATACAAAGATGACGTGCCAAGTCACAGTTATAAACAAGCAGAGCATTCTTTGAACATTTACAAAAACGAGAACCTACTCAGAGCCCCCCTCATCCCCATGCATACACCCTCAATTAAAACAATGCCCCTGATAGCAGGCAGTGTAATCTGCATTTTATTTCACTCATGAGCAAAATAACAAGTTACTCAGGCCTGCGGCACTCATGAGTGATATGGGGCGTGTAATATCCTTTCCATTGAGTTTCCTATTATTAAGCTTGAAATAAGGAGTTCAGAATTAACTGTGACAATGATTTTATCTAGTGTTGGCATCACCATTAGCTTTTGCAGTTTACTGCTAATAAAACTTTAAATTTGCTATTACTTCTAATAACCTTCTTGCCACCTTAGCTGTAGAAATTAGACAAAGAACCCTGCTGACATGTGGCTAGTGACATTTTCTGGAAGTGTAGAAAACTCTGATGACAACAGTGACTGTTATTTACCAAAGTATAATAAAGCCAGGCCCTGCTGGCCTTCAGCAGCCTAATTTAAAGCACCTGTTCCTGGGGCTTGAAGAGACCTATAAAAGAACAAAGCATAAAATTTTGGTTTCTGTTATTGTTGTTCCAAGCATCAGAGTGTTCTTTCATAGCAATCCAATAGATTCTAAAGTAGGAAAAAAAAAATAAACTTGTGATCAGGCCTACGTGAGTGACAGGGAATATTAAAACAAGTCATTGTCTGCTTAATTCGGAAGCCCACATGTATTCACCTGAAGCACCGAAAAAAATTTGCAGTGATAGACACATCTGTGGCTTGATCACTTTCCAACAAATCTTTCATCTCATTCAGCCCTTCCTCTGTGATATTGGACATTACCCTTCCCCAATAATCAGGGTCACGGATGCTCTTGTGTTTCAGACTGTCAGCAGAATTAATATACATTTGGATGCCATGACTTTGGTCATAGGTCAGATCTTTCTGGCAATGACCTCCCAACAAAATTCCCCTAAATAAACAAATAAGATACCAACGAGACAATGGACTTAAGCATCCAGGGGAAAAAAAATAGTAATAAGTCTTATAAAATATTTTTAAAGCATTTGCTTTTGATCACGGAGAAAAGAATGAGTTGGTCGCCAGCCTTTTATTTGGGAATCTGTGTTAGCATTCCGTCAGGTTATGCCTGGCATGGAAATTCCTTCCCTCACACGTTTTCGTCTTGGGGCATGCTCTGCCACTGGAGAGTTTACTGTTTACTCTCACCCAGCAGCGCGGCTGTTTGATGAGAAAGTCTGCATTCCTGAAAGTTGGGGAATCAAAGTGAAGCTTGTCGGCCAGTGGAAAACGTGCCTTTTGCAACGAGTCCTTTCCTTTCTGTCTTCTTGGGTCAACTCTCTTCTCATTTTAAGTAGAATTGAATGTTTTTCAGAAACGTGAGGTCAAGAGGAAAAGTGTTTCCCCCAAGACACTCCATGGGGGGCACGTTCTCTTTGCCATGTGAGGAGTCAGCACCTGTAGCAAGGCTCCGGGCAAGACAGGCTGCAAGAGGCAGGGGGGCAAGCTAGGAAGCTCTTGAGATTTCCTGGACTGTGAATGAGTTATTTCTAATTGGAGGAACGAGCTCAGACCATTCTCAGCCTTTACAAAGTTGATGATGGCTGCAGCATGTGGGGGCAGTTTCTTCCTCAAGTAACTTCAGGGTTAATCTTCTCCCCCTTGAGTACTATAATCACGTCCTGAGTGAATGTTAGGCACGCACCCATCATGTCTCCTCCTTAATCCTTATTCTCTCTCAGTCCAACACTCAGTGAAGACGGAGGTTCTGCTACTGCTTTTTGTGTGCCAGCCTTTTTATAAAACTAGATAAGAGGGGATGCCAACACTAGGTCTAAGTAAGAGTCTTGGAACACAGGGGAGACGACCAGGGCGGGCAAGTTCACAAGGAAGCACTTGGAACTGGACAAGACACTAAATGATATTCTCTTGTTAAGACTTTCCTGGTGATCCAGGACGTTTTCTTTATGGCTTTTGTCAAAAGTTCCCAATTCCCTCTCAACTCTAGGAAAGGCTATCTTGGTGTTCGGAGCCAGGAAGGAATAGTATCTTTCCTTTAATGAGCCAGGACTTCATTCACTGAGAATGTGAACTATTCTTTTCACATCTGGGATTCATCTGTTCAACCACAAAATGTCGGTTAAGAAAGAAGGAATTTAGTAGCGAAAGTGATATTGAGGGCCAGCCCATCTTAGCTGGCTGGGAATTCGGTTATAAGAGATAGAAAGTGACTGAGAACCAGGTGAAAAGCACTGTCACTCTACAGTGAGCTCCCGTCCCTCAGGGCTCCCCCCTCAATTCTACTCCATTCCTTCTTACTTCAGAGCCCCGTCCCAAGTTTCTGCCTTCATTCCAAGCCCCTGTCCCTGACAATTCTATTTTGTTTCTCTCACTTACAGACATGAGACTAGGGGAAGGAGGAAGGAAGAGGATATCCTGCTTCAGCACCCCAGAGAAACTTGCTTCTGACATGGCCCATTTTGGAATGATGGCAAGTTCCCAAAGTATCCTTGTTGGAAAATTGTATTTAGACTCAAGTCAGAGCCATTAGAAATTAAATTGTCACTAGATGTGACATTAGTCATATGAAACAATGCATCTCGGGTTTCCAAAATACTTCATTTCAATGGAGATTTGGAAAACACAATTGATTCATAAATTGCTTTTGCAAGACTCCTGATGGTGCTAATTTCTATAGATTGCCTTGGATTTTATGACCTTTTGATAGCTACGAGTAATTCATGTTTGCTCAATTCTTCTTTCTTATTATTCAATTGGGGAAAAAAAACAAAAAAACAAAAAAAACCAACTTTCCCAAACTAGTTATCAGTCCCATAAGACAGTACTGAAATTGTATGTACTTGTTCCCAAATTGCTTTCTACTCTAGTAGCTACTATCCATTTGGACTATTCATTTTAGTTGCTGAACCACAAAAATAGGTGTCTTTTGTTATATACAAACAGCTTTCAATCTGCTAATTAGGGCTAATTAGAGGGCAATTGAACTTTACTCTCCCTGTGTCTTTCTCTCTTTAAACTGTAGGCTGATGGCATTTTGCAGACTAATAGAATGAGCAGCCTTCCCGAGCCTCGTACTCTTTCCATTATGCTACTGCTACTATACATTTTCTTGTCAGTGTTGGTATAGAGAAACCCTAGGAGTGCAACTGTGCTTATTATACATGCTAAGGGAGACTAATTTAAGGTGACTGGATAGAGCTTGGCTGGTTCTAAAGAAAACCTTCAGTGTGGGGCGCAAGAGGGTGGCATGGCTAGGTAATCCCTTAGAGTTCACTTATTCGCTGTGTTATTTAAAGTTATTTTTCTCCCTAACAGTAAAGGCAGTAGACTTTTCTGTTAGTCTGTTCCACATTAACTGACATAATTTCCTTTGTTCCTTTTTTCAACTGTGGCCTGGACAGTTTTCTCTGTCCCACTTCTTTGAGAGACAGAGGCTTGGGGAGTTAGACCTGGAGAGGGAAAATGGCCCAGTAGAAAAAAGCACGGTCTTTGGAGTCAGACAGCCAGGCATTCGATTTCTATTGTACACTTTGGAATGTTACTGAAACACTTGGAATTTTATCTTCCCTCATTTGTTTATAGAATGATAGTGTCCCAGAATTTGGTGAGACCCGGAGTCATGAGTTAAATTGAGTTGAGCTCAAGATTCATTCATTCACCAAAACTCTCATTGGCCTTCTATTACTATGTGCCCCTTAGTTTAAGATGTTAGAAATACAAAGAGAAACAAGATGCTGCCCATATCCTCTAGGGAGTTTTGATCCAGTGATGATGGTCAAGGCAAGAGAGAATGACAAGACAGTGGGAAAAGTACTGTGGTATGTATGGTGGCTAGAGGTGGGGGTCACCTGATTCAGGCTGCAGGAATTCAGGAAAGAATCCTGGAGAAAGTGAAGATTAAGCTGGGTGTTAAAAAGAGGGACAAGTTAACTAAATCAAATGACAGGTGAGGACAGGGCAACAATACTCAGGAAACAAATGAGTAATGGTAGATGGCCATAAAGAGAATTCAGGGAGTTATATAAGTTATGGATGAGAACACAGGATTTGGGGCACTGACTAGAGAAGTAGTTGGTGGAGTAGGAATGGGAGAGGTTTAGGATCATAATCAGGAAGGAGTCAGGATTTGAATGTAGATTTTCTTTTCTTTTCTTTTTTTTTTTAAGATTTTATTTATTTGACAGAGAGAGACACAGCGAGAGAGGGAACACAGGCAGGGGGAGCGGCAGGCAGAGGGAGAAGCAGGCTTCCCGCCAAGCAGGGAGCCCGATGAGGGGCTCGATCCCAGGACCCTGGGATCATGACCTGAGCTGAAGGCAGACGCCCAACGACTGAACCACCCAGGCACCCCTTGAATGTAGATTTTCTGATTTCAAATCTTATCCTTTCTCATTACACTCCCCTCCCAGCCCAGCATGTGTGTGCATGCGCGCATGTGAAAGTGCACGAGTGTGTGTGTGAATGTGTGTGTGTGTGTGTAAATCATATGTTTGGAATGAGCACTTCACATATATTTTTACCACTCAAGAGATAGTACTTTTCTTTACAGCTAACATGTGGATACACATTACGATCCTGTTCTAATGGAACAGAAATGTCAACATACTTTGAAAGAAGCTGTTAGCTGTATTTTTATTTCCCGTTATCTGTACTTAAAAAAGAAAAAAAAAGAACAATTCAAGCCATTAGAAGCTGTTTGTGAAATAGTTCAGCTTTAAAAAGTTGTCTTTGATGAGAAAGAGTACAAGCAAAGAAAGAAAGCAAAGTAAACCTGGGCAGCATATAGCTCTCATTTTATCTGAGGTGAGAACAAACATTCTAGTGGACTTAAGAACTGTAAATATCGCGCCAGTGATTGGCAATTTGTAGACAGAATTCTGCAAGTAGGCTACCTTTTGCACTTGAATAATTATAAATTTAGATTCACAGATAGGTGGATAATGGATAGGTAGGTAATTTATCTATGTAAGGGAAAGAGCTATTAACCTGTGTCCTTTGAAACACACCCAATATGTATAACATAGGACCTGGATTCTGTATAAAATGTAAATTTTCTGGTCCAGATTGTTACTTTCCTAATGAGAATAGATAAATTTGTGTATTTCAAGAGAGACCCTGTGTTATTCTAATCTTCCAACCCAGGCCATTGATTGGACAAGGCACAATGAAAACGTTTGAGAATTAAAAAAAAAAAATACATACACAAAAATAATGTAGCCCATATCTAATACTTAACAAATTCAAGCATTTATAGTAAATGGGCTCCTTAAAAGGGTGTGATTTAGAAAAAACAGCCTAGAGTTCATATGCATTTTAATCTTGCTCTAGCAAACATATGACACATATTTCTCCCTTTATGGATACAATGCATTATTTAAAAATATAATCTATGATTGAATGTCTAAAGAGAATCCATGTTTCCTGTTGTTTTTCTTGTAAACTAGAAGAATATTTCCATAATCTGAATTAGAAAGTTTTTTTTTTTTTTTTTTTTTTAATGGGAGTGGTAAGGGGAGATAAGAAAGAGGTTAGTCATTCCCATGACTCCTGGGAACATTATCACAGTATTTGTACTTGCTGTCATGTTGTAGCTGGTAAGAAGTAGAAGGCAGAGGTTAACAGATTCCCAACTCTTTTGTACTTCTTTATTTAATTTTGTTTAACTTCTATTCCTCAATTTCTTAACAGTTTCTCCTATGCTTATATTCTTATTTCATACTCATAACTCCCAAAGTCAACTATCCTTCTAAGCTTGGTTAGGATATGCCGTATGTACGGTAAAAGGGTTGCATTTTCTAGTTCTACTGCTGCTGAAAAACTGCAATTATATTGCCAACTCTATAAGCACAGAGCATATGTCTAAAGTAAAATATGACTCTATGCCCCTGCAATGGGGTATTTTCCATCTGCCCTTCCAGATCAGTCTCCAGGTTTCTCCCCTTGTCCCACATTCCAGGAGGCTAATCTGAAGGCAATGTGAAACAAAGTTTCTTTTCCTCTGGCTTTCGGTAGGGCTCAGCCAATGGGAGGTCCTGGTCGCAAAGTGGACAAAGGAAAGGAAACATTGGAGAGTTTCTTCCCTTGGCTCCCTCTGGTTGATTCATGGCTTGACAGTGTCTCTGAGTGCCTCTTCCTTGGGCCACAGCTCCTGTCATGAGACCCTCCCATCAGACACAAGCCCCCTACTCTAAACATACCTCTGTTACTTCAGCCCTGGTGGTGGTTGGGAGGCTTAGGAATACCTGCTTTACCCTCATCAGTTGGCTTCCCTAAATATTGCCCACCCTTTGCGTCTTCATTAAAACTCTAATCTCTTCTTTTGAGCGCACCATCTGATTCTTGCTGGAACTCTGACTGACACAACTTCCCAAAGCCAAACATGAAGAAAACTGGGAAAAATATCAAATTTGGGCAGTGAATCAGCTGAAGTTTGTTTTCCTGCCTCTCCATACCCTGCATACAGCAAATACATGCGAATGGGATGTACTTGATCTCTGAAAAAAAAAACAAAAAACAAAAAACAACAACAACAAAAAACCGAGAGATTCCTAGTCGAGGAATTTTAAGTTATTCATATTACACCATGTTTGGCGTTTGCTGTACATTAAAAAGAGGCAAGTGGCATCAATTTGCACTGAAAAGTAAATTGTTTTTCTTCCGTCCTGGACAGCCTTTTTTTTTTTTTTTTTTTAAATATGCCAATGTTTTCATGCAAACAGACATACAAAAGATGGAATAACAGAAGTGAACCCCGGATGACTTCAACGTCTCAGTACTGATCATTTTAGAGGCTCTTCAATCTCTTCTTCAGAATACTCTGATAATGGTAAAATCCTGCTCTCCATTAATGGGTCTGTGCTTGGAAGACAAGATGCATCACGTAACAACTCGCCACTACCTCCATTAATGCAATTTGGGGCACTCGTTTTGTTGCATTTTGTGGCTCATTTCTTAGTCCATGCTGCCGTGGTCTCAGTGCTACTTCCTATGATAAGTTAGAAATGAATTTTTTAAAATAAGCACTTGTACTTTGAACCATAAAACAAAATCTGAAGCTGAAATCAAAGGAAGAAGGTAAATTACTTTTAGTGCTCTGCAAAGAAACTTTCACTCGGCTATTTCCTGTTGTTTTGAAACTCTGAAAATCAATACAGAAACATATCATATTCTGAAGGCAGGTCAGCTGTGCACTAGGTGTTTTTAACAGTTGGCTTTGAAGGGGATACTTATGCCCCCTTGACATGAATCTACAGTTCTTTACACTAAGTGTCCCCATGAAACTACATTTTTGCTCGGGCTATCCATCTCAATGGTTATTACTTTTTACTGTTCCAGGCTCCCATCTTCTATTACAGATTCACTGATAGATCAATATGACAGAAGCAAGATAAAAGTCAGTTAGTTGCACATGTCTATTATGAGCCTGAAAATTCAGACACACATTTCTCCTGACAAAAGCCAGGCACGTAACTGAGTCGTTATGTGTCTGGGTGGTTTTCTAGTCCTTTCTGTACAAACTCACATTTCTTGACATCTTTCTTAATTTTGTGGTCCTCGGGGCCTGTCAGGGAATTAGGAATGAGTGGTTCCCTAAGGGAAAGAGTGATTTTAAAACACAATCTTCACTTTTGAAAGGAGAGAACAAAACACATTTGCTGCTACACTGAGGCAGTAAAAGTAGTGCTGACATGCTCAGTTTCTAAACCATAGGCAAGTGGACTGTAACACCAAGCAATGGTTCAAAGTCAAGGAAAGAATCTCTGTAGTCCTCTAGTGGGTGATGGGAATGACAAAACTGGCTTTGGGTTGGTTGGAAACCTCAGTTCTCTCTGGGGTTGATCACTTTGGCTATGAACCAGCAATCATTTTGAGAAAGAAGTCGAAATCTACTAAACACTTCAGCCACTGTCCATACGATGGTCTACAATAGCCACAAGCATTGTAGGGAGAGAGTGCTTAAGCAACACCTCAGAGAGGTGCTGGGTAGCAAAAGAGGCTAAGATTCAATGGTTTCATATTTGAAGATTTTAGCTCTTACTGCAATTACTCATGGTTAGATTCCTGATAAGAGATATGAAACTTGAAAAGTCCACCAAAGGTCATTAGAAGTGCAACTGAAATTTAGACCTTTTAATTTAGACCTTTTAATTGATCTCATGAATGGATTTAATAAACATTTACTGAGTTCTTACTGTATCACTTGCTGTGTTTCACTATGCAAGGTGTTCAGGTTAGAAAGAGGATGAAAAGCCACTGCCCTCAAATGGCTTATGATTCAGATGCAGACACAGGCAGGTATAACAGGCAATTATGTGAAAAATGCACATAGATAAGACAAGACACTACTTTCACATGGACTTAATCTAAAATCAAGAATCCATACACATTTATGGATCCAAAGAACACATTATATTCTATGGGGGGAAAGTAGCAGGAAGAAATGGGGAGAAGGGAATAAATGGATGAATAAATAAATGAATGACAGTGAAAAAAGAAAGACATTGCACAGACTGGTAATAGTCTGCTATGGACTGAATTTGGGAAAAAAAAACAACAAAAAAACAAAACAAAACTACACATCGTAGCACACATTGCTGCTAACAGCTGGATGAGGAGAGGTACTTAGCCCAGATGGGTTTAGGAGAGACCTCCTGGCAGAAGCAGCACTCAAGGAGATTATGGAGGATGAGCAGGGGGTTATTAGGTGAAGAGAGGTGACTGAAGATATACTACGTCTATATACACTGATATCTTCATCTATTTTTTATTGTGGTAAAAAATGCCTATTATGAGATCTAACCTCTTAGCAAATTTTTAAGTGTACAGTTCAGGATTGTTAACTCTAAGCACAATGTTGAACAGTAGATCCCTAGGACTTTTTCATCTTGCATGAATGAAACTTTATACTCATATAACAGCAACCCCACAGTCTGCCCTTCCCCCTGGGGATATTTATCTATTTTTCATTGTAATTTCTTCCCCCTCCTCCATTACCCACAAAGATAAGGGAGTACTTATTTCAAGGCATGTAGGAAGAACATTATGAGTAAGTAGTTTACCATGTCAAAAGGGAGGGTTGGCAAGATTTCATGAGATTGTCAGATCATAAAAGGCCTCACAGATTACTCTAAGAAAATTTTATTTTATCTGGAGTGAAAGGAAGCCAGTGAAATTTTTTGTTAAAGGGTACGAAATGGTCAGGATATCCCCTTCACAACTATCACTCTGGGGACAATTGGGAGGGGGATACCAGAAGCATGTGAACTAATCTGGAAGAAGTGCTAATTGAGACAAAAATAATGAGGGCCTGAAGGAAGGTGTGGCCATTGTGGGGGTGGAGAAAGGCAGTAGGACAGGCTCCTAGATGAGAAAAAATGTGGAGGTGGAGGTGGGGGCAAGCAAGCAGAGGATGAGTGAGTATCACAGAAAAAAAGAAAAGGCAGAGCTGGAGCTCTGTGAAAATCACTGTCTAGTACTGAATATCAAAAATTCTACCTTATTTCATTTTTAAAATATGTTAAATGTAGTCAACAGCATAGTTCTAAAGAAACAATCCTAAGAGTTTGGTTTTATTTTGGCTATATAGCTCTTTCAATCAATGAAAATAAATGAAGAATGACTAGGGTCCAGGAATTCAAGAGTGCTAGAATAAGAGGATAAGTAAGATAAAGACCAAGCTATGCTTTGGTCAGAGATGGGATAAGTGTTTATAGATACATTTTTTTTAAAGATTTTATTTATTTTTCAACAGAGAGAGAGACAGCGAGAGAGGGAACACAAGCAGGGGGAGTGGGAGAGGGAGAAGCAGGCTTCCCGCTGAACAAGGAGCCCAATGTGGGACTGGATCCCAGGACCCTGGGATCATGACCTGAACTGAAGGCAGACACTTAACGACTGAGCCACCCAGGAGCCCTATAGATACATTTTTTAAAACAGCTTTATTAAGATATAATGTACATACACATAAAAATCACCCATTTAAAATTCACAATCAAATAGGCCTTAGTATATTCATAGAATTATACAAACATCACCATGGTCTAATTTTACACTTTTTTTTTTTTAAGATTTTATTTATTTACTTGTCAGAGAGAAAGAGAGAGAGCACAAGCAGGGGGAGCGGCAGGCAGAGGGAGAAGCAGGCTCCCCGCTGAGCAAGGAGCCCGATGTGGGACTGGATCCCAGGACCCTGGGATCATGACCTGAGCCGAAGGCAGACACTTAACTGACTGAGCCACCCAGGCGCCCCTAATTTTACACTTTTATCACCCAAAAAGAAATCCTTCTACTCATTAGTAGTCACTCCCATGACTCCCTGCGCTATTCCAGTGCTGGGTAACCTCCAGATCATTATTTCATTCCTTTTTATTGCTGAATAGTATCTCATTGTATGGGTATGACAAATTTTGTTTATTCATTCATCAATTGATGGGCATTTGAATTGTTTCCACTTTTTGGTCATTTGCATAATACTATTATGAACATTTGTGTACAAGTTTTTGCATGGACCTAGGTTTTCATTTCTCTTGAATATATATCTAGGAGTGGAATTGCTATGACTAACATTTCAATGAACTGCTAAACTGTTTTCCAAAGTGGCTGCACCGTTTTACATTCCTACTAACAATGCAGGAGGGCTCCAGTTTCTCTACATCCCACCTAATGTTTGTTATTGTCTGTCTGATTATAGTTATTCTAGTGTGTGTGAAGTGGTATCTCATTGTGGTATTGATTTGCATTTTCCTATGTTTGTAATTTAAATCCGTTGACTCAGTCTCTTTTTCATTATTTATAGAGTGTATTTCTCTTGCATTTTTTAAAAAAGATACATTTATTTATTTTAGAGAGAAGGAGGGGGGAGGGGCGGAGGGAGAGAGAGAGAGATTCTTAAAGCAGACTCCACACTGAGCATGGAACCTGACACAGGGCTCGATCTCATGATCCTGAGCTGAAACCAAGAGCTGGATACTTAACCAACTATACCATCCAGGCACCCCATCTCTTGCAGTTGTTTTTAACGTCATAAAACTTTATGAAAACTCACCAGTCATATATTAGTACAATTACTGCCTAATAAACAGTACAAAATTCATGGGCTTGAAATATTAAGCATCTATTAGTTTGTGAATCCATGATTTAGGTTCAGCTAGGTAGGTCCGATCTGAGCTCATTCAGATGTTTGGGGTTAGCTGATCACTGGCCAATCTAGGCTGGCCCTGACAGGACAGCTCCACTGTCCTCCATGTGTCTCCTGCCCTCCAGCAAGTAGGGCCAGCCATGTTCTTCCCAGATGGTGGCAAATACAAATGTTTTTCCCTGCCTCCTTTGCTTCTGGTACAACTGCTTACACCTCATTGGCCAAGCAAGCCATGTTCTTCCCAGATGGTGGCAAACACAAATGTTTTTCCCTGCCTCCTTTGCTTCTGGTGCAACTGCTTACACCTCATTGGCCAAGCGAGTCACATGGCTAAACTCAGAACCGGGTGGCAAGGAAATATGTTCATTTCTTAATGGGAAGAACTGCAAAGTCTCACGGCAAAGGGCATGGATACCATGTTGGTGAAGCATCTAGGCACTCATAGCATCGGTCTACCCCATATATTATACTTTCACTCAGAAGAGAGATCGATTAAACTGGTAGGTCAGTGGCTGTTGCTTCACTGACCTACACCAGGGCCACATTTGTTCTTAGGTTTGCCTGTGTGAAGAACAGATTCATTAGCTACTCTCTAGGGTTAAATTTTCTCCTGGTAACAACAATCTATTTTTAGAATAGGAAAGATATTTATGTGTCAAAGGAATATGCTATTGTTTGAAAACAACTCCAGTGCCATAATGAGAACTCAGGACAAACCTAGACCAAATAAAGAGCAGCAGGTACTCTTGAAATATTCTGGGAAGTGTTTAAGCCTAGGATAGATGGCATTATTTAAGTATTTATAAATGTCACATCATCTGTTTTAGGAAAAGCTAATAGAATGTCTTGCAGACATTTCAGGTCCCCCCAGAAATGCTTCTGTAATCTATTTCTATAGGATTGGCCAATGTGGAAGCAGACGTATTGTGGGTCAATACCAGTGAAAGGACCCTCTACACAGATATAGGATTCACAGTGTATTAACCTTCAGGTCTGCCCTGATATGGATTCCTCTGATGTATTACTATTATATCCTATTTTTGTTGACTCAGTTCCTATGTCAGCAAAACCAAACATTTTGGCTTGTGGCCCAGCCTCGTGCTGTCTATGGAGGGTATGTTTTTGTCTCTATCACCATGACAGTAATGAGCAACTGGCTTTAGTTTGATTTGCATAATTGTGTGCTTCCAACGTAGACTCTGTGTCAGTAGGAAACAACTTGTGATGAGACCCAGAGCATATTATCTGTTTTGTGCTATCAGCATTTATTTATGTAAATTCCATCATTACAAGGGGTCATTTTCCAACCTTCTACGATGAAATCACATTCTCTGCCAATAAGCAGGAAGAAAATACTATAGCGGAAGAGCTGGGCATATTTTGTCATTCACAGCTGTTGGTCAAGGAGTTGGAAAGGGTATTATTGGTGGTCGCTTGCTTATTTGTTTGTTTGTTTTAGGCTAGTTTGTTTTAAGGACTGACAGATACAATGACGATCTGAAAATCTATCTCTGACCATTTAGAACTAATGCCATCAAGCAGACACATTCTCTTTTCGTCTCACACATACATATACATACACCACAAAGAGTGTCCAACTCATTTAAGATTTTCTTTAAGAATAATTTGTGGTCGAAAAAAATATTTTGTGTTCCCTAGATGATGAGTTGAATGTTTTCTTTGATAAGAAGCAGAACTCTGTAATTTATTCACGCAAGAGATAAAAAGATAGAAAAACTAACCAGGATATCCCACTTGTAAAAGTAGCTGAAAGAATGGGAAGGAACCATGTAGAACCGAGATTTTGCAAACTAAACCTCATAACTCTGTTCACAAAAAAAAAATAGCCAAGGTCAGTTGTGCATCTTGTCATTAGAGGTAGATGAGCATCCTAAGTGTCAATGTAAGTGGAGCTGTAATTTATACATTTCTTTGATAGTTTTGCTCGTTAAGCACAAAAAGATGTCAGCATTTAACCTTACTTCAAGGAATGACAATGCAGAAAAAAAGGGGGAAAAGAGAAAGAAAGCCCAGTAGTCAAGAATTTTAAATCTAGTTGACACCTGTCAAAAAGAACCCTTACTAAAAGGAAGATAATTAGAATATTGCTTTATTGTGAGCTCATACTTTCCAGCCTGGTCTGTATCATGCTTCAGGCTGGTCAGAGATGAGAAAGTAGAGGGAAAACAATAAAAATGAAAAAAATCAACCAGAAACCAAATCTCATACTTCAGCAACCATACATTTAACAGTTGTCTTTGCAGAGGCTCTGGGAGCCCAGCTGATCATTCAGCTCAAAATGAACTCAGAAATGATCTTTTAAGGAATACAACATGAAAACCACATTTGGTAAAGTCCATAAAGGAGAATACATGGGATTTCCCAAGAAATCTTTCCAAGCCTCTGTGTTAAATTGAGAAAAAAAAAAATTCCACCAAGCCCATCTTCTTAGTATGATAATCCTTTCAAAGAGTATCCTTTGTACTTCTGTGTGTGTGTGTTTTCACTTAACTTTTGACACTTTTGCAGGTAGGAGGGCACTTATTCACAAGTGTACAATACCCAATCACATGCAATATTCTTTCCTCTTATGTAAACATTTAGAACTTCAATTCATAACTAAGATGTTTATCATGATTTTCTCCCCATTCTCTCCCTTTCAATTTCCCTTCTCAATAACATTTTCTTTATTTTGTATTGTATGGATGAAATGCCTCCACATAAAATATGCAGAATCTCCTGCCACTTTGACTTCTACTTTGACCACCTGTGGCAAATGAAGCTGAATGAGGAATCAGTGATCAAATGACAGCCGCTATGATGTATTGCACAAAACATGTGATTAGGAGTGATTAGACAGGATTTCATTCCCAGGCATTTGCACTACTTATGTAACATGTCAGCCTTTTAACATGTTGGCTCCTCAGCTTCTTCATTTGTAAAAGGCAATGGAGAGCTCTAAGGGTCCTTTTAATGTGATCTTTGAAATGGCACCAGAATTTATGTTGTCATGTGCTCAATTGCTTGCATTGGCAATAGAACCAGAAATGGAAAAGTGAGGTCTCTTGATGTTATTTCTTGTGTGGACAAGTTCTCAAAGGGAGAGGAAAAGCTGCTCAAAGAAACATCAAGCCAGGCAAGCAGAACACACATTCTCATAGGAATACCTCCTCAAAAAGAGTTTAAATAAGCGACCGAGTTGAAAGGCAAAGCCGGTTGTGGAAGAAAAGCTGGGAGAAGCAAAGGTCTGGTCACTGCCTCATCGACAGTGGGGTAGTTACACCACACACAGGTCTAAGGGAGAAAACAGCCTTTCTGAAGAGCCCACCACGTACCAGAGAAGTGGAAGTTGAAAGGCAATGTGAAATGTTACCTAAAAACCAATCCCAAAATGGGGCCAAAGCCCAAAAGGATGTAGTTTAAGGAACCAAACCGAGGGAGACCCATGTGGGAGCAGCTGAGCAAGAAGGACTGAAGTAAATGACAGTAGCAGTTAGAAAAAAGTTAATATATTTGACCACAGGGACTGACAGAGGCATCTGGAAACAATGAAAAATGGAATTTATTTTTCTCTAGAAGTTTTCTTTGAAAATAACCCTCCAGTGGGACAAAAACCGTAATAATATCCTTAACATTTCACTTTCTGTGTTTTAAAAATTGATGTAAGAAACAAACACAAAATTCTGGTTTTGTTAATTAAGGGGAAGTACGATTTACAAAACAATCCCTTGTAGCCTTTCTGATTTCATGAGGTCTTACTCCACTTAGAAGAATCCCTGAGCATAAGAAGAGAGCTTAATAAATACTTTTTCTCTATATTCCCTATAGCCATGCTTTACTCTGCTCACCCTCTTTTGGACATATGGAAACATAATGGGGAATGAACAGAAGACTCAGTGATGTCTTTTCTTGGATAATGACAAAGGAAAAAACCCATGCTGATCATCTATCATATGTAATGTACTCATATCAAAGATAACATAATCAGAGGAGAGTGGGTTACAAACTACCCAATTGACTCAGCAGGTATCACCAAAATATTTGCAGGTTGCTTGGTAACCCAATTAAAAGTCTCTATTTAAATCTCAGATCATTAGTGACTGAAAATCACTATCATTTGATGGCTCATCTCAGTCCAGTTCTTAGGGGAGATTTTCCTACATCAAAAAACTACCAACATATTTGGCACTAATTGGCTCCCTTGGTGGCAATCGCAGCCTATAGGCCAAGAATTGAGTGAACCTGGGAGGCTAAGCTATTTCCCCAGCCTGAGAGTTGGTGCTTCTCAGCATGGGCTGAAGGACATTGGTGGGTTAATATGAAAATTTTACATAGATATTACCTGTCTTTGGATTAATTGAAATGTTCTATATTTAAGTATATCATATTGGTGGCAAGTTCTTTTTTTAAATTAAGTTCCATTTAGGACTTTCTTATTAAAATATCTTCCCTCTCCTCCTCTCCCCCCCCCTTTTTTTTTTCAGGTCCTCTCCCAAACTTACAATAATTAACAGGAAGAATACGAAACTTTATCATCTCAAAATTAGAAACCTGAATTACAGATATTGATGCTACCCAAAAGACAGACCCAGATTAAAAGGGAAATTGTTTCTTCACTAAAATTAATGGGTTGATGACCCTGTTACTATGCTGGATATGATAGGAACTTCTGTAGTGATAGATTTCCACAGTATTCAAATAAATATATATAAGACTTGGCATTATTTGAGTACTTTTCTTTTGAAAATCAACCTGAAATTGATCTTTTTTTAGATAATGAATTTTCCATAGATTATGGTATTGAAAGTTGAAAAATTCAAAATCGGTGAGAGACATACATATGGGGAACATACAATTGCAGAATCCTAGGTTTGCCACCAATAATGACATTTTAACTAAATATGTCTATCTTGGACATTTGACTATGAAGAAAAGGATAATACAGAGTATTGCAAGATAAATTCATTACATTTATTGGACAATATTTGACACAGCCACAAAAGATAATAAGAGCTGTGGAACAATGTTATGAAAAAGAAAATCTAATACAAAAGAACTGGACTAAGAGAAAAGCTGGGCTCCAGTCATATTATTGCTATCTCTTTGGTCCTCATTTTTTTTTACCTGCAAAGCTGGAAATAAGGACCTACAACACCTCTTTTTAGCTCAAGAATTGTGAGATTCCCTTAGAAAAGATTCCTTTGCAATTTTCTTTCTACTGATGTCTACTTCTAGTGTACTGGGATATGAAGAGTCAGTTACATTTTGTCCTCAAGAATTTCAACAAAAATTCTAAAAGGACAAAACCTGCTGAATTTATTGGATTACAGCATTTTCTAAAATAAATCTCAGAGGAGGGCGCCTGGGTGGCTCAGTTGGTTAAGCGACTGCCTTCGGCTCAGGTCATGATCCCGCAGTCCCGGAATCGAGTCCCGCATCGGGCTCCCTGCTCAGCGGGGAGTCTGCTTCTCCCTCTGCCCCTCCCCCCTCTCATGCTCTCTCTATCTCATTCTCTCTCTCAAATAAATAAAATAAAAATCTTTAAAAAAAATAAAAATAAAAAATAAATAAATCTCAGAGGATTCACTATGAGAAATATTTAACCAGATATATGGATAGTTTTAGTTTCGTTTGGCCATAGTGCCACAATGAAGAAAAGTGGACTTGTTGAGTAGTATTGAAAGAAACAGTGGGGGGAAACTCTAACATTTTTATACCAATGAAACTTTCTCAACACAGCAGTCAAGACCACAAACATGCCGTGTCTGAATTGACAAAGTGCTGTAGCTTCCAGCCAATAACAAATCAGAAAGATTGAGTTTTTTCCTGAATTATTTACTGAGAGTAACAGATCACAATACTTTATTTTCCACCTTCATTGTTAATAATTTTTGTTGAATTTGGGACTAACGTTTTGCAATTTAGTTTATGCAGGCAATCTTTCATTCAATTACTTGCAGCAAAGGCTTTGAGGAGGCAAGGTTCCAAGCACTATTCTCCAAGTGGGATCTATGAGAATATGTGTAGTCCATTTAAGTCCCACAGGCATTCAAATAGACTCCTTTCTTTTTCGATGGCTGCAGTGCATATGTTCAGCTCATACAGTAAAGATGATCCCGTGCTAGGAAAGAACTTGAATGTGTCATGACATCACGGAAGAGACCACAGTGGTTGTGTCAAACCATCTTTGGTTCATGAGTTCCCTATAAAAACAGAAGTTCACCAAGTGAAGTTTGTAAAATTCTAGACCCAGGAGTGTCTCAAAGGAAAAAAAAAAAAAAGTCTGGTGTTCTCTTAATCTAGGGAATGTTGTATGCTGTACCCTACTGATTATAGAATCACAGACCATAATAAAATCTTTGAGAAATCCTAAAGTGGGAGACAAGCATTGTTAATTTGCTTAATCTAATCTAGTTTATTTGCTTAATCTACACAAATTTGATCATAAATCTATTTTTCTCTTTAGTACCTATGTATTCTTATTGTAAGGTCTCTAATAAAACAGCCAGGCACCCTCTGTAGTAGGAACACTCAGAGACTTTCCAGAAAATTGTGCTTTTTTTCGGGGGGGGGGAAGTTCTTCCTTATATTGAACTTCCTTGTTGCCTTCACCTATCCATTGTTACCATGCATCCTAAAGATACACAGTGAATATCGACCTTGTGGCAGTATTCCGAATATTTTATATCAAGACCAGAATTAATTTTTTTCTCTATGACACATCTCCTGCACACTAAAAATCTTCAGTCCTTTAGACATTTCTTCATGCTACAGTTTCAAGAAGATTCCCCTTCTCTGAATATGCTCCAATTTACCACTACTCTTACAGACAGCACTAACGAAGAATACAGTATCCTACGGGGGTAGAACAGAGCAGAGTAGAGGGAAACTATCACCTCCTCTATGGAGTAGTCAGTAATTTATCATAAGGATTACTTGCTCTGCTTTTGCGAAAGAAGACTTTAACAGATGTCCAGTGTGGTGGGCAGAATTCTAAGATGGTCCCAAGATTTCCTGCCTGACTCTTGTTCCTTCCCTAAACAGTCCCTGGGACTCTGAATGTGATGAGTTTTACCCCTATAATTAATTACTATATGGTACAGTTGACCTTAAATTAGGGTGGGCCCAACATAATCACACTAGCCTTTTAAAAGCCGAGAGTTTTCTCTGCCTGCTCCCAGACCAGTAAGTCAGAGATCCAAAGCAGGAAAAGGATTCAAAGAGCTGTTGCTGGCTTTCAGATGGAGGGGGCCACGCAGCATGGCATGTAGGTGATCTTCAGGAGTGAGAGCAGTCGCCGGCTGATAGGCAGCAAAGAAACAGGAACCATCTTCCGAAAACCACAGAAACTGAGTTTGGCCAAAAAAACCTGAATGATCTTGGTAGTGGATCCTTTTTCAGTATTTTGAGATGAAAATTTAGGCAGGCTAACACCTTGATTTTGGCATTATGGGAACCTGAGCAGAGAAGAGAGTTAACACTGCACCAGATTACTAACCTATAGAACTCCAAGCAAATAAATGGATATTTTTTTAAGCCACTAAGTTTGTAGTAATTTGTTACACAACAATAAAACCCTAATAAATCCAGATGACCAAAACTCACCATCTTCACCGTATTTTGCTTTTATAAGTGTTTTGTGATATATGTCAGTAATGTATGTTCTGTTTTCTCTGGCGGAACAGCTTTAAGTATCCTACATAAATATTACTTGCATGCCCCTCTTCTTTGTTTCCAGTAAGATGCTGCCAGCATGCATTCTCTGATTCATGGATTTTCCCTACAAATTCATATTTTGTGGACATAACGATCTATCTCACTTTTTTTTTTTTACTTTCTTTGGACTTTTTCATTAAGATATGACATTGCAAACCTAAATTCTAAGCATGAGACATATAACATAACTGATTACTTATGATAACTATTTACCTTTTTCTATTAACGTTATAAAAGTTTACTCTGTTGATTACCTAAACCCTAGTATTGATATGCTGATTGACCTCAAGTATTGATTATGACCTCTTTTCTCATTTGCTTTTTTCCTGAGAAGTGCCAGGCATCTTCTCTACCGTTACCTTTCTGACTCATGTTCTTTGTCCTTAATAACTGGTAGTAAAGATTTTTTCTATTTCTTCTCCTACATTTTATTTTCAGCTTGTACACTCTGTACCACTCATTCTTTGACCAGCTATCTTAGTCCATCATCACTATGTCTTTAGTCAAGATCTAAGACACACCTATTATCTGTTCTATGGTACACTTTGGTATAGAAAGTTCTTTACTGCCCATAACCTCATTTCTCTTCCAAAATCCCAGCCTTAAAATGAATGAAAAGGTGGAGGTGTTATCTGGGGCCCCAAATTCTTCAGTATTATATCCCTGAAGGTATTTGTTAACCCTTTTCTGTTGATTTTCCTTACCCTGTAAAAATAAGAAATTGTAGATAATAGTTAGACAGCCTGGTAATTCTTAGAAGTCTACAATATCGCATAAACCTTCCTCAGGAAGTAGCAACTTCTGAATGAACAAGTCACTAGAAGTATCCTGCCACATCCTCTTACTTTTGCTTCTAAAAACACTAGCCATTCCTTCTCAGTCTCCTTTGCTGGCTCCTTCTCTAATTAAATCTCTCTACCCACATCTCATTCTGAGTTCAGTTTGAGCACATTCACGTATGTGCTTGGCTGGCCAACAATAATCTTAGTAAACAATGAAATACCCCCTTCTCTTTTGTACTTTTAATGGAAATTAAGGAGTTATACCTTCAAAATATGATTCCTACTATTTGATTTTAATATGGCTGGTGATCTAGGCTATAAATATCAAAGATTAATATCTTCATTAGGCTGAATATTTACACCTCCCATTCATATGTTGAAACCTAATGTCCAGTGTGAGGTATTGGAGATGGGAATTTTGGGAGGCGATTACGTGATGAGGGTGGAGCCCTCGTGAATGGAATAGTGCCTTATAAAGAGACCCCAGAGAGCTCCCTTACCCCTTCCACCATGTGAGGACACAGCAAGAACACAGCTATCTATGAACTAGAAAGTCATCCCTCACCAGACACTGAATCTGACGACACCTTAACCTTGGGCTTCCTAGCCTCCAGAACCGCATAAATAAATGTTTACTGTTTAAGCCACCAGTTTATGGAATTCTTGTTACAGCAGCCAGAATAAGCTAAGACTAATCTAGTGACATTTGCCTTAAATTGCCAAATGGCTTCTAGATGTCAGGAATGGCAAGAGGTTTGTCTTGTTCTCCAGACAGCAAGATTCAAGGAAAGTTCTATCTTTGGCCTTATCCCAAAGAGTAACTGAATTCAAGAACCTCAATTAACCCTTGGTCTACTCCAATAGTATCTATCTTTTGTCACTACTATTTAATTGTCTAGGTGCTTTAGATCTGAAAACTTGAGTAATTGGTGGGGGGCGGGGTATGGCATGTGCACATGCATATATGGGGTGGTTCTCTTTGGTTATTATATTTTTCTAAATATTTTTTGATGCTTTCCTCTTTGTTCACTATGAAACGCATAACTATTATTTTGCTTTCTCATTATCCTATAAATGTAGCAAATACACTTGATTTTTGCTTTAGAAATTTCTCAGGTAATCAACATCTCCCTAATTAGTTCAACATTTTCATTAATATTTACTTTCATTAATATCTATATTCTCCTTCAACTTCAGTTGCAAACCACAAGATCTGAAAACATTTCTTTAACTGCACAAATTTGGCAACTCATCAGTACAAATTCTCTTCTACCCTCTCCTTTCAATGACAATAAGTAAAAATGACCTGAATGTGTTTATACTGCTTATATAGCATTTTGCCCTTTCCTATGTTCTCCTGAAGAATAACACGTTATTTTCTGCTCTGTACTTTAATCTTACAGCAAAATGATAAATTAAATGTGAGTAGGCTCTAAAATCTTTGAGAAGATACATGCCCACTGTTATATATATATATATATATATGTATATATATAAAATTATTACATGCATATTTTGCATTATTATATCTATCCATAAAAATCTCTTAGATAAAGGTCACATTGAAGACTGGCAAACCAATATTTTTATTCAGCATTGGAACAGATTATTATTTCCTTGGTTGAGTTTCCAATGAAATGGCTGGGGTAAATTTAGGGGGCATGTTGTACTAAAAATAAGTGTCTTTAAATAATAAAATTGTGCTTCACTCAGTGATAGACAATGATTGAATGGAAAGCCAAATCATGTCTCCATCTCTTGTTAGAAAACTCATGCTTCTTTAATTGGAATGGTGGCAAAAATCTTCTGCTATTATGGAATTGTTGTTTTCTTTTCTCCTTGACTTGCTTACTCTTTCCTATTATCAAAGATAGCTAAATTTACATAATTTAAATCTGTAGATCGAGTAGCTATACATGCACAAATAATATATCGATATAATTATTTTTAGTTGACTAAACTTAAAATGATGAGACAAAATAAAATATATTTTATTTTATTTACTTTCATGGTACAGTTTAAGCTTTTTGTTTTGTTTTGTTTTGTGAGAAATGAGAACATGAAGAACAGGAAGATGAAAGAGAAATTTAAGATTTTTCGAGCATTTATTCTGAACCAGTAATTCTACATGCTGTATGCCATCAAATCTTCAAAATAATCTCAAAAATTCATTATTTTACCATTCCTATGGATAAGAAAATAGACTCAGCAAAAGCATTTGTTGAAGGCCATACAACTAGTGGGTGCAGATGCTTCTCTACTCTACCAAGAAGTAGACAGGTTCCAAAGCCCAAGTTCATGCCAGAGACCCACCCACCCTCCTGTCCCCTAACCCTATTCCTATTTTAAGACAAATACTTTTAGGACAGTAGGTTGAGGTTTCCAAGGCCTTATTAACTCTCCCCATAGTCCAAGTACAGCTGTTTTTATGCCACTTGAAAGAAACAGGAAATTTATTCCTCATGGTTCTGATTCATGTATACTTTACTCAGAAAGAGGTCTAATGTTTTATCAAGAGCTTTTTGAACTGCAAGCCAGATGACTTTTTAATTTTTTTTAAGTTACTGGAAGTCAAATGTTGATATAAACAAAATGGAAGCACCTCAGACTATTGGATTAAAAGCAAGACTTAACTCCCTAAGTTTACACTCATAGTGATACGCTATAAATATAGCAAAGCATATTTTATTGTTTATACTTTGGATTGCCATAAGTTAACATTTTAAACACAAGTGCATTTTTTCCCCTTAGCACTTATCAGGTGTGTGTGTGTGTTGTTTCTATTTCCTCTTGACAATTCATGGTAAAGAATCTACTTTAAAAAACTACCAGTATTTCTAGGAACTCTTTTTTTCTATACAAGTCAGCATTGTCTGTAGGCCCATGATTGAAGTCATACTTGAATACATGATGCCAATGATTTCATGCAAAGTTAAAGATGTTAGCTTTAAAACTGTAAGAAGTCTGGTGGTTCAGAAACATTAAAAGTAAATTTCCCAATTCTTTTAAAAAATAGTTGAGACTGTGGAGGAAACAAAAATTGTCTGGACTTTGGTGAACTGAGGAAATAAATCCCACTCTGTATAGATTGGCTTCCTAATGTCACAAGCCAATTTAGAAATTACGCACAAGATGAATCTCTTTCCTCTCACCACACCGATGTATTTAGCTTAATCACGAGCATCAGTGGAGACAGAGACTGAAAAATAAATTGTTCACTGTCTCCAAGACAAACCCCAAAGAGGAAACTTGATATTCTGCATAAACTCTATCTCTGCAATATGCTTTTGAAAAAGACATGGTATAATTATATGTAGCACTATGAGACTTTTGTGTTTATAAATATTTTCAAAAGCCTTTGAAATTGTTTGTAAATCCAAAGTTTATAAATGACTTATGAAATCCACAAATTTGCTAAATATGTTTCTGTATTTTCGTATTATGCTCTGTGATTTTTCTTTCTATGTGGTGTAAGTCAAAGAAAATGATATACAATATGACTAGATGGGACTAAAATTTCCAAACAAAAGAAGCATCTGTTTTTCTAATTTAGTTTTTGCATTTATGTTAGTTTCACAATTGGTTACACTGCAAACAATGTGGTTCAAATGACAATGACATTGATTACAATTCTACTTTGCACTAAGAGCACTTTTTATCCACGACTGTCAACTCCTTTAACTAGCAATAACTAAGCCTTTCTGCAACTCTGTACCTTGGGTATTGTTTTATCCAATCTGAAGCACATTGAACTGTAACTTTGCAGGAGGCTGACACAGTTTTCATGAAGCCAGAGATGGCTAGAATTTTAAAGAATGTGTTGCTTATCTTTTGATGTGCATTTTAAAAGTTTTGAGCAAGCTACTTATGACTGTGGTTTCTCTGTTATGCTCATCTTTCTAGTAGTTTGAAATGATTCCTACCTAGTTCAGGGACCACTGGCCCGGTGAGCTTTGTCTCATCATGAATTCCTATTTTCTTTATGTTTCTGTGCAGTGTGTTCCTACTTCCTGTCTTAGCCAATGGAAGAGGCTATGTCATAAATGGGCAACAAGCCTTCCAAGTATCATCCCACCATACAGATCTTTATTCCTAGGATGGTTTCCATCAATTGCTTTAGTCCAAAATTTCACTTTACAGATCATCGAAGTATTCATGTCTACACCTCAATTTTTTTTTTTTTAAAGATTTTATTTATTTATTTGACAGAGAGAGAGACACAGTGAGAGAGGGAACACAAGCAGGGGGAGTGAGAGAGGGAGAAGCAGGCTTCCCACGGAGCAGGGAGCCCGATGCAGGACTTGATCCCAGGACCCCGGGATCACAACCTGAGACGAAGGCAACTGCCTAACGACTGAGCCACCCAGGTGCCCCTACACCTCAATTCTTAAAAATCTTTTTTACCTCTATGCTGTATCCAAACAGACTGAGTCCTTCAAACAGGAATAAATCTGCATTCTTTGTATCTCTCTGTCTTAGTCATTTATTCATTCTGCAAATACTTCTTGAGTAACCCTTATGTTTAAAATAGTATCCTCAGTGCTGGTGCATAGGAGCAACTAAACATGATTTCCTGTTTAAGATATTTATTGTCTCAATAAGGTAAGAACTCTAAGGAAAACTCATTGGCAACTGAGTTGACTAGTGTACTCTACTGAAATATTTTCACACTGTAATTTGTATCTATAATATTAGAACATTTACATTGTGTAATTTCTACAGTTACAAGATCTCTAGTACTGATGACTACCGTTTTGTACTTTTTCTGTTGAGTAGGAATTGTATTACTCTATGAACTAGAAATGGAAAACTCTGAATCATCTCCCAAGGGTTTTGTTTTTACTGTGATGCCTTTAATGATTTCATTAGTTTTTAGTTGTGTATTAAAATACCACTTTTATCTTATAAGTAAGCTAAGATTAATGGGCATTTTTTAAAATGACAAGAACAAGATGTTATAATAAGGTATTAAATGGAGATCATTTCTCAACAGTGAAACCAGACCAGCTTTAATGTATGCTTTATCAAATGGTATTCTCTACTATAGCAAGGAGAAATTGCCAGCTAAACTTAATACCTCAATGAGAGAGCCAAAAATGGCTTACTACCTGAATTGTTTTCATGCAATTTTTTACATTCCCAGATATGTAAATCTTACTTGAATGGCCTTATAATAAAGTGGATAACCAAACCCAATTCTGGAGTCAAAAACAGTTGGGTATAAAACCCATTTTTGCTTCTCATGAGTTGTATAGTTGTGGGGAAATAATTTTGTCCCCTGAAAACTCAGTTTTGCTATCTGGGGAATGGAATGATAAAAAGTATATTAATGAGTTAATGATGGATACTTAGAAAAGAGCTTAGCACAAAGCAACCACTCAAGAAATGTTAGCTAATGCTATTATAATAGGTGTCAAATAAATTAAATTTTTGCTAAATTTATTGGAACAGATAAATCAAGTCATATAAGATCACAGATGAATTAGTAAATTATTAACTGATTAGGAAGAAACTGATCCTTTTGGTGATTCTAAATCTATCCTTATTATGCAAAGTCTCAGCACAGTTTTACTGAAGTTACTATAGCGTTGCTTAGTAACTATAAGAGACATTTAGTCATCACTTCATCACAACACCACTGTCACGTAGATAATATAGTATCCATTTTAAAAGTGAGGAGACTGAAGGTCAGAATGCAAAAGTGATTTTTCAGGGTAAAACAACTGTGAAAGGGGCTGTCCTGGGATCTGGGTGCATTAACTTCTACACATCATATGCTTTCCAATAGCCTGTAGTTCTAATTAGCATTATTTAAATACAGTTAGCGGGCACCTGAGTAGCTCAGTCAGTTAAGCTTCTGCCTTTGGCTCATGTCATGATCCCAGGGTCCTGGGATGGAGCCCCGCATCGGGCTCCCTGCTCAGCAGGGAGTCTGCTTCTCCCTCTGTCTCTCCCCCCACTTGTGCACTCTCTCCCTCTCTCTCTCGCTCTACTCTCCCTCTCAAATAAATAATCTAAAATATATATATATATACATAATTAGCAATTAAATTTGTCAAAAGAGTCAAATCATCATTGCTGATCTAATAATTATTAAGTGTCTATTACTTGCTAAATACTATGTAACAGTCCTTAATACATATTTTTAAAACATAATCCTTCAGTCATTAGCTATACTTACTGGGCATCAATTCTGCTGCTATACTAGCTAGAAAGAATATTCTAAAGATGATGCATTCCTAACTATAAAGAGCTTACAATGTTATAAGGGAAAGGCACAAATAATCATATTATAGTAGAATATAATGTGTCACCATAATGGATTTTCATCCCATTATCCCCATATTATAGATGAAGAAACAGAGGCTTAGTGAGAAACATAAGCAGTTATAAGATAATGATTAATATGAGGAACAGTCCAGATTCAAACTCAAATCATTTTACTGCTTATCCTTTTTAAGTTTTCAATATGCCATGTCCGTATTCATTGCCAGCAATGGATTTCTGATGCTTAGAGACACAGCCCTTTGTGTAGCTGCATCTTTACTGGTGTGGCTTTAGATCTGTCTGGCTCCAACATAAGGGAATGTTTTATAATATAGAATGAATATAAAATACGCCAGACGCTGTTGTTTGCATACTAACCACCATTCCCCATCTTTTCCTTTATTAAAAAATATTGTTCAAGTATCTCATACTCATGCATTTCTAGATTCCCCTTAGCTCCAGATAATAAATCATGATTGGTCACAGGACCAGGACAAGCTCATCTCCCTTGATAATTTAGGCTAAGGTCCTATCATTCAGTTCTGGCAAATAGGTTGAGAAGAGACATCTGCTGGGAGCCATCTGGATAGAGTCCATTCAAGAGATACACAGAAGGGAAAGACTCCATTTTATACCCTTCTCTATTTTGTAGCCATCTTGGATCCATAAAAGACAAAGTTACTCACTGAAGATGACAGATCATAAAGAGAGAAAAAAGTTAGGTCATTGATGATGTCAATATGCCACTGAATTATTCAACTCTCAAACCACTTTACCTCCAGATTTCTAATTATGTGAAATAATATTTTACTTATTGCTTAAGTAACTTTGTATTGGATTTTCTAATTTTTTTACAGAAAAGAATTGTAAAAAGGTATTTTTATGGGATTCATCACATAGGATCTTAATAAAAAAAGTTTTCTTTTTCCTTATTTGAATTTTTCTCATGTTTCCCCCTCCCTCCTAATATGACATTTTAATGACAGGTACATCTTACAGTCATATTAGGGTGTCTAAGATGAAGTTTAAATTATTTTATTGGGCCAAAATTTGGCTATCAAGCCATGATTTGTTAATAAGGCTATAGTTACTGGGCAAATATGAGATATTCAAAGATACTTATGGATTGTTTGGCTTTAAAGACATCTTAATCCAGAAACATGTCTGACTGTGTAAAAGTACAGAGCAGGATCAGGGCAATAAACCTAATTGCCATATATAAATTTGGATGGCAAATCAATCAAAAAATGATTCCCTTTTACTCAATTTTATTGCAGGAATAGGAGGCAAATGCAACTAGAAGGAAATAAAAACATTCAAGAGAAATAACAGAATATTTGCTATGTATATGTGCTAAGCTGTACTGTTCTGATACTTAGTCAAGGTGTATCAGTACTGTAGGAGAGGCTGTAGAAAATAAGTATCTATATGCTATCATTCTTTGTGTGTGACTCTAGGGTAGATGCTTAAAATACAAAAAGAGGGATGCAGCATAGTCTTTGCCTACAGAGTAGCCAACACATGGAAATGGCAATTAGTGGACAAGTGACTGAATAGCTACAATGTACAGTCATAAGTGCTAAATAGAGATGTGCCAGGCAGGACTTCCAGGGATGCCTAACTGTCTGAAAATTGATGGTAGTGGATTACCAGTGGTTTAGAGAAAAGTTCCACAGAGAAAGAAGCACTTGATCTGAATCTTAAAGAACGCACTCAAGGAACTGCAAATAGCTCGGATAGCCAGAATGCATCTTCCATGTGGCAGTGTGGAAGGAAATTAAGGTGAAGAGGTGGCTTAAGAGCCAGATTGTGAACAGGGTAAAAATCATAAGAAACTACATTAAGGTACTGAGGAATGGAATTAGCTAATCGGTAGGGTGTCCATTTAACTCATTAACTGTATCATCCAAACTAGAATAATTTTTAGAGTGAAAGAGAGCACGATTAATAATTGTGATGGATAATAGGTATAAATGAGGACTGTTTGGGGGTAAACTAGGGTGCACACCATGCTAGTCAAACTAGAATATATTCAAGAGCTTTTTATTTGACAGAAATAACAAGTAACAGTACATAGTGGCTGATCTGTTCTGGGAGTGGTGACTGACGATAAAGAGGGTAATATCCTCAGGCTTCTGATGTAGGCAAGACTAATGGTAATTACTTTCACTGAGGTAAGAAATATGGAGGAAGAAACAGGCTTTCTGGGAGGGAAAAGGAGTTATATTTTAGACATGTTGAGTTTAAGGTGCTTGTAGGACATTTAAGCAGACATGTCTATAGAAATCTGAAATGTGGATTAGGGAACCAACAGTGAGATAGTCAGTACTAAGATAAAAATTGGGCAATCATTAAAGTAAGATGGGAGTTCAAGCTGTGGAGAAGGTAACTTTTGTTTTCTTTTCTCACTGTATACAGGAAGAGACGATAACCAAAAAGAGAACTCTCATGAATAGCAACAACAAATGTGTCATATGAAAGGAAAGAATCCTACGGAAAAAAGGGGAAAAAAGATAATCGAAGAGACAGGAAGAAACCAAATTTTAGGATAGATACCAAATAGCTTTCTTTAGTTTTGTCTATATGCCTGTGAAAACAAATAAAGGAAAAACCTCATTCAAAACAAAGTTGGGAAGTCCTCAAGGGAAAGCTCTCGTGTACATACCACTCATCAAAGCTAGCTACATACTCCAGCAGGAGGAAAGAAGATTTTCTCCTTTCCCAGCAACAAACCAGCCAATGAGAACCACCACAACTCAGCCAATCACAGGTCTCCTCAACTCCAAACTCTCACTGTCCTCCAATGAACTCCTTCCAACTTTCTCCTTTCCTCTACAAAAGAATGTTCCTCTCCTTTGTTCTCCAGAATTATCTATGGTTTGTCATAGTTTGTATGTCCCAAATTGCAAATCCTCTGCTGTACCAGAAGAAACGCATTTTGCTCATAATGGACTATTTTATATTTAAGTCTGAGAGTGCCTATCCCCTTTATCTGGTAACAGTGGTGGAAGTGTGGTAACAGAGTTACCTTAACTATGAGAACCCCATCCCCTGCACTCCCTGTCTCCTCTGTCTCTCTCAATCTCTCTCCCTCTCTCTCTCTCACACATACACACACACACACCCACAAACACACACACTTCAGCACCACAACTGATCATTTGATGCCAATTATAGCCCATCTGTTCCAGGTAATGATGATTAATTCAGGGGTAGTCTTGTAACTTTAATCTATTTCCCCAAGGCATTTTGATCTTGACGTAATTGGCACATGAAGGCATGGTAGTGAGAGGTGAATTATTCTAATACCAGAGTTCAAAAGGGACTATCCATGAAAGCCTAACTAAGATCTACGACCCAACCCTGATTCCTGTACTTCTTAAGCCCTGGTTATTCTGTCTTTCCTTAGATTCTAACCTTACAGTAAGCTTGCTTTTGTTGTTGTTATTGTTGTTTATTTATTGTTTATTTGTTTTGGTTTAAGTTATCTATGACTGGTTTCTGTTGCTTGCAATCAAAGAACTCCAAAAATACTAAAATAGGTAACTGGAAGTGGAGTGTTACATTTAACCATGTCTAACGAATTGCTGGTTGAGTAGTACAGGACAATTAATTATTGTCTCAAGAGACATTGGCAAACTTCTAAAAATAGCAACAAAGCATCTGCTTAACCTATTATCTTTTGCATTTTGTGATTAGACTATTTACTAATGAAGTTGAAGCTTTACAATACTCAACATCAAAAATGTCAGGATGTTGGAATGCACAGGCTTCTCAGTGTAGTCTTTAACATGGTTCTACAAGAAAAGGAAATATTTTTTTCTTTTCTTTCTTTTCTCAGACCCAGTCTGAGTTGGGTCATGTGGAAGCAGAAAAGTAAGACTATGTTAGTCTGCCTTAAAAAGGGCATTTATGACTTTGGCTAGCAGTTTAAGGTGGTTGAAAGTTTGCTGTGTTGAATGGAAAGTTTGATATGGTGCTTGTTGGAAAAGCCAGATTCTTTTTCTCTCACTAAAATTAATGTGAATGTAAATAGGGACAAAGGCATTTGGTGGTAGATAAATTTGGGAACAAAGAGGAACTAATGAAGATAACAAGAAGGGAGGAATTGACCACCTCGTTTTTTTACCACAGACCTCCTGCTGTATATCTTCTGTTCTATAAATAAAAATTATTACCACTAACCTGAAAAAAAGATAGAAAGAAAAGAAAAAGAAATTCATTGGGGTATGGCCTGGTCGCAAGTGAGAATATTAGAGTAAGAATACTTTACAATTGTTGCCTATTGCTTATTAGTATTGGTATTTTTCTTGCCTGAGAGAGATTTAAGATAGCACTTAGGTTCATAGGTCTTGACTTATCAAAATTCTGAGTTTGGTTACTAACCCAGGAGTCACAAAAATACAAATAACCCAGCAGTTGTCTAAAATCATAGGGAGGTTATACAGCCAAGGAATCCCCAAATCTGGCAAACAGGCTTATGTTTCTTCAATGCTTATACCATTTCCTGGTTCCAAATCCCAGTAGAGGGCAATGGATACGGAGAAGCCTCTCATGGAGGGAGCTAGGTCAGTTGATCAAGGAGCTTATTCATCTGCCAAGGCAGAGAGGCTTTGCAATCCTTGCCCCTCAGGGTATGGTGTATGTCCCCACCCATTTACTCAAATACATCACAATCTCTTTTTCCATTGTGTTGTTGTATACTACATTTCCTCTATGTATCTCTTTTCCACTTTATTTCAGAGGCAATCCTACAAATACTTCAAATCCTAGCATAAGAAAGATTTTCCTAAAGCCCAACCCTCCCGATCCCAACCCCCACTGCAGCTAGTGCATTCCTATACTTCTGTAACTTTTTTTTCTATACGGTTCTTCTCTCCACTATAAAACTATGTATTACTTTAGGTGAGAATAAGTTGCATTTCCCTTTGTTTTTCCAGGGTTTAGTCCAATATCTGCCTTCAAAATTGCAAATTAAAAATATTATTAAATGCTCAACAAATGCTCTTTGAATGATAACAAAATAAATTAGTATAGACCATTCACTCAAGAAGATTGGCTGTGAAAGAAATGAGTGGAGATTGAGGGCTCAATAATTAATGAATCAAGCATTAATTGTGAGCACTAATTAAGGTCTTACCACACCCAGGTACTCTTTTATGAGCTTTATATTTTATTAACTCATTGAACTTTCAAAATAATCCTTCTTCAAAGTATCTACAGTTATTATCCCCAGTTTGCTGATGAGGAAACTGAAAAATAGAGATATTAAATAACTTGCCCTAAATTATACAATTCACAAGTGTCAGAGCAAAATTCAGTCCCAGGTAGTCTGACTTCTTAACCCACTTCTATTAACCACTACTTTATACTGCCTTTCTTGACTATGAAAAACCTCAGTGCAAAGTCCACTTATTTTTGAAAATTTATTTAAATGTTTATGTGCTGTACAGAAACAACTCAAACCAGCAGGTTATTTGAGTTTTATCTAATTGTGAGTTTTTTAATGCTATCTAGACAGCTTATTTGTACTTCAGACAGCTTAACACTTAACCTATTGATTATATTCTATAAAACTAAAAGTGTCTTTTATATTCTATCTAACATATAAGAAAATAAAGCAGATTATAAGTCGTAACAAATCCCACCATAAACACTGGTATGAAGTAAGTGATACGTCATAGGAATATTTCAGCAGCAACTACATAGAATTTTTTGTGATTGGAACACTGAGGGTTCTTTAGAATTATGTAAACTTGGCTGTGTTAACTGGCTATTGGTTCTTCTGACTAAACTTCTGATTAAATAATAATGATGACTTTCCGAATTCTATATCTGAAACTAATGATATTCTATATGTTGGCTAATTGAATTTAAATCAAAAAAATAAAAAATAAAATACCTAAATGTTCATATATTTTTAAAGTAAACCAAACTAATAAGCAGCAAATTAATTTGAATTTACTGTTTTGGTTAAACTAACAAATTAATTACTGTCATTTACTTTCTGACTTTATAATTCTCCAAAATATCCCCTACTCTCAACATCATTTTGAACTAATCATTTTTTAAAGATTTATTTATTCATATGAGACACAGAGATAGAGAGAGCATGAGTAGGGGGAGAGGCAGAGGGAGAGGGAGAATGAGACTCCCTGCTTGAGCTGGGAGCCAGATGTGGGGCTCGAAGCCAGGACCTGGAGATCATGACCTGAGCCAAAGGCAGACAGACCGTTAACCACCTAAGCCACCCAGGCGCCCCTTGAACTAATCATTTTTTGTGTGAAAAATTTCTTGAATGGTAAAAGAAATATAAATTTTCATTGTTAAAAACTATGATATAAAAAAATCAAAACCACAACGAGATACACCTCACAGTGATCAGAATGGCTAAAATTAACAACTCAGGAAACAACAGATGTTGGCAAGGATGTGGAGAAAGGGGAACCCTCCTACACTGTTGGTGGGAATGCAAGCTGGTGCAGCCACTCTGGAAAACAGTATGGAGGTTCCTCAAAAAGTTAAAAATAGAGCTACCCTGCGGCGCCTGGGTGGTTCAGCTGTTAAGTGTCTGCCTTCGGCTCAGGTCATGATCCCAGAGTCCTGGGTGCCTTGCATGGGGCTCCCTGCTCAGCGAGAAGCCTGCTTCTCCCTCTCCCACTCTCCCTGCTTGTGTTCCCTCTCTCGTTATATCTTTGTCAAATAAATAAATAAAATCTTTAAAAAAAAAATAGAGCTACGAAGCAATTGCACTACTAAGTATTTATCCAAAGGATACAAAAATAGTGATTCAAAGGGACACATGCACCCCAATGTTTATAGCAGCAATGTCCACAATAGTCAAATTATGGAAAGAACCCAGATGTCCACTGACGGATGAATGGATAAAGATGTGATATATATATATGTATTTTAAACGAGAGAGAGAAAGTACAAGTGTGGGGAGCAGCAGACAGAGGGAGAAGCAGGCTCCTCACTGAACAAGAAGCCCGATGTGGGACTCGATCCCAGGATTCTGGGATCATGACCTGAGCCAAAAGCAGAAGCTTAACCAACTGAGCCACCCAGGCATTCCCCCCCCCCTTTTTTTTTCAGTTACAGGCTTATTTTTTACTCAATATATTAAATATACTAATCAGAAAAGTCACATACTATAAATCCAGGAAAATACACAAATATAAATGTCAGAATCTGTCATTTGTCTTCTTCCTAGAGTAAGGTCATGTACACGTGGAAAGAGGGCGGGAAGAGAGAGAAGGTTCAAGGAGGTGGGAAAGACTTGCCTGGGCTGGTGGAGGCCGCCCCTCCCTCTCAACCCCCACTCCCATCTTGGCCTCTTCCTTCCTATATTTACTTCCTGTATTTACATTATTTTAATGGAATATTACTCAGCCATTAAAAAGAATGAAATCTTGCCATTTGCAATGACGTGGATGGAACTAGAAGGAATTATGCTGAGTGAAATAAGTCAGTGAGAGAAAGACAATGATCATATGATTTCACTCACATGTGGAATTTAAGAAATGAAACAGAAGCATAGGGTAAGGGAAGGAAAAATAAACTAGGATAAAAACGAAGAGGGAGGCAAATCATAAGAGATTCTTAATTATAGGGAACAAACTGAGGGTTGCTGGAGGTGAGGGGGGTGAAGAGATGGGGTGATTGGGTGATGTACATTAAGGGCATATGATGTAATGAGCACTGGGTGTTATATGCAACTGATGAATCACTACGTTCTACCTTTGAAACTAATAACACACTATAATAACTACCTTGAGTTTAAAAAAAATAAAAAACCCCAAAAACTATGATGTAAATGAGAATTGATATTTTGAGATATTTTCTTCCAATCTTTAATTTTGTAAATTTAGGGTTATAGATACCTTGATAGCTGAATGTATTTAGATAGACACAGACATAGATGCAGTAAAAGTATCTATTTTTAGACATCTTCACTTTTCACTTGAATTAAAAAATTTCCATATTATTAAAGACTTTTTAAAAAGCTATCAAATAGAACATTCTACAATTAATTACACTATTCCTCTATTGCTGTACATGCAGGTCATATTCAGATTTTATTTTTATAATCAGATAAATAATAAAATCACTATACATAAATCTTTGTTCACATTTCTGATTGTTACTTGGGGATTATTTTTATAAATAGAATTACTGCATCAAAGAATGAAAAATGTTTTAGCTTTATTTTTATGCATTTTAAAGTTGCTTTTCTGAAAGATTGTCCTAAAAATTGTCTCACCAGAAGTGTGTGAGAATGTTATTTCATACCCTTGTCCAATGGGAAAAAATAATTAAAAAAATGCTAATTTGGAGAGCAATATTTTTATCATATCCACATTTTAATTTGCATCTTTTTTGTGTGTTGAACTTTTTCATATATGTATTGACTATTTGCATATTTTCTGTAACATATCTTTTGTTCATGTAATTTATGGTCTTCTTCATATTGATTTTTGTGTGCTCATCAGGTAGTATGGCTATTAACACTTTGTTCATTTTTTTTGTGACCACTATTTTTATGACATTTTTTAAATCTCATGTAGATATTTTGGGTTTCCTTTAATTTTCCCATGCTAAATGTTTTGACTATTGCAATTATTAATGAGATAAAGTACCTGAGTTGTGTCACTGAAGTTGTGCCAGTAATAAATAGCTTAAACACTGGCAAATAACTGGACAGCTGACTGGATTTTTCATTTTTCTTATTAGTAATATCAGTGTCTCAGCCTCCACTGTAATATTTAGAATATAAGTGTTTAGAATGAGTAAACACTGATTTAAAATGAAAGGAATTGAGCAAGTGTGCTCTTTACTGATTTTGTATTGCAAACATTCTGCTTAGTAGAGATGAAAATAAGGTTTGACCTTCAGTTTTCTGCTCTAATCATTGGCTTTATTCAAAGAAAATTTTAAGCATTTAAAATGGTATCAGTTGCAAGATTCAATATAAGCAAACACTGTGGCTCTGATCTATTTGCTATTCATTTAACAGTGTGATTCTGCTCTCAGAGAGGTTCATACTTGCCAGAACATTGTAAATCTCTCAGCTTCAACCTATAGAATGCTTTCCAGATATGCACAATATAGGTGTTTTTGACTTTTGGAGAGAACTAAGTTTGGCTGAATAAACTATTAAAATCATATTCCAAGCTGGGCAGTAATTTAATTAGCTTAATATAGGAAGAATTTAATGAAATAAATGACAAAGCCAAATATATTATAATCTATCTAAATATTACTTAACCTTTCCTAGGATTCATATTCATTGTTCTTAGATGTTGTTCTTATTTACATGGTGTACATATCATATGATTGTACAATTATTAAGTTAAGACTTTGGTCTAATTGAAGTGACAGATATTTTTGACTAACTGCTTGTTTCAGTGTATACAAAAGATATTTGAACCCAAGCATCATAGGGTCCTTATCATCTTATCTTTCAGCTAAACTCATATTGCAACAATCCTGTGTGGTTGTTTGGAGGGAAACATTGGGAAAGACTGTTGGTAGACTTATGAATACTGCCAAATACTTTTTCACTGGGATATTAATTTATTGTAAATAACTAAGTGTAATACACTACAATATATGCGATGTGGGCCATACAAAATAATATTTCTAATTATATTATAATCTATCATTATATTATAGATTATAATATAATTATATGTATTGCTAGAATCCATAAATACATTGTAATTATGCACTTATCATCACACAATAAATTTCCTGCAATTATTTTAGAACCAAATGAACATAATCTCTAAAGCAGAAGTGCTCAAGCATGTGTAATGCTATGCCCAGGGTACAGCTGGTGAACCAATAAAAGATGACACAGTGATGGTATAAATGTTGTTGGAAAGTTTAGGGCTATATTTGTTAATACTGGATGTTTCAGATGTGAATACAATAAACTTATAACCTCAAACCTGTTTTCCTTAGCTCCTCTGGCTAGCCGAGCAGATACCCCCTCGTCCTCACACCTCCATGAGTCATATTCCCCAAGCTGCACACCTGAAGGAAGCAAATGACCTTTTCTTATTCAGTAGCGTTGTTCTTCCTCTAAGATGCATCTTCTCCATTCTAGTCACCACTACTAGTCTAATTCAAGGTTTTTGTGCCTCTCCCCTAGATTACTGCAGCAGCTTTCTAAATGGTCACTTTATTTCTAGTCTCATTTCTAATAGCTATCAGATTCATTTACTTAAAGTATAAATCCAGCCATAGCATCCCTCTAATTTAAACTCATAAGAAAAGAAATGGAACTCTAATATATTGCTGGTAGGAATGTAAAATGGTGTAGCTATTTGAAAAAAAAAAAAAAATAGTTGGCAGTTTCTTAAAAAGTCAAGTATATACTTACGGTATGACCCAAGAATTCTTACCACCAAGTATCTACCCAAGAGAAATGAAAGAATATGTCTGTGCAAAGACTTGGATGTGAATGTTTATTGCGGTGTTATTTATAATAACCAAGTAAACTCTTGTAGTATTGCTGGCGGTCCCTTACGCATTCTAGACTATTTCTTGAGTCTATGCCTTTGCTCATTCTCCTATACATGAAACACCATTCCCCAATATGCCCCCGCCCCCAACTCCTTTACCAAACATGCTTCTTACTCATCCTTTAAGCTTTAGCTCATGCCACATCTCCAAAGAAACTTGTCTTGGTCTCCATGTTCATCCCTCCAAACCCCTCACCACAGAACGAAGTGCTGTCCCAAAGGCTCCCATAATATCTCCAGATACCAAACAATATACATTTATACAGCTATTTTTTTATGAATCTATCTCCCTCTTTAGATTCTGACTTTATCATTATTATTACTTTTGGTATCTTTAGAACCTAGCACAGTCCTTGGCAAGACATAAATGCTCAAAATGTTTGTGAAATAATTAATATATACAGCTGCTAGAGATACAGAATCCATGTTTATGGGGCATTCTCATCCAATCTGACATGAACTACTTCTTCAACTTTATTTCTGGCAGCTGAATTCCAGGAGAGATGACATAATGACATCTACATGAGATCACAGGTTAAAATATTTCATTTATGGACTCACATCAGTTCATGTTTTCCAAAATGTGAAATGGCAATCTTCTGACCAAATCCATCACTTGCACATAGGATGGATCAAGTGCATGCGTGTTGTGACTGGTGACTCGCAATAATGATAGATCACACTGCCTAACAGGCTGTCATTTCCTGACATGATTTACAGTTCACAGTAGAGACCACAAGAGAAGATGAACGGCCACTTGGGGACCACCTGTTACAGGTGAGGAATGTAATATCATTTTCAGCTGTTAGGAAATCACCTCATCAGGAGGGTTTGGAAGCTAGTCGATAGGCAGTGGGTAAACAAATATGCCAGGCAAACTAAACACCACCAAATGACGGATTTCAGACACGGGAGTTCAGGCAAAGCTAGAAGTTTCACACTGCTTCATTTAGTATTACTAGAACTATGTAGGGGATTGTGGCATTACTAAATTCTGCTGTACATCGAAATGAAGCCACAAAAATGAACACTATTTCCTAGGGCAGTAATACCAAGACAATATCATTCTATACAGTATAAGTGATTTGTTTGTTTCAAGGCTCTAAGGATTATGATTGAAAACAAAATGCATAGCAAATGTTCTAATACAAACTGTGAGCAGAAACATGTTATTTATTCATAAGCCTACAAGAAAATACAATAAAATCTTTTAGAAAAGGGTAGAAAGAACAATGTGTAACCTTACGAATTTTTGGTGTGGGCTCACAGATTGTTGAATAAAATTCCATGCATCTCTGTAGGGCTATCTATTTCAGATTTATGGAGAGGGCAGTGATGTCTTCCTAAAACTGCACAGAATTTCCTAAAAATGCCAAGGGAGTCTGGCTACACAAGGAACTAGAGCTTCTATTGGTTGCAACATGGAAGTTTAATTGTTTTTGCTCTGGTTTTCATTTTAAAATTTATAAAGAATACAGGAAGTAATTAAAGATGGCAGAGAAGAGACATTTCTGCCCTGCTCTTTGAAACCAACTTAAAACCAAAATGCAGAACAAAGAAGCAGAAATGAAAACTTGGAGTGCTGCCAAAGTGTTGTGAAATTTATATCCAGGTGAAATAAGGAAAGCAGCAGGAGGTGCAGGTCTTCATGTTGCAGGAAGCAGGCAGAATTATCCAAAGGTAAGTTGCACTTTCTGAAAGGTCAAGTCAATGACCTCCTCTTTGGAACAGCAAGGGCTCAGTGGCTGTGTATGATGTTGAGCCATCACTAATTCTATTGGGCAGAATAGAATGACAGAAAAGGTGAAGCTAAGTACAGTGCCTGCATATCATCTTTTTTTTTTTTTAAAGATTTTATTTATTTATTTGACAGAGAGAGACACAGCGAGAGAGGGAACACAAGCAAGGGGAGTGGGAGAGGGCGAAGCAGGCTTCCCATGGAGCAGGGAGCTCGATGCGGGCTCGATCCCAGGACCCTGGGATCATGACCTGAGCCGAAGGCAGATGCTTAACGACTGAGCCACCCAGGCGCCCTGCCTGCATATCATCTTTGCAGGGGAAAAAAAAAAAGGTAACCAGCCTGTGTGTGTAAAAGGGCAATCATGGGGGGCAAGCAATCTTCCAGTTGATAATTTGGTACACAAAAGTAACCTAAACTCCAAATCACTACTCAAAAGCTGGTGGCATACTTTTCCATGAGATAGGCAAAGCACATGCTAACCGAAAAATAATCAAAACTCTAGGATGGCCTTTTGTTGGGAAACCTTTCAAGACAAGGGATCTGAATTCGAGCTATCTGAATATCCAGTTCACTCTACTGTTGTCCTTTCTGACTTCATCCTCTAATGCATCGTAGGCCTGGGGAAAACAGCAACACAGATAAACAGGAAGCACATGAGAGATACATAAAGCATTATGGAAGAGAAAAACATAGAAAAAAGGCAAAGACACATCAAAATATTTTGTCATAGAAGACATACAGATTCTGAGAAAACTCGTCCCTGAGAATTCAAAGATAATTCTAAAAATATAGTCTTCCGAAATATGTATAGTCAAGCTAACTGCCAGAAAATCTACAAGCAGAGAATATGCTTTCCAAATGAAGGACTAAAAAACTTAAAAAGACTAAGACATACACACACAAGAAACAGATATACAGCAAAAATAAATTACAAAAACAAATAACATTAAACCATCAAAAGTATAACATGAAATAAAATGCTAGAACTACTTGTTATACCAGTAAATATAAGTGGAATAACATCACCCATTAAAAGTAAAAGACCTTCAATTAAGATCAAAAAGCAACATAGGTGATATATATGATATTCAACTAAAATTAAAATAAGGACTGGATGTAAAATACAGGTTAAAAAATTCAAACTACAAGCAAGTCAGTGTCATTTAATTAAAATTATACAAGGTCTAATTTTAAGAAAAGCACATTAAACTACCAAATGAAAGACATTCAGTAATGAAAAGCCTGGAGTCTACAATTAAGAGATGTTGTGAATCTTCATAAACTAAATAGCATAGCATCAAAATTCAAAATGCTAAAATTTCAGTAAATATAAGCAGACAGAAATGCAATAATAGAAGGAGACTTTAATTAACCTCTCTAGGGCCTTGGCAGATATATGAAACAAATATTAAGTAATGTATAGGGGAAATCATTATCATAGTTAAAATAATTATTCTTGATAAACAACAAAATTTATACCTACAATCAGACTTTAGCCTTTTTTCATTGCATTGAAAATTTATGTATTGATCACATTTCAAGCCACAAAGAAAACCTCAATAAATTCCACCAAGTAGATATTATACATACCACATTCTTAAGATAATATCAGAAACCAATAACAAATGTAGAAAATAAACCCTAAACCACAAATAGAAATTAAAATATATGTTAAAACAACACTTAGGTAGAGAAATAAAAAATTATAGTATAAGTAGGAATGTTAATTATAAAACTTCATAATTCTATCAAATCTTATTCAATGGATGCAGTTCCAGTGTTCAAAGTAAATTTTATCACACTAAATACTCATGTTACTAAAGTAGTAAATAAATGAATTAAAATTTAATATAAGCGAGATAAAGCCCAATAAAAGCAGTAAATAAGCAGAAAGAATAAGTAAACGAAGACATACAGCATAAGACAATAAGCTGGTACTAGAGTAAACTAGTATTTACTATGGAAATATAATAAAATAATTCATGAATTAAGAACTAAGATGAAAATATTAGTAACAAAAAATAGTTATCCGTTAGATAAGTTAATTTTGGAAGAAAAAGAAGAAAGATACTCAAAATTTGTCAAGAGACCCTTCAGATGTATATCAGTGGACCAACTGCTTGGGTGATAATTTCTAACATATATCTTGGGAGGTAGAGATAAAGGAAGTTTCCAAAGGAATTTTTACATGTTAAAGAAGACTTACAAGATCCTGGGTGGGGGAGGGTCGGGATAATGTTAAGCTAAGATTGCCTTTGCCCTTAGCAAAATATTAACATTGAGGCAGCTATACAAACTGAAAATGGGTGTATAATCACAGATACAGAATTATAAAATAATAAGTTTCTATACTCTTTATAGATACTTTTAAAACCTGAATAAAATAAATGATATTCTGGGAAAACATTAATTACCAAATCTGATGCCAGAGGATTTAGAAATTCTAAAAAGGCTGATTATTCCCTGAAAGAGGACCAAAACAGACAGCCTCACAGGAAATTCTATAAAAGCATTAAGGAGAAGGAAGAGGGGAGAGAGAGGGAAGGGAAAGAAAAGAGAGTGAGAGCAGGAGCAACAGGGAGAGAGAGAGAGAAAGGAAGACAAACTTCTAAATTCTTTTTGTGAAACCACCATAATCTTGATTCCAAGACCTAGCAAACAGAGCACAAATAAAGACTAACAAATAGCATATATGAATAATGGCTCAAAACTCCTAAAAACTACACTGGCAAATAGAATCCAAAAGTACTTTGGAAGAATCATATATCATGTACGAGAAATGGCTTTCCCTAGGAATACAAGAAGGTTCCATGATGGAAAATGTTTACATCTAATTTAGGGTAAAAAAGAAAAAAAAAACTGTTTACGTCTATAGATTCTAAAAACATATATTATAAAATTTATTTTCTATTAAAATATTTTTTAAAAGAATCTATAATAAAATATTAGTTGATACATGGAAATTTCCTTAACATACACACACACATTCACAAGCCAACATCATCATCCTTACTGATTAAACACTAGAAAATTTCTCATTTTATTATTATTTTTTTTTAGAGAGGGAGTGGGGAGAGGCAAAGGAAGAGGGAGAGAGAGAATTTTAAGCAGGCTCTGTACCCAGCATTGAGCCCTATGTGGGGCTCGAACTCAAAACCCTGAGATCATGATGAAGCTGAAATCAAGAGTCGGATGCTTAACCAACTGAGTCACCCAGATGTCCCCAAAATTTCTCATTAAATTCAGGACAAACAGAAGACCAAACGTGATACAGAATCTTGAAAAAAACAAGTTAATAAATATAAGTATTCCAATATTCTTTGGTCATATCATCTTATGCAGCAGAAGTATTTGACAAAATTCAACATCTATTTATGATCAAAACTCTCAAGTTAGGAATAGAAGTGAACTACCTTAATTTGATAAAGAACATCTACAAAAACCCTACAACTAACATTATAATTAATAGTGAAAGACTGAATGATTTCTCTCTAAGATTAGAGGAATAAGATAGGGATATCCATTGCTATCTCATCACTCTTACTCAACATAGTACTAGATGTTCTAGCCACTGCACTAAGGCAAGATAAATAAATAAAAGGCATACAGATGGAAAGGGAAAGAATAAAACTGTTCTTACTTGTATGAATGTCTAGGTGGAAAATCATGAGGAATCTAAAAAAAGATTTAAATACTTCTAGAACTAATGTGAGTTCAGCAAGGTCTCAAAATACAAGATCAACACACAAAAATTTATTTCATTTTTATATATTAACAATGAATATGTGAAAAGAAAAATTAAAAAGACTACTATTTATAACCACTCCAAAGAAAATGAAATACTTAAGTATAAACTTAAAAATACATGTAGAGGATCTGTATGCTGAAAAAAAATGCTGATGAAAGAAATTAGTGGTATGATATTGGCAAAGAATAGATAAATAGATTGGTAGAACAGATTAGATAACTGAGAATAAGTACACACAAATATACCCAACTGATTTTTGGCAAATGTGCAAAAGCAACTCAATAGAAAGATAAGTTTTCAATGCAACAATTGGACCCCTACAGGCAAAAATTGAACCTCAACCTAAACATCACCCTTTATACAAAAATTAACTTTAAATGGATCAGCCTTAAATGTAGAACATAAAACTAATAAAACTTGTAGAAAAAAATCTAGGAGAAAAATCTTCAGCATCTATGGCTTGGCAAAGTGTTCTTAGATTGGACACCAAAAACATGATTAATAAATGGGAAAAAAAGAGATAAACTGGATTATTAAAATTAAAAGTGCTCTGTGAAAGACCCGTGAAGGGTATGAAAAACTATATATTAGAAGAAAATATTTGACAGTCATGTATTCAACAAAGGATTACCTGGAACATAAAATTACTATCAAAATACAATAGTAAATACAAGATTAGAAACGATTAGAAAATGGTCTAAAGATACAAAGAGAATTTCACTGAAGAGGATGTAAAGATGACAACAAGCATATGAACAGATTTCCAAGATCATTAGTCATTAGGGAGGTGAAAACTAAAACCACAATGAGATGTTTACTACATAGTTATTAGAATGCTAAAATAAAAATGTAACACCAAAGGCTGACAGTTATGCCAAAGAGCGGGATCACTCATACATTGCTGGTAGAAATGTAAAATGGGGCACCCACTCCAGAAAAGTGAATGGCAGTTTCTACAAAACTAAATGTGTGCTTACCATATCATATGACTCAGCAATTTGCTGAGCATTTATGTCAGAGACAGGAAGACTTCTGCTCATGCAAAAACTTGGACACAACTGATCATACAAGCTTTATTTGTAATAGTCCCAAACTGGAAACGATGATTAAATAAACTCAAACATCCATATCATGGAATATACTCAGCAATAGAAAGGAATGGATCATTGACATATACTCGGTAGGCTCTCAAGGAAATTACACTGAGTGAAAAAAAACAAGTCTCAAAAGATTTCATACTGCGGTTCTATTTATAAAATATTTTTTTAATGGCAAAATTACAGAAATGGAGAACAGATTTGTGGTTGTCAGAGGAGTTAGGGAGGGGCGGGGGGGGGGGCAGAGGCAGCTATGAATCTAAAAGGGTAACAGGAGGATCCTTGTGATGGAATTGTTCCGTATCTTGGCTGTAGTGGTGTTCACACAAATCTATAAATCTGATAAAATGCTTAAATTACACACACACAGGTAAATGTAAAAGGGTGAAATCTGAATAAGGTTGATGGATTATACCTATGTCAATTTCCTACCTGTAACATTATTATACTATAGCTATGAGAAATGTCATTAGTAAGTGAAACTTAGCTGATGAATGTATGGAATGTCTGTAATTATTTCATACAACTGCTTATGTACCTACAATAATCTCAAAAGGTCTAAAAAATGAAACTATGGTTAAAAATTACATTTGACAGAAAAATAACAAACTAAAAAAAATTGACAAGATGTATGACAACAGGCTCATTGCTTCTAACATACTAACTTTGAGAACAGTAGAAAATCAGGTCAAGATTATGAACAGATAATTCAGATAAAAAGGGAAACAAAAAACTTTCAAATATGTGAAAATATACTCATATTTTTTCATAATAAGACCAACACAATTTAAACTGCAATAAAATATCTTTTTGGAAGGGTCAAAAGTTTTGATAATAAATTTCATTGGCAAGTGGTCTGAGGACACTTTAGGGTACTGTAGGTCACAATACAAAGGGATGTAATCCCTTTGAAGGATATTTGGCAATATCAAAATTAAAAATTCACTTGCCATTTAATAGAAATTTCACTTCCATAAATTTGTATAGCAAGTATATTAATCCATGTATAAAGCCCATTATGTATAAGCACTGTATGTAATAAGGAAGGACTGGAAACTGCATAAATGTACATTAAAGGCCAGTGATTCAATACATTATGACACAATCATACAACAAAATATGCTATTAAGAAAAATGAGGTAGCTCTGTATATTCTGATATGGAATAATATTCAAATTACTGTGTTAAGAGAAAATCACAAGATCATGCATATTAAATATAACATATCCTCAGTTGTATAAAATTAAAAGATACATATATATGGATATGTCTATACACAAACATATATATGTGTATATATGTACTTGCATATACATGTGTTTCTGGAGAGTTCACAAGATAATAAATAGTGGCCGGTTCTAGGTCTTCATTTAGAGAGCTGTGTCCATTCTCTTTTAAGCCTGTTGTCTGGCTTGAAATAGTTAATATGTCTGTCTTCATTACGGATGTGTCCCCCAGAGTCTAACATTTGCTTAGTACATTGTAGCGGCTAAATAAACACTTGTTGAATTCAACAGTATTTCTATGTTACTCACCCTGGAGGAATAACTCTTAACATTGCAACCATTAATTACTTTTACGTGTAGAAAGCTCTATACTTTTCACAAACCTTTTCTAACACGTGATCTTACTTGATTCCCAAATGCTTTTCAGTTTATACAAAGTATTTGTAAGTTTTACCTACATGTATATTCCAATTATATCCTGCACTGCAGTCATAGGTGCTTATAAAATTGCACAGCTTTTATAAACTCTTTTCACATTTTGTTGCCTTTTCTATCCGTTTTGTTATGTTTCACCTTTCTAGCCAGTTCTTCTCTTTATTCTTTTTTTAAAAGATTTTTTTAAAAAAATTATTTATTTGAGAAAGAGAGAGAGAGCACACAAGCAGGGGGAGCGGCAGGCAGAGGGAGAGGGAGAAGCAGGCTTCCCGCGGAGCAGGGAGCCCGATGTGGGGCTCGATCCCAGGACCCTGGGATCATGACCTGAGCCGAAGGCAGACACTTAACCGACTGAGCCATCCACGCACCCCTCTTCTCTTTAATCTTATGCACGAATGGCCTACCACCTTCTGTATTACCACATTTAAAATATATTATTCTTTTTCTTTCTGCTTTCTTTTTGTTTACAAAACAAGTTGTTTGTTGTTGTTGTTGTTGTTTTTGAGATACTTTGGCTAGTTCTTTCTGTGTCCTTCAAGCATTCCTTTGAAATCTGTTTAAAGATTGTGTTGCAGTTTCTCTTCACTCCACATTCACCTCTATAGAGCAACAATTCCTTCTCCAGCCCAAGAATTATTGGCTCAGGCCAGCAGTTTGTCATAAAATATTCTACATGACATCCATGCTTTGTCCTAGCTCTTCTATTTCCTGCAGCCTCTTAAAGATCTTTTTTTAATATCCTTACTCTCAAATCCATCAATTTCCGTGTTATAAGGAGAAAAGGCCTTTGCAATTATTCTATGTAATACTTTCCTGACTTCTTTTTAAAGGACCTCATCCTGTATTCCTCTTTCTGCTTAATTTAATCTATTCTTTTGGAAAGTTAGCCTTTTCTGTTTAGCCCCATTTAACAGTTAAATTTATTATTTACATTTCTGTTTGCATATTCTGGACCTTTTACTTTTCTCCTAAATTCTTTAAAAACCAAGTACTCTACTCCTCAAAAATATGAGCGTATTGTGTCCATTTCCAGATTTTTTCCCCCGATTTTGATCAGTTGTTTATGGTGAGTTAACAACTTTGTACTTTTAGCCGTTTAATTTCTAACTTTCAAATAGTTCCATAAAAAAGAGAAAAAAAAATACACAACAAAACCCAAAAGTTCTTTGAATATCTGCTTTTTTTTTTTTACACATAATCTTGATCTGATTGTCCATTTTTATCTTTTAGGATCAGTGCTAATCCAGTCTTCCTGACCACTCTAGGAGGTTTCTAGAAATTTCTTGGTCTTACTTCTTTCATTTGTGCTTTGGGTGTTCAAGAGTTTGTTTAAAGGATTCTCAGGTTGATTTCTATTTCTTTAGCAATCATGTCTGTTGATTGGATCTCCAAAATTTCTATTTTTAGCTGTAGCAGTTAAGATAGGTCTGGTTATTTTATTAGCCATGATGCTGCATAACAAACCACGTTGAAATGCAATAGTTTCTTAAACAAGCATTTATTTTTCTCAGTCATGTGCTTATAGGTCAGTGGGGACATTTCTGCGCTAGACTGAGTGTTGGCTGATCTTGGTCCCAGCCTTTGGAATGGGCTCTGAGACTGCTCCATATCTTCTCATTGTTCTTGAACTGACAGTTGCTGGTCATGTTCTTCTCATGGTGAGGCACCAAAGACCCATGCAAGTCTGTTTAAAGTCTCTGCTTATGTCCCCTCCCTCTCACTTTGCACTAGCCAAAGCAAGCAGAGGTATACTCTGTTTCCTCTGCTACACTGCACAGGAGGGAGTGAAGAATTAAGAACAAGCATGCAGTCTGCCACAGCTGTATATAGTCTGCTCCTTTGGATATCACTATGCACCCCCTTCTTCCTCTTTAAGCAGAAAAACCCTGATGTCTCCCCTGTAGACACTGCATCCTACTCAGAGTTCAATCTCTCTGGATGGCGTACAGTCTCTTCTATCAGATTTTGATTTGGTGCCTCCTGGTTCAGTTAACTAGATACTTTTATTAATGTAAAGATAGGAAAAACCTCTCTGGGACACAACAGTCATCAAAAAAATTTGCTGAACAAAAATGCTGTAGGCTCCCTGCCCTGGCTTTGGAGTGAGCTCTTCAGTTTGTCCATCCGGTAGCTCCAGATTTTGCTCTTCAACTCCCTTGTCCATTTTCCTTGGTGGTCCCTGGCTTTGCCCTCTGAAAGAGTTTTCCTTCTCCATTATCCTGTGACCACATCTAAGGTGGACATTCAGTAGCACATCTTTCCTAAGGATCACACATTTAGAGCAAATCAGTTCCTGTTAGTATGGTTTCAGAATCCAGTGGATTCTTTTTGGACAGTAAGTTACTCTCAAAAATGTGGTAGTCTTGCAGCATTACTGGCTTTTGGTGATTTCCAAGTGTGCGTAAACACAGTCAAAGTTCTTGGATAAATGGATTTTTAAGCTCAAGGACACTAGTCTTTTTATTTATAGACCTCTGTGCTCTGCCCATCCAAATAATTCTCAGCTTGTTGTCTGCTGCACTGACATCTGAAATAATGTACTATCTTTGCCAGCAGGCTAACCACTTGTGAATGGTGGGGCACAAGTCATATTTATTGCCAAGATTAGAATTTGCAGACACTTCTTTTAACTGCTTCAATTTAAGATATAAACAGTTGGTCTTTTCTACCCTGAAAGTTTTCAAATTATCTGTCTCTCAACCATCTGAGGTTGCAGGTTATAGGCGAAGAGTTCCTTTAATCTTAGAGAAGAGGCAAGTACTTCCTCTTTCAACTCGCAGACTGGCCAGCTGGTTACACCTTAAATTCATCATTCTTTTAGGATTTTGCTGACAACCCATGCCAACATTTTGCACATATTTTGCCATTTTCCCTAATACCGTATTATAGCCTTTGTGAGCATATGGTTGGCTTTCCAGTATGTGACAGGTGATGATTTGACTAAATATTTTATTGGTATATAATAATAGTCTTGAGATTTTCAGTTTTCATTATCTGCATAACTAATGTGTACCTACCTAGTTCTGCCTCCAATCTCATACCACATTTTAGCTTTTATTACTTGAAGCACCTCCCTTCTGGGTACTACATCAGGTGGACTAAGTGTTAAATCCATATAACTGAGAAAAGAAATACTATTGGAAATGATAGTGGCTTAACTGAGATAGAAGTTTATTTCTCTCTCATGTGAAAGAGAATTTTGAAGATAAATCATCCAAGGCCACCCTACTGGCATCAGGATGTTATTAGAAACCAGTCTATCTTCTTTCTACTTCTCCACTTTGAGCATAAGGCTTCCTTCTCTGAGGTTACCTCATAGTATAAAATGGCTGCTGTACCTCCATTCATCACTTTATGATAGCAGAAGTGGTGGGGAAGGATAAAAAAGTATCTCTTTCTCTTGAATCAGTGGGCTCTCTTTCTTTAAGCAGTCTTCCCAGAAGGCCACTGCAAAATCATAAGCTTACATCTCATTGTCTAGGACTTACACATATAATTTCATCTTGCTGCAAGGGATGATGGGAAATGTAGTAACTTATTTGTTAACTGAATACAATTGGGATTTGGCTATTAAGGAAGAAGAGACTTATAGGTATCAGGATTCTGCAATTAGTAGTCTCTACCAGAGCCTCTGCCTTGAGACTTTTAATTTGTTAAACACATGTTCAGTTAAGCTTTGACATCTTGAAAGGACAGAAAATATTTTCTCTTCTTTATCATCCTCATATCATAATTTAAGTCATCCCTATTATAAAAGCAATTTACTCATCCTTCATATACATATGCCACATTTCCAACCTTTGTAGAAATTAATTTGTCATTACTCTAGCCTTATTTAAAAAGACAGAATATTTTACTTTATATAGTATAACAGTAATTCTTTTACATAGATCTTTTCAACCTGACTGGTCCATTTCCTTTTCTTTTAAGTACATTTCAGACTGCTACTATGTTTACCTAAATAGATTTGTTTTCTTCTAATTGGAAATGATCTTAGTGATTATCTATTTAACTTGCTCATTTTGTAGATGAGGATGTTGAGACCTAGAAAAAGTACCTTAGGCCACTCATGTTACACAGCAAGGAATTAGCAGACAATCTTTATGCCTATATCCTTGGATTTGTTTGCAATTAAATATGTCCATGTATTACTTTTTCTTTTCCCCAATCAAATTTCCTTCTACTTTTTTTAGTTATTGAGTTAAAGTCTACTTCCAACCATTCTTATTATATGCAGGAGATAAGTCATGACCCAAAATAATATTTCCTTTTCAAATCTCCATGAGGATGGAACATAGTATATTCATAAATCTGATATTTCCTCTCACTGAGGAAATCACACATACGATCATATATCTTCCACTTCAAATCTCATATATCTTTGAACATTTACATTTGTGTGACTGGCAACCCTTCTCCTATTATGATTTTTTTCCCCTTTTGGCCAGTGTAAAGAGCCCTGAACCAAGTTCCTATCTATGTGAAAGTAAGTTCTCCTTTAGGTCCTTCTTCTAAAATGATTCTATTACCCACCCACTCCATTCATTCTATTTGTTGATTAAGTTAACAATATTTACAGAGTACCTTTACATGCGAGGCTCCAAGAAATCTATGACTTAAGCTGGAAGCATGCAGAACAAATAACATGAAAACATGTATTTTGCTTGATCCCAGGAAATCTCCTTTCAACTTCCAGATCTCTTTCCCTACTGTGATTTTCTTCCTACCACTTCTCTTTATCGCCAGAACACAGCATGTAGTAAGCAGCCATACATGTTTTTTGCATTATGTTGAACCTCAGACTCTGCTATGGCAACATCCCTTTCTGCTTTCTTCTTTATGCTCTAACATCTCATTTGCAGCAGATAAACAACTTGTAGTGGTTGCTTGTCTGGGAGACTGGAAGTTTGGTTTTGGTGCTTCACAGGGCGAATTCAGGACTTAGCATGTATGTGCACACTTCCAGGTTATGCTTTTGGTACCGTTGCTATTGCAGTGTCCTTTTTTTTTCATATTAAATTTCACTTGACCTTGCTCACACCATACTGCCATCTTTTTATCCATCTCTTGGAAGGTAGGCTTGACCTTGAGCCACCTGTGCCATTTTCACTTTCCTAATTCCTTTCCCTTTCCAAACTCCACCCATTTACCCAGGTAGCTTCATGAATTCCTTTCAAACTGCACTATTGCTTTCTACAATACTGATAATCATGAATATTGAGCCTAACAAAGTGGCTAGCACTCAACAAATGAAAATCGTTTTTCTTATCTTTATTCAATGATCTTCACCATAAGTCTGTATGGTGGATTTGACTGGCCTAGGATGAACTAACCACAGCATAAGATATTGACATGGTAGGGGCGCCTAGGTGGCTCAGTTGGTTAAGCGTTGGCTTTCGCTCAGGTCATGATCCCAGGTCCTGGGATCGAGCCCCACATTGAGCCCCACATCGGGCTCTCTGATCCAGGGAAAGCCTGTTTCTCCTTCTCCCACTATCCCTTGTGTTCCTGCTCTTGCTATCTCTCTTTCTGTCAAATAAATAAAAATTAAAAAAAAAAAAGATATTGACATGGTAGTTAAATACTATCCTGCAAATTATTACCACATTTGCAATAAGACACATCTGAGTTTAAGGCTTGGCTCTACCAGTCACCATTATGTGAAACTGGCAAGTTACGTGAACCCTTTGGAGCTCAGTTTCTTTTGGGTGTGAATTAGGGAATATAATACCTACCTCATTGGGATGATATAACATTAAATTGGAATAAACATATCCTACTTGCCTGGTGCATGGCAGAAGTGCCAGAAAAGTTTGTCCTTTTTTATATGGAGCTTATTGGATGCTAAACCAGTGGCATTTATCAGATACTCCTCTTAGAGTTTTTATATGTATCTTCTTTTTTCTTTTCCATATCCATTTATAAAAGTCTTACTAATTATCTTTCATTGATATTCTTAAGAGTTTATAAGTGGAAGAATGTTCTTTCTCATTTTTCAAAAAAAGACATCAAGGAAGGAGAAAATTAACAGTTTGAGTGAGAAAACAACTTTTAGCCTGCATTCAACCTATTGCTGAGTATACTTGTTTCCCCAAAAGTTGAGGTAAAATATGCTGCTTCCTGGTGGTAAGGAATTGATTTGGTTTGGTTTTGAATAAACTTTGAGGGGGGAAAAGCCATATTTCTTCAGCATTTTCTCATCTTATCTATATAAAATGGAAACTGATTTAGGTTAAAGCTTTTCTGGAACTGGTCTGGTAAACTTAGCGCTAATAAACTAAATGTCAATGTGATAAAAAAAATCCTTACTAAAGAAAAAATATCTACTTCCTTCCAATTCTGAAAAAAAAAAAATGCTTTGCTGCAGCTCTGAGAGGTTCTTTTTGGTATACTACTGTGGTTCATTCATTTACTTTTTGTTTAGCATGAGCTTCCGGGGAGAATTTGGGCAAAGTAGCCACAGTAGTTCTTTCAGTAGATGATGGCAATGAAGCGCAAGAAATATTTGTGTTCATGTCATTTCTTGATGAGCCCTTTTCCTCCAATGACCCAGATTGCACAACTGTGAGGAAGAAGGGCTCCTGCTCGTCATACTCACAGGTGATGGAAATCTAGGATCTAAGTTTGACAAAGGGACAATCATGTGCTAATTCCAACAAAAGGACATTTTACAGAGAATACTGCAACATAACTTAAATAAAGGTAAAAAATGGGCTCTAGTGGAACAGGGTTGTAAAGATGTGTCTTAGTAGTAGCAACCTCTGGGAAAAAAACAAAACAAAACACTCTTTTTATTTTGCAGTACTTCAGTTCCCGTCGTCTCAAGCCCTTCCATTGATTAGCACAGCTGCTGACCTGCTCCCTAACTGCGACTGGCCTTTTTGTTCTCCATTTTGTGCTCACTGTCCCCTTCCATCTTACTCAACTTCTTTTGGTTCCTGGAGTATTTCCTGTGCTCTGATTTGACTGGGGCATTTACATGTTATTTCCTCCTCCTGAAGCCTTCTTCATTCTCTTTTTCTGCATGGATAACTCTTATTTATCATCAAAGTCTCAGATTAAATGCCTGAGAAAACTACTAAGCTTCCACACCCACACTGGGTTAAGTGCTTTACAGAGTATCCCCAACTTCAGCTATTTTATAACCAGGACCTGCTACATCATTTACAGGTCCCATGGCAAAATGAAAATGGAGGGTCCTACTGGCAGCAGGGGAAATCAATCTCCCCTTCTCATGGGCTGTCATCTCTCTCTACACATGTCGGACAATTACTCCCAAACAATGCAATCTCCACCCTGGGATATACTTGATGGAGGGTGGATGTGAAGTACCCAACAAACCACCAGCTAAACTTGCTATGGCTCTGCCAACCAGGGCAGGGATGCATGCTGCTTACACATACACATATGCCCTCCCCTCCCCAAAGATGCCTTGAGGTGAGCATCTGTCTCTGACTTTCTTTTTGCTCAAACATGGGCAAGCCCTGGTTGTAATAGCAGAACACATGCTTTCATTGGCCACTGAGACCTGTTTCCCCATTGGTGATCAGCAGTGGCTGGGGTGCCAAAGGGAAGAAAGCTGGGAGCTAAGAACCCTCCTGATGAAGGGGGCGAGCAGTGAGAGGCCAGACTGCATGAGCTGATACAACCTCCATTGTTCTACTGGATTTTATTTATAAATTATAACACAAATTCAAAAATAAAAGTATTAAACATTTCAAGACAGCCACTTCAGAGTTTAAACTTCAAGAAGTTGGCCCTTCTGAGCATACAGCCCATTGTGACTGTTCTAGCTGTGTGCCTGTAAAACTGGCTCTGTTTATAACTGATCACACTTTGTTTTTATTGCCATTAAATTGTATCCCCTCCACTAGACATTTATAATATGGTCCCAGTGTATTTCGTAGGATTAATTTCTTACTACTTCTGCTTTATATGGAAGCATACTTGTCCTTCCAGCTCCAGGTTAAATAGCTGATGACCTGTCACTTCTCTTGTGAAATCTCTTTAGGCTCTAGCATCAGTTTTGGAGGGCAACGTCTCTGCGTACTCTGCATATCAAGAGTCCTTTGTTATGCTGTGGCATTTGACTGAATAAATGGTCAATCAAGTTGAACTGAACCTCTTTTATTCCAGAAACTGAGTTTCCATTATTAGATATCAACTTTTTTGATGCTGCTTAACATTGTTAAATTCAATTAATATTGAGTTTACCAGTTTAACATGCTATAGATGAAGGGTTTTTATGTACCAAGATCTATGTATGTTTCCTCAGGTAAACAACAAATATGATTATCAATACTCTTCCCTCCCTCCCTACACACATAGAGAAGTGCATAACCTAATAGGAGAAATAGAAAAGTAAATATAAAGTCAAATTCAATACTTGAAGTACTGTACTAGACACAAGAAAAAAGGTGTCTTTGATAGCATATTTATAGAGTTAGGAAAATCATAATGATGAGGAGACTAGGAACTGAAAACTATTGAGTGTTTTGGAAAGAATTAGTTTCTAGAAATAGAAAAGTTTATAGGGTAACTTGAAAGTCATTCAGCTGAAGGATTTTTTTCCTCATTAGACATTTGTTTTAATGAGTCTCAAAATTTTGTGACAGATTTTTGGTCAAGTTGTTTCCATTAAAAAGTACTGATTTTAGGGGCGCCTGGGTGGCTCAGCTGGTTAAGCGACTGCCTTCGGCTCAGGTCATGATCCTGGAGTCCCTGGATCGAGTCCCGCATCGGGCTCCCTGCTCAGCAGGGAGCCTGCTTCTCCCTCTGACCCTCCCCCCTCTCATGTGCTCTCTCTCTCTCTCATTCTGTCTCAAATAAATAAATAAAATCTTTAAAAAAAAAAAAAAAGTACTGATTTTAAAAACTAATAACTTAAAACTGCCACACACACACACACACACACACACACACACACATGGTCCACAGAACATTCTCCTTTCCTTCTGAAAGTTTTACAATGCATTGTTATCATTAACCAGTCTTCTACTATTAAACTTAAATGGTCAATTGACACAAACAGTTTTGAGACTGTTTTTCCACCACTGAATAAGACTGGGGTGGCAGGTACTGGGGATAATATTCATTTAGCCTTCTGATCTTTCTGGGCAGACTTGGTGACCTTGCCAGCTCCAGCTGCTTTTTTGTCCACTGCTTTGATGAGCCCCACAGCAGCCATCTGTCTCATGTCACAAACAGCAAAACAGCTCAGAGGAGGATAATCAGAGAAGCTCTCAACACACATAGGCTTGCCAGGAACCATATTAATGATGGCAGCATCACCAGATTTCAAGAACTTGGGACCATCTTCCAGCTTTTTTCCAGAACGACAATCTATCCCTTCAGCTCAACAAACTTGCAAGCAATGTGAGCTGTGTGAACATCCAGCACAGGGGTATATCAGGCACTGATTTGGCCTGGATGGTTCAGGTTAATCACTGAGCCGAAGCCAGCTGCTTCCATGGGTGGGTCATTTTTACAGTCATCAGTCACATCACCACAATGAACATCTTTGACAGATACATTCTTGACACTGAAGCCCACACTGTCCCCAGGAAGAGCCTCACTCAAAGCTTCATGGTGCATTTCAACAGACTTCACTTCAGTTGTAACATTGACCGGAGCAAAGGTGACCACCATGCCAGGTTTAAGAACACCAGTCTCCACTCGGCCCACAGGCACAGTACCAATACCACCAATTTTGTAGACATCCTGGAGAGGCAGATGCAAAGGCTTGCCAGTTGGACGAGTTGGTGGCAGAATGCAATCCAGAGCTTCAAGCAGTGTGGTTCCACTGGCATTCCCATCTTTACGGGTGACTTTCCATCCCTTGAACCAAGGCATGTTAGCACTTGGCTCCAGCATGTTGTCACCATTCCAACCAGAAATTGGCACAAATGCTACTGTGTCGGGGTTGTAGCCAATCTTCTTAATGTAGGTGCTGACTTCCTTAACGATTTCCTCGTATCTCTCCTGGCTGTAGGGTGGCTCAGGGGAATCCATTTTGTTAACACCAACAATTAGTTGTTTTACACCCACTGTGTAAGCCAGAAGGGCTTGCTCACGGGTCTGTCCATTCTTGGAGTTACCTGCTTCAAATTCACCAACACCAGCAGCAACAATTGGGAAAGCACAGTCAGCCTGGGATGTGCCTGGAATCATGTTTTTGATAAAGTCTCTGTGTCCTGAGGCTTCAGTGATGGTCACATAATACTTCCTGGTCTCAATTTCCATAGGAAGATATCAATGTCACGTGGTACCATGTTCATGTTCAACTTTCAGGTTTATCCAGGACCCAGGCTGAAGGAGCCCTTTCCCATCTCAGCAGCCTCCTTCTCAAATTTTTCAATAGTTTTTTATCTATCCCACACATTTGTAAATCAGATAACCAGTAGTGGTAGACTTGTACGAATCTGTGGGTTCAATGATGACAATGTTGATATGAGTCTTTTCCTTTCCCATTTTGGTTTAGGTTTAACAGTGGTTTTCACGATACCTGTGTTCTGGCGGCAAACCCATTGTGAAAAAAAAAAGCCAGCTGAAGAATTTAGCTTATTTTGCACATTTTTAGAGGATAGAAATAGAGAAATAATAAATGGAGGTTATGAAGAGGTGGATTTTGGATCATGGCAAAGACCGTTCTTAAAAATGAGAGTATTGAACAATGGAATGGATTTCCTCAAAGGTGAGGATTTCCTCATTGCTAGAGTTACACAAATAGATGTGGAATGGCCAGCATCCCCTGTTGACTCTGTAAAGTAGAATGAAACGAGAAGATTTATGATGAAATGATTTGGTGTAGCAGATAGTGGCACAAAATATCCCAAAGTCAGAACTTTAGTCCTGGCACTTCATTTTCCTGATCACATGACATACATGCTGACCTCTTTGACTTCATTTCCTCATCTGAAAAATGGAGACAAGAGAACAGGAGAATCTGCTCCAAATGGTTGCTGTGAGCATTGAATGGGATCAAGTAGTTGAAGGCAATTTTCGAGTGCTATGAAATAGGAATTACTATTATTTATGTTGTTCATAAGAAAAATAATAATAGTCATGTGCATTATTTAAGTCTCTGTGGTCCTAGAAGATAGAATAATTATCTTCTTACACATAAGAAAAGTATCAG